>NC_086098.1:97537510-97887010 GCF_963921235.1 Mobula hypostoma
TCCCTTTTCTAACTTCCATTGTAATTTGCAACCCACATGTTTTTTCTATCTCTCATTATAATTTGTACCCCACAATCTGGCTACTGTTTGGAAGCCTGTATATCAGCATTCCCCAATGACTGGGCCACGGTCCGGTACCGGGCCGCAAAGCATGTGCTACCGGGCTTCAAGGAAATGATATGATTTGGCGATATGAGTCAGCTGCACCTTTCCTCATTCCGTCACGGCCACTGTTGAGCTTGAACACATGCGAGGTCGTTAACTGCGCGTCATCCATGTCAGCGCAGGAAGAAGATCAACTCCTTGAGCTTGCAAATGACGGCGGGCTGAAAAGCATGTTTGACATAACAGCTCTGCTGGCATTCTGGATCAAAGTCAAGGCTAAATATCCTGAGATAGCCACGAAAGCACTGAAAACGTTGCTTCCATTTCCAACATGTCTCTGCAACGAACACAACGAAAACTAAATTGTGGAATAGACTGGACATAAGGAACTCCCTTCGAGTATCGCTGTCTCCCATCACCCCTCGATGGCACCGTCTTGTTGCAGGGAAACAAGCCCAGGGCTCCCACTGATTCAGCGATATTGGTGTGTTGCAATGATTTTATATGTTCATACGGGGAAAATATATGCTGTGTGTTTAATATCCAAACGTTACTTAAAATGTTATGATGCTATTGACTTATAAGTGACTTATAATTGACTTATCACTATATTCATGCGAGGAAAATATGCGCTGTGTGTTTAATATTAAATTCGTTTGATAAACCCTTTTAGAAATGAAATTGAGTGTATTAGCCACTTATCACCTATATTCCAGTCGTGATTAACACCCCCCACCGAACAGAATCGTGAAAAACGATTTGTTAAAAAAAAAAAAATCGGCACGCCTACACCCCACCCCCCGGCCGGTCCGCGGTGCAAAAAAGGTTGGGGACCCCTGCTGTATATAACTCCCATCGGCGTCTTTTTATCCTTGTAGTTTCTGAGCTTTACCCACCTACAAGGATTCTATATCCAATGTCTCTTGTAGGGTTTTTAGATTGTATTTTTTTAAAACCAAAGCAACTAACCCCCTCTGCCCACCTGCCTGTCATTTTGATTGAAGTGTATTCTTGGATGATAAACTGCCAGCTGTGATCTTCCTTCAACCAGGATTTTGTGATGCCTATAACATCATTCCTACTCATTTCTACCTGCACTACAAGTACATCTACCTTATTTTGTATATTGTATGCATTCAAATATAACACCGTCAGCCCTATATTCACCAACGTTCTTTTCAATTTTGTTTCCATGTTGCCCAAAGTTAATTTTTTTTATCCCTTTCTAATTTTTTAAACTTCTCTTTCTTTTTAAATCTTTTTATTGAATTAGTACACAAAAGGTAAACCATATAGGCACTGATACACAGTTGCAATATAACTTAACAAGAGATATTAATACACAAAAAAAAGTTAGTACAAACAGTGCAGTTTAGATATAAGATAACCAGGTAATATAATAGTATACTAATTTTCAAATATGTCAATAAAGAAAAAAAAAACCACTGTGCAACTAAACTAAAAAGCAAAGCAAAGCAATGGGCTAACTGGGTATCAAGTAGAGTTAAACAACTTAAAACAATCACGTCCTCAAACCTGACCTCCATTAGAAACAGTTAAAAAGCAAGAAGGGAATGTAAATATGGCCAGAGAAAGAAAAAAAAGTTACATTAAATGAAAATGTTGAATAAAAGATCTCCAAGACTGTTCAAATTTAACTGAAGAATCATAAAGATTACTTCTAATTTTCTCCAGATTTAAACATAGTATCGTCTGGGAAAACCAAAAAACAGTAGTTGGAGCATTAACCTCCTTCCAATGTTGTAAAATACATCTTTTCGCCATTAAAGTAAGAAATGCAATCAATCTACGGGCTGAAGGGGAAAGATTACTGGAAATTTTAGGTAATCCAAAGATAGCAGTAATAGGATGGGGAGAAATATCTATATTCAATACCTTTGAAGCTTCTCATCCATATTTACTGTGGTGAAGATTGTTGAAGCCAGGGAATTCAGGAAAAAGAATGGTGATGTTTTGAATCATATCCACATTATAAAAACAGAGGTGCTCACAGTTTTAAAGTACATTAAAGTGAATAAGTTCCTTCAGAAGTTGGGGAAGAAATTTCTGGGCCCGTGGGTGAGGTATCAGAAGCCTGGCTATGTTGTGTCTTTATTGAAGAAGGGCTACAAAGACAAGCCAAAGGACCACAGGCCAATGAGCTGAACATCAATAGTGGGAAAGTTACTGAAGGAGATTCTGAGGGGCAGGATTGACCTGAATTTGGAAAGGCAAGGATTATTAGTGATTATCATCATGGCTTTGTGTGTGGGAAACCATATCTCACAAATTTGATTTTAATATTTGAAGAAGTAACCAAGTGGACTAAATGACAGCAGGGTGCTTGACATTGTCTATGTACTGTACATTGTGATAGACTGGTCTGGAAGGTTAGATTACTTGGAATACAGAGTGATTTAGCCAATTTGTCATAATATTAGCTTGGTGAAACAAATCAGAGGTAGTATTAGAGACTTGGTTCTCAGACATAAACCCTGATATATTAGAGTTATTACAGAAATATGGTTGCAGGATGGGTAGCACTGGTGCCTCAATGTTCCAGGGTACAGATGATGAAGATGGAGAAGTAAGGCAAGTGAGGAGTAAGCAGAGTGCTGCAGGATTGACTTTTCTTTGCCATCTAGATTAACTACTTGGAATATAGGATAATATAGTTTGCATAATTAGTAAGATTGCAGATGACACCGAATTTGGTGATGTAGAGGACAGTGAAGAAGGTCATCTGAGATTACTGCAAAATCTTGGTCAGCTGAGAAAGTGGGCTAAGGAACAGAACATGGAATTTAACTCAAGAAAGTGTGAGGTGTTCTATTTTGAGAAGCTAAACCGGGACAGGACTTGCACAGTACGTGATAGGACCATGAAGAGTGCTGTAGAATAGAGCGATCTAGGGGTACGAGTACACAGTACTTCCCTGAAAGTACTCACACAGGAAATAGGGTGTAGAAGGCGGCATTCAGTATACTTTCCTTAATTGGTCAGATGTTTGGTACAAATGTACATCATGTTATAACTGTACTTGACACTGTTGATGTGAAATTTGGGAGTATTAATGTAGTTCTGGTCACCTATCTATCATGGCTCCGTCTGTCTAAGTAGACAATGGATGCACCCGTACGGGGCACAGACCTGGGCGATGAATATGGAAATCCTGGAATATGGAAATATGGAAAGGCAGTGAGATCCGTAACCCTGGATAGGGGCCCATACCGGGTACTGTCAGCCGGAGCCAGCTGAGCCTGTGACTCCTGTAAGGCAGGGTCATCACGCCCTGCAGTAGTGACATATGGAGCCACCACCCACTACCCATCTTCCCATACTCACCTATCTACAGAACAGAAGAAAACACACAAAATGTTAGAGGGATTCAGAAAGTCAGGTAGCATCTATGGAGGGGTATGCTGAGTTCCTCCATGATTCTATGTGTGTTGCTCTGGATTTTCAGCATCTCAGAATTTCAAGTTTATGGAAGAGTAGGTACAGGCTTTTTGATCCACAGTGTCTGTGCTGACCATGATGCCAAATTACAGGAAGGATGTCATTAAGCTTCTCAGAGTGCAGAAAAAATTCATAGGGACATTTCTGGAATTGGAGGATTTAAGTTACAAGGAGAAACTGTAAGGGCTGCATTATGATTTTTCCTGGAACTCAGGAAGCTGAAAAGTGACTTCATGGAGGTTTATAAATCAAACAGGGGCATAGGTAGATGAATGGTAACATTTTTTCTCCCATGGTAGCCAGGTATAGGCATAAACTTTAAGTGAAGGCGGAAAATTTAAGGAAACCTGAGAATTAAATTTTTTTCACAAAGAGTGTGGCAGGTACGTGTAACGAACAGCCAGTGAAAGTGGTTCAATTACAACATTTAAAAAACAGCTGGACAGATACATAGATAGGAAAGTTTTAGAGGCATACAGGCCTGCTGACTCTCAGACCATACTGAAAGCACTTTGCTAGAATGAGGACCCCACTGCAGTTAGCTTTCTCTCCTTATCAAAGAGTTGCATCTTTTTCGGCCCTAATGCTAGAAATACCCAACTAGATAAGTTTATTTTCCTCTGAAATGGTGACCAGATTTCCCTCCCTCCAAACAGGTTAGAGGAGAAGTCCTGCATGGCCTATTTCACAGCTTCCAAACTTGTGGTGCATGTATTGACAATGGTTGTGTGTTGGACAGAGCTGTATTATCCTGATAAGATAGAACCAGACACTGACCAATTCATTCTTGAGGACAAAGCTCTGACCTTCCAGAAGGTGTACCTGTCGTCTTGTTCTTTGAACAGGCCATCCGCTGGTCGTACCCAATTCAGGGCAAATGATGTCAATGTGAAAGTGTCAAACTCTCAAAGAGCATAAGAACTGAAGAAATAGGAGCTATCTGGCCCATCAAGCCTATTCCACAATTCAATAAGGTCATGGCTGATCTGGCCATGGACTCAGCTTCTCCCACCTGTCTTTTTCCCATACCCCTCAATTCCCCTGCTATGCAAAAATCTATCCAACTGTGTCTTACATATATTTAATGAGATCTACTGCATCCCTGGGCACAGAATTCCACAGATTCGCTACTCTCTGGGAAAAGCAGTTTCTCCTCGTCTCCATCCTAAATCTAATCTCCCAAATCTTGAAAGCAGCTGTTGTCTAAATATGGTGCTGGAGATAGGCAATATTAAACCGGCAACAGGATACCTTTATATTCAACTTCGAGCTCTTAAAGAGGCATTCTCAGGATTGCTGCCAGTGCTACGCGATAGTGATGGTAAGAATTGGAGGAGATGGCAGTTGAATGCGTGGCTGAGGAGTTGGTGCAGGGAGTAGGGTTTTAGATTTTTGGATCATTGGGATCTCTTCTGGGGAAGGTGGGACCTGTACAGATTGGATGGGTTGCACCTGAACTCAAGGGAGAGCAATATCCTTGCAGGTAGGTTTGCGAGCATAGTTTGGGAGGGTTTAAACTAATTTGCAAGGGGGATGGGATCCAGTGCGGCAGAGCAGTGAAAGATGTGCATAGAATAAAGCCAGATCTAACATATAGAGAGGCTTTCAGGAAAGAGAAGCAGAATAAACGGTGTAAAGGTAGTAAGGTAGAAGGGCTGAAGTGTGTGTACCTCAATGCAAGAAGCACCAGGAACAAAGGTGATGAAGGAGAGCTTGGAAACATACATGGAATTATGATGTAGTGGCAATTACAGAGACTTGGCTGGCACCAGGGCAGGAATGGGTTCTCAATATTCCAGGATTTCAGTGCTTTAAAAGGGATGGGGGGGGGGAAGGGGAGGAGGGGTGGCATTACTAGTCAGGGATACTATTACAGCTACAGAATGGGTGGGTAATGTAGCAGGATCCTCTTTTGAGTCAATATGGGTGGAAGTCAGGAACAGGAAGGGAGCAGTTACTCTACTGGGAGTATTCTATAGGCCCCATAAGACCATAGACCGTAAGACAAAGGAGCAGAAGTCGGCCATTCGGCCCATCGAGTCTGCTCCGCTATTTTATCATGAGCTGATCCATTCTCCCATTTAGCCCCACTCCCCCGCCTTCTCACCATAACCTTTGATGCCCTGGCTACTCAGATACCTATCAATCTCTGCCTTAAATACACCCAATGACTTGGCCTCCACTGCTACCCATGGCAACAAATTCCATAGATTCAACACCCTCTGACTAAAAAAATTTCTTCGCATTTCTGTTCTGAATGGGCGCCCTTCAATCCTTAAGCCATGCCCTCTCGTACTAGACTCCCCCATCATGGGAAACAACTTTGCCACATCCACTCTGTCCACGCCTTTCAACATTCGAAATGTTTCTATGAGGTCTCCCCTCATTCTTCTAAAACTCCAAGGAATACAGTCCAAGAGCAGACAAACGTTCCTCATATGTTAACCCTCTCATTCCCGGAATCATTCTAGTGAATCTTCTCTGTACCCTCTCCAACGTCAGTACATCCTTTCTTAAATAAGGAGACCAGAACTGCCCACAGTACTCCAAGCGAGGTCTCACCAGCGCCTTATACAGCCTCAACATCACATCCCTGCTCCTATACTCTATTCCTCCAGAAATGAATGCCAACATTGCATTCACCTTCTTCACTACTGACTCAACCTGGAGGTTAACTTTAAGGGTATCCTGTACGAGGACTCCCAAGTCCCGTTGCATCCCTGGTAGCAGCAGAGATACTGAGGAGCAGATTGGGAGGCAGAACTTGGAATGGTTCAAAAATAACAGGGTTGTTATCATGGGTGACTTCAACTTCCCTAATATTGATTGGCACCTGATTAGTTCCAAGGGTTTAGACGGGGCAGAGTTTGTTAAGTGTGCCCAGGACGGATTCCTGTCACAGTATGTTGACAGGCTGACTGGGGGAATGCCATACTAGATCTAGTATTAAGTACCGAACCAGATCAGGTCACAAATCTCTCAGTGGGTGAGCATCTGGGGGACAGTGACCACCGCTCCCTGGACTTTAACATTATCATGGAAAAGGATAGAATCAGAGAGGACAGGAACATTTTTAATTGTGGAAGGGCAAATTATGAGGCTATAAGGCTAGAACTTGCGGGTGTGAACTGGGATAATGTTTTTGCAGGGAAATATATTATGGACATGTGGTCGATGTTTAGGGATCTCTTGCAGGATGTTAGGGATAAATTTGTCCCGGTGAAGAAGATAAAGAATGGTAGGGTGAAAGAATCATGGGTGACAAGTGAGGTGGAAAATCTAGTCAGGTGGAAGAAGGCAGCATACGTGAGGTTTAGGAAGCAAGGATCAGATGGGTCTATTGAGGAATATAGGGTAGCAAGAAAGGAGCTTAGGAAGGGGCTGAGAAGAGCAAGAAGGGGGCATGAGAAGGCCTTGGCGAGTAGGGTAAAGGAAAACCCCAAGGCATTCTTCAATTATGTGAAGAACAAAAGGATGACAGGAGTAAAGGGAGGAGCGATTAGAGATAAAGGTGGGAAGATATGCCCGGAGGCTGTGGAAGTGAGCGAGGTCCTCGAGGTCCTTCTCTTCGGTATTCACCAATGAGATGATGGTGAGGACAACATGAGTGAGGTTAATGTTCTGAAGCATGTTGATATTAAGGGAGAGAAGGTGTTGGAGTTGTTAAAATACATTAGGACAGTTAAGTCCCCAAGGCCTGACAGAATATTCCCCAGGCTGCTCCATGAGGCGGGGGAAGAGATTGCTGAGCCTCTGGCTAGGATCTTTATGTCCTCGTTGTCTACGGGAATGGTATAATAGGATTGGAGGGAGGTGAATGTTGTCCCCTTGTTCAAAAAAGGTAGTAGGGATAGTCCGGGTAATTATAGACCAGTGAGCCTTACGTCTGTGGTGGGAAAGCTGTTGGAAAAGATTCTTAGAGATAGGATCTATAGGCATTTAAAGAATCATGGTCTGATCAGGGACAGTCAGCATGGCTTTGTGAAGGGCAGATCGTGTCTAACAAGCCTGATAGAGTTCTTTGAGGAGGTGACCAGGCATATAGATGAGGTTAGTGCAGTGGATGTGATCTATATGGATTTTAGTAAGGCATTTGACAAGGTTCCACATGGTAGGATTATTCAAAAAGTCAGAAGGCATGGGATCCAGGGAAGTTTGGCCAGATGGGTTCAGAATTGGCTTGTCTGCAGAAGGCAGAGGGTCGTGGTGGAGGGAGTACATTCTGATGGAGGGTTGTGACTAGTGGCATCCCACAAGGGTCGGTTCTGGGACCTCTACTTTTTGTGATTTTTATTAACGACCTGGATATGGGGGTAGAAGGGTGGGTTGGCAAGTTTGCAGACGACACAAAGGTTGGTGGTGTTGTAGATAGTGTAGAGGATTGTCGAAGATTGCAGAGAGACATCAATAGGATGCAGAAGTGGGCTGAGAAGTGGCAGATTGAGTTCAACCCAGAGAAGTGTGAGGTGGTACACTTTGGAAGGACAAACTCCAAGGCAGAGTACAAAGTAAATGGCAGGATACTTGGTAGTATGGAGGAGCAGAGGGGTCGGGGGTACATGTCCACAGATCCCTGAAAGCTGCCTCACAGGTGGATAGGGTAGCTAAGAAAGCTTATGGGATGTTAGCTTTCATAAGTCGAGGGATAGAGTTTAAGAGTCGTGATGTAATGATGCAGCTCTATAAAACTCTGGTTAGGCCACACTTGGAGTACTGTGTCCAGTTCTGGTCACTCAGTATAGGAAGGATGTCGGAGCATTGGAAAGGGTAGAGGAGATTTACCAGGATGCTGCCTGGTTTAGAGAGTATGCATTATGATCAGAGATTAAGGGAGCTAGGGCTTTACTCTTTGGAGAGAAGGAGGGTGAGAGGAGACATGATAGAGGTATACAAGATATTAAGAGGAATAGATAGAGTGGATAGCCAGCGCCTCTTCCCGAGGGCACCACTGCTCAATACAAAAGGACATGGCTTTAAGGTAAGGGGTGAGAAGTTCAAGGGGGATATTAGAGGAAGGTTTTTTACTCAGAGAGTGGTTGGTGCGTGGAATGCACTGCCTGAGTCAGTGGTAGAGGCAGATACACTAGTGAAGTTTAAGAGACTACTCGACAGGTATATGGAGGAATTTAAGGTGGGGGGTTATATGGGAGGCAGGGTTTGAGGGTCGGCACAACATTGTGGGCCAAAGGGCCTGTACTGTGCTGTACTATTCTATGTTCTATGTTCGAAAGCTTGAATCTACAGGCAGAAACATTTCAAGAATAAATGGACTTTAAAACCATTTACATATATTTATAATCTTACAATCACTGGAAAGACCCACTGAACTTGGCAAACCCGATTTCCAGACAGTAACAACACCTGGAAACACCACTGAGCCCTCTTTTGTTCCAAAAAACATGGTCACAAGAGAAAATTTCACGTAAGACTGAAGCATTGGGGCATGAGACCACTTCCCCCCACCCCAGCCATCACCCAGCAGCCTTCTCATGAATGTGCAATCACTGGAGGACAAAACAGCTGACTGCTATATCAGAGGGTTATAAAGGACTGTTGTTCACTGTTTCAATGAAACATGGCCCACTCCCAAATCTCAGGACATGGTGCTCCAGTTCAAGAGTTTCTCCATCCAGTGGAAAAGATAAGGTGGGGGTTTCTGCTACATGATAAACTCCTCATGATGCTGGGACGTGATACTCTTGTCTCATTCTTGTTCCCATGACCTGGAACATCTGGCAGTTAAGTACTAACCTCGCTACCTATTGAGGAAGTGATCGACCATCATCCTGACTTTAGTCTACATCTCACCTCAGACAGTATTAACAAATATGAAACAGTGTACCCTGATGCCTTCCTCATCATCACAAGCAACTCTTCCAGGGAAGCTTAACAAAATCTACTTTCAGCTGCCTGTTCAACGTTCAGCTTCAAAATCAGAGGACCAAACATACTTGATCACTACCACATCACCATTAGGAATGCCTCCCTTTCCAGACCTTGTCCACATTTTGGTAAATTCAATCATTCTTCTTCCTGCATTAAGGCAGAGACTGAAAAGTGTGGCACCGGAGGTGAAAGCTATGAAAAAGTTATTCAAAGCAGGTAGAGAACTGAATACTAGACTGCTTCAAATTGGTGGACTGAACCATGTTCAAGGATTCTTCAACAGACTTGAATGAGTATGCCACAGATGCCAGAAAGTTCATTAAGAACTGAGTGTGAACCCACAAAATAAAGTCTTCCCCAACCTGAGGCCCTAGATGAACCAGATTTATAATCTGCTAAAGAATAGATCTGTGGCATTTAGGATGGTTTATCTGGAGTCATGCAAGAAGTAGTCCAGGCATATAGACAGTACAGTAGCAGGAACAGGTCCTTCTGCCCATGATAGTCTGTGCCAAGCATAATACCAAATTAAACTAATCCCTTCTGCCAGCACATGATCAATTTCCCTCCATTTTCTGCCTATCACATGTTTATCTAAAGATCTCTTGAATATCACTATTTTATCTGATTCTACGATCATCCCTGGAAACAAATATTCCGAGAATCAGCCAAAAATTTCTCCAAAAGCATTTTCGAAACTTCTCCTACATTTCCTTTAAATTACTATCCTAGTTTATACAGTTGGCCCTCCATATCCGCGGGGGTTTGGCTCCGGGGCACCCCCGCGGATGCTCAAGTCCCATATATAAAATGGTGTGGTATTTGCATATAACCTACGCACATCTTCCCGTATACTTTAAATCTCTAGATTACTTATAATACCTAATAAAATGTAAATGCTATGTAAATAGTTGTTATACTGTATTGCTTGGGGAATAATGATGAAAAAAAAGTCTGTACGTGTTCAGTACAGACACAACCATCGTAGCTCTTCTGGGAACACTGATGCTGCCTCGGCATCAGCCGATGCCAATTCTCCCATGATCTTTAAGTTCTTGAGGCTGTAGCGCTTTACATAGCTAGCCAGCCATCCCTTACCAGCCTTAAACTCCTTCCTCTCGCTCACAACACAAGTAGCAAACGATCGAGACGCGAGGCGAACAATGCTCAAACAACGAGTGCTGGAGAGAGAACTTCTGGGTTTTCTTTCTCGATCCCGATCCGCGGTTGGTTGAATCCGCGGATACGAAGGGCCGACTGTACTTGTAAATTTGAAGCAACACACAAAATATTGAAGAAAATCTCCAAGTCAGGCAGCATCTATGGACAGAAATGGACAGTAGATATTTCAGGTTCAGACCATCAAGACTAGAAAGAAAGAGGGGAAATAGTCAGTACAAAAAGATAGGGAGACTGGGTGAAGCAATAAAAGCTAGCAGGCCATAGGTCAATCCAGGTGATAAATGGCAACTGGCAAGTGAGGGAGGGCTGAGATTGGGAATGATGTAAGAAACTGAGAGGTGATAGAAATGACATGAGGCAGAAGAAAATGGAATCAGATAGGATAGTACAGTGGATTACAGAATAAAGGGATGGAGGTGAAGAGGGAAACCAATTGGAGGATGATGGGCAGATTAAGAGGTTGGGGAGAGAATAGAGATAGGTGATGGGGGCCAGTGAAATAGAGGGAAAAAGGGAGAGAGGGGTTTGTTTACCAGAAATTAGAGAAATCAATGTTAACACTGTCAGATTGATAACTACCAAAGAAAAACATGAGGTGTTATTCCTCTAATTTGCATCTAGACTGACCTAAGCAGTTGAGGAGGCCACACAGAGACATGTTGGTGTGGAATGGAAAGTGAATTAAAATAGCTGGCCTCTGAAATCCCCACTGGTATGGCTGAAAAACTGGAAGTGCTCAACAAAGCGATTCCCCAATCTGCGTTGGATCTCACCAATGTAGAAGAGGCTGCACTGGGAGCACAGTGTGCAATAAATGACACTGATAGATTCACATACGAGGGACTGCCTCAGGCTGTGAGTGGCGGTGATGAAGGAAATGAAGGAGCAGTTGAAGCGCTTTGCACTGTCACAAGGATAAGTGTCTGGAGAAGAATCAATGAGGGAAGAGTGGAAAGTGAAGAGTGGAGGGGAAGGTGTGCCTGGTGGAGGGATCTCTTTGGAAATGGCAGAATGATAATGTTGGATGTATAGATTCATGGGGTGGTATCTGAGGACTAAGCGAACTATATTTGCTCTGAACAGCAATGGAGGGTCATCTTCACCAAAAGAATTGTAGCAGTTTCAGGAGCATTTTCACCAAATGAACTGCAGCAGTTTGAGGTGTCTGCTCACCAGTACCTTTTCAGGTGAAGTCAGAGATGGACAATGAATGCTACCCTTGCCAGTAATGCCAAAACTCCTATGGCTGAATTAAGATACTAGATATCAGCATCACACTTTCAAGTGTCTCACATCTTTACTAAGTAGTATGGTGCAGGAGGAAGAACAATATTGTACAGGTATACATAGGAAGAAACTTACTTTGTATGTGACCAATAAGAGATCTTAACAAATTAATGACATTCCAGTGCATTAATACTGTATATCAATTGCATTGCCTTGAGCATTTCAGTTAGATATTTTGTAATTTCATTTCAAAGCATCACAATAAAATTTAACGTAGAACACAGAACAGCATAGCATAAGAACAGGGCTTTGCCGACCACAATGCCAGTTTAAACTAATCCCATCCAATTGCATATAGTCCATATCCCTCCATTCCCTGCCATTTTGACCTTCTGCCTAAATGCCTCTTAAATGTTGCTCTCACATTAGCTTCCATCTCCTCTGGCAGCACATTCCAGGCAACCACCACTCTGATAACATCCACTGCTTTACCCTCATCAATCATCTTCAGCACCTCCTCTAAAACTCAATCAAGTCTGTACAACATCGTGACTTTCTCTGCATAAAACCATGCAAAAGCTATGAAAGCAAGCTAGCAAACAATATCAAAGTGGATAGAAAAAGCTATTTCAAGTCTATAAAAAAATAAGAGAGATGAGAGTGGATATAGGACCACTAGAAAATGAGGCCAGAGAAATAATGGGGGACAGGGAGATGGCAGATGAACTAATTGAGTATTTTGCATTCGTCTTCACTGTGGAAGACACTAGCAGTGTGCCAGGTGTTGAAGGGTGTGAGGAAAGAGAAGTTACTATTACAAGGGAGAAGGTGCTCAAAAAGGTGAAACATGTAAAGATACACAAGTATCCCGGGCCAGATGAACTGTACCCTAGGGTTCTGAAAGAGGTAGCGGTAGAGACTATGGAGGCATTAGTAATGATCTTTCAAGAATCATTGGACTCTGGCATGGTGCCAGAGGACTGGAAAACTGTAAATGTCACTCCACTCTTTAAGAATGGAGGAAGGCAGCAGAAAGGGAATTATAGACCAGTTAGCCTGACCTCAGTGGTTGGGAAGGTGTTGGAGTCAATTGTTAAGGATGAGACTATGAAGTACTTGGTGACACAGATCAAGAACTGAATTTATTTCTTACATCCTTCACATACATGAGGAGTAAACATCTTTATGTTATGTCTCCGTCTAAATGTGCAATGTGCAATTTATAGTAATTTTCAATAAATAGTATGTATGACAGGACAATCAATATAGCATAGAAATACAATTGCATCAGCATGAATTAATCAGTCTGATAGCCTGGTGGAAGAAGCTGTCCCGGAACCTGTCGGTTCTGGCTTTTATGCTATGGCATTGTTTCCTGGATGGTAGCAGCTGGAACAGTTTGTGGTTGGGGTGACTCGAGTCCCCAGTGATGCTTCGGGCCCTTTTTTACACACTTGTCTCTGTAAATGTCCTGAGGTGGGAAGTTCACATCTGCAGAGCCCTGCGATTGAGGGAAGTACAGTTCCCATACCAAGTAGTGATGCAGCCAGTCAGGATGTTCTCAATTGTGCTGTTGTCAAAAGTCCTTAGGATTTGGGGACCCGTACCAAACTTCTTCAACCGCCTGAGGTGAAAGAGGCGCTATTGTGCTTTTCTCACCACACAGCCAGTATGTACAGACCACGTGAGATCCTCGGTGATGTGCATGCTGAAGAATTCAAAGCTGTTCACCCTCTCAATCCCAGATCCATTAACGTCAATAGGGGCTAGCCTGTCTCCATTCCTCCTGTAGACCACAACAAGGTTCGGGACAGCTTCTTCCACCAGGCCATCAGACTGATTAATTCACGCTGATGCAATTGTATTTCTATGCTATACTGATTGTCCTGTTTTTGTGACATTGAGGGAGAGTTTGTTTTCCTGACACCACTGCGTCAGGGTCATGACTTCTCTGTAGGCTGCCTCGTTGTTATTTGAGAATAGGCCAATCAATGTAGTACCGTCAG
This sequence comes from Mobula hypostoma, assembly GCF_963921235.1. Lineage (NCBI taxonomy): Eukaryota > Metazoa > Chordata > Chondrichthyes > Myliobatiformes > Myliobatidae > Mobula > Mobula hypostoma. The sequence goes on from NC_086098.1 coordinate 97,551,376, forward strand.
CAAATTTAATTAGCAGATTGGAGCTGTGGGTGGCGACACAGTGATGGGTATACCGAGAGTAAAGGAGAGGCCTTAGGACACAGCCCTGAGGGGAATCTGTGTTGAGGGACAGAGGGGCAGAGGTGAGGGAGCCCACTCTTACAACCTGCCGGCGATCTGACAGGAAGTCCAGGATCCAGCTACACAAGGCAGGGTGTAGTATACTCTATTAGTAAGATCAATAAAATGCAATGCAAAGTAAAACAGAGAGGGATTGGGGATTGGTACAAATGGTAAGTTATGTGACAATGTATTGCCAAGGACATGTTTAAATGTATCACACAGTCAAAAGCAAATCTGTGACCCAAGCAAATAAAGTCTGCAGAGATACAAAACTGAAGAAAGGGCTGAGAGTAGTCCTTCTTTCTAGATTCGTTAGAGATTCTCATCAGTTAGCATCTACCTTGAATTGAACTTAGCAATACAGGGCTCATGGATAACACCAATCTCAACAACGAAGAGACGGACTCGCAACAAAGGAAATTTAACCACCGAGTACTATCTTCTGGCACAGTTAGTAAGTTTGTAGAGGACACTAAAATAGGTAGATTCGTAGATAGGGAAGAGAGGCATCAAGAATTGCAGGAGAATCTTGATCAGTTGGGTAGGTGAGCTGAGTAATGGCAAATGAAATTCAATTCAAATAAATGCAAAGTGTTACATTTTGGGAGGACAAATCAAGGTATGACTGTTACATTTAACGGAAGGTCTTTGGGTAGAGTTTAAGAACAGAGGGACTTTGGAGTACAGGAACATTCCCTTAAAGTGGAATCAAACGTAGATAGGGCAGTGAAGAAGCCTTTTTGGTAGGCTGGCCTACATCACTCAGGGCACTAACTGAAGTTGGGAGGTTATGCTACGATTGTACAAGATGATGAAGCCACACTTGGATTATTGTGTTCAGTTTTGGTCACCTATGACAGGAAGCATGTGAGTAAACTGAAAAGAGTACAGAAAAGATTTATAAGGATGTTATTAGGACTTGAGGGACTGATTTAGAGGGAGAGGTTAGACAAGCAGGACCTTTACTCCTTGGAGAATAAATGCAAATAGTAATCGCACAGAAGCATATAAAATAATGAGAGGCTTAGCTAGTGCGAGTGGTCTTTGTTACAGGATTGGGGAGTCATACGCTCTGGGACATAGTTTTAAGGTTAGAGGTTTAAGGTGAAAGATTTAATAAGAACCTGAGGGGCAACTTTTCTTTTTACATCACAGGTGGCGAATATTTGGAACCAACTGTCAGGGGAAGTAGTTGGCGCAAATATATTAATACATTTAAGAAATATGTGTGTAGGTATATGGAGGAGTACAGAAGATATGGGCCAAGTGCTGGGAAATGGGATTAGCTTCAATATACATCTTGGTTGGCACTGGAAAGTATGGGCCAAACTGATTGTAGAGGTTATACATCTCTATGACAATGAGATACCAATTTTTGAAGGTGGCAAAAGATGCTGGAAAGACTATGCAGCTTATTGCTATATAGTTATACAGTGAATGGCAGTGCACCGATGAAAGTTGTAGAACAAAGGGAATTGGAAGTACAAATGCACAGAACACTGAAAGCAGCCACACAAGGGCACAGGGTGGTGAAGGAGGCATTTAACATGCTGGCCTTCAGTAGTCAGGGTACTGAGTTTAGAGATGGGGACATTATGTTGTAAAAAACTGGTGAGGTCACATGGAGTATTGCGTCTAATTTTGGTCACCCAAATGTATGAAGCACATTGTCAAGCTGGAGAGAATGAAGAAGATTTACAAGGATGCTGCCAGGATTAAAGGGCCTGAGTTACAGGAAGAGGTTAACCATGCTGGATCTTTAATCCATTGAGTGCAGCAGAATGGAATGACCTTATAAAAATTTATAGAAGTATGAGGAGTATGGATAAAATGAATGGAAGCAGTTGGGGAAACCAAAACTAGAGCGCACTGAGACAAGGTAAGAGAGGAGAGGTTTAAAAGACCTGAAAGGCAACTTCTTTAACAGAGGGCCATGAGTATTAGGAGTGAGTTGCCAGAAGAGCTGGTTAAGGTGGGTAAAATGCAATATTTAAGAGGCACTTGACTAGATATATGAAGAGGAGAGGCTTGGAGCATTATGGGCTGAACTTGGGCACCTGAGACAAGCAGGGAGAATGCTGTAGTCGGCATGAACAACTTGGGCCAAATGGTCTGTTTACATGTGCATTACTCTAGGACTCTAATATGAAATAAAGTATCCTAAAGGGTGGTGGAATCCAATTCAATAGTAGGTTTCAAAGGAGTATTGGATAAATATTCAAAAGAGAAACATTTGTCAAGCTACGTAGAAAAGATATTTATGGAACAGGGAATCATTAATAATCTAGGCAGTACAGGGATCCACTCTATGCAAAGAATAGTGAAGTGCTAAAGAGGGTGCAATGCAGATTCATTAAGATCTGCTGTCAGATAAAACTATATTAAAAAGGTTTCTTTAAACTTTTGCACATGCATAAATTATGGAGAGGTATAAAAGAAATTATAAAAACTTGGGGTGGTGACAGAAGAGAAAAACATTTCCAATAGTTGAGGGATTAAGAAATACGGATCACAGCTGCAAGATTACATGCAAATAATCAAGGACAAAGGTGAGGGAAGAACCTTTTCAGAGTTGCAAGGCTGTCAAATTCATTTACCAGGTTACTGGATATCAACACACATTGAAAAGTGCTTGAAAAAAAAACAAGTTAAAAGGAATCTGGAAAGAGCAAATTAATATTGACTCTGTTAAGTTTCTCAAGCTGGGGATAAATGTCACTGTTGACCAAAGATGCTGAATGCATGCTTAAGTGTTTTAAGCATTTTCTTTCCATTTCCAAATATTAAATTCAGCACTTCATCCATTGAAACAACTTGCTGATTTCCAGCTTAGTCAGCCTTCATGAGCATTGCTACACTAAGTAGAGAGATTTAGGTGCTGTAAAAGCAGGAAACTCTTATCTGTGATCTACACAAATGATTCACACTAAATTGTAGATGGGTGATTGGTAAGTTTGGAGATGACACAAAAAGTAGCAGAGATGAGGAAAACGAGGAAGGTTATCAAAGGATTCGCCAGGAATCTGGGCAGAGAAATGACAGACAAAGCTTACTCTAGACAAATGTAAGGTGTTGAACTTTGGGAAGTTAAATACAAGAGGAAAGTATACAGTAAAAGGCAAGACCTATAGGAGCACAGATGTACAGAACAATCTTGGGACCAATTTCATAGTTCTCTGAAGGTGGCAAAACAAATGGGATGGTAAAGGCAGCACATAGCATGCTTGCCTTCACCCATTTACCTGAGAAACTGTAAGGGCAAAAAGACCCAAATGGGAGTTATCTACAGGCCCCCAAACAGTAGACTGGATAGAGGGTGCAAGTTGAATCAAGAGTTAAAATTGGCATGTCGCAAAGGTAATACTACGATTGTTATGGGGAATTTTAACATGCAGGTAGACTGGGAAAATCAGGTTGGTACTGGACCCCAAGAAAGGGAGGTTGTGGAGAGCCTCCAAGATCGATTCTTAGAGCAGCTTGTACTGGAACCTACCAGGGAGAAGGCAATTCTAGATTTAGTGTTGTGTAATGAACCAGATTTGATAAGGGAACTCGAGGTAAAGGAGCCATTAGGAGGTAGTGACCACAATATGATAAGTTTTAATCTACAATTTGAGAGGGAGAAGGGAAAATCGTAAGTGTCAGTATTGCAGTTGAACAAAGGGGACTATGGGGCCATGAGGGAGGAGCTGGCCAAAGTTGACTGGAAAGATACCTTAGCAGGGATGACAGTGGAACAACAATGGCAGGTATTTCTGGGAATAATACAGAAGGTGCAGGATTAGTTCATCCCAAAGAGGAAGAAAGGTTCTAAGGGGAGTAAGGGGCGACCGTGGTTGACAAAGGAAGTCAAGGACAGCATAAAAATAAAAGAGAAGAAGTATAACATAGCAAAGATGAGCAGGAAGCCAGAGGATTGGGAAACTTTTAAAGAGCAACTGAGGATAACTAAAAAGGCAATACGGGGAGAAAAGATGAGACACGAAGGCAAGCTGGCCAAGAATATAAAGGAGGATAGTAAAAGCTTCTTTAGGTATGTGAAGAGGAAAAAATTAGTTAAGAACAAAGTTGGGCCCTTGAAGATAGAAGCAGGTGAATTTATTATGGGGAACAAGGAAATGGCAGACGAGTTGAACAGGTACTTTGGATCTGTCTTCACTAGGGAAGACACAAACAATCTCCCAGGTATAACAGTGGCTGGAGGACCTAGGGTAATGGAGGAACTGAAGAAGATTCACATTAGGCAGAAAATGGTGTTGGATAGACTGATGGGACTGAAGGCTGATAAATCCCCAGAGCCTGCTGGTCTGCACCCCAGTGTACTTAAGGTGGTGGCTCTAGAAATCGTGGACGCATTGGTAATTATTTTCCAATGTTCTATAGATTCAGGATCAGTTCCTGAGGACTGGAGGGTAGCTAATGTTATCCCATTTTTTAAGAAAGGAGGGAGAGAGAAAACAGGGAATTATAGACCAGTGAGCGTGACATCAGTGGTGGGGAAGATGCTGGAGTCAATTATAAAGGATGAAATAGCGGCACATTTGGATAGCAGTAACAGGATCGGTCCAAATCTCTTACTAGCTCTTCCTTCAGTTAGTCCTCACGAAGGGTCTCAGCTTGAAACGTCGACTGTACCTCTTTCTAGAGATACTGCCTGGCCTGCTGCGTTCACCAGCAACTTTGATGTGTGTTGCTTGAATTTCCAGCATCTGCAGAATTCCTTGTGTTTGCAAGATTATTAAGGGATTGGACACGCTGGAGGCAGGAAACATGTTCCTAATGTTGGGGGAGTCCAGAACCAGAGGCCACAATTTGAGAATAAGGGGTAGACCATTTAGAACGGAGTTGAGGAAAAACTTTTTCACCCAGAAAGTTGTGGATCTGTGGAATGCTCTGCCTCAGATGGCAGTGGAGGCCAATTCTCTGGATGCTTTCAAGAAAGAGTTAGATAGAGCTCTTAATGATAGCAGAGTCAAGGGATATGGGGAGAAGGCAGGAACTGGATACTGATTGTGGATGATCAGCCACGATCACAGTGAATGGCGGTGCTGGCTCGAAGGGCCGAATGGCCTACTCCTGCACCTATTGCCTATTTACGCATTGAGTATTGAAGTTGACAATGTTGCAGCTGTAGAAAACTTTGGTTGAGTGATTTTGGAATAGTGTGTGCAGTTTTGGTTGCCTCATTACAGGAAAGTTGCGGAGATTTTCAAGAAGGTGCAAAAGACATTAACCAGGATGTTAATATAAAAGAGGTTACCAAAACTTTTTCTTAAGTACATAAAAAGTAAAAGAGTGTTGAGAATAGATATTGGACTGCTAGAAAATGATGCTGGAGAGGTAGTCGTGGGAGACAAAGAAATGGCTGAGAAACATAATAAACATTTTACATCAGTCTTCACTGTGGAAGACATGAGCAGTATGCCAGAAATTCAAGTGTCAGGGCAGAAGTTCAAAGTAAATTTATTAACATAATACACATATGCACTGCTAGTTGAGGAGTAGTTGCTATTACTAAGGAGAAAGTGCTTGGGAAACTGAAAGGTCTGAAGGTAGATAAGTCACCTGTACAAGAGATGGTGTACACCCCAGGGTTCTGAAAGAGGTAGCTGAAGAGATTGTGGAGGCATTGGTAATGATCTTACAAGAATCACTAGACTCTGGAATGGTTCTGGAAGACTAAAAAATTGCAAATGTCACTCCACTCTTCAAGAAGTGAGGGAGGCAAAGAAAAAAAATTATAGGTCAGTTAGCCTGACCTCAGTGGTTGGGACACTGTTGGAGTCCAGTATTAAGGATGGGGTTTTCAGGATCCAGCAGGCACATGATAAAAAAGTCAAAGACAGGAAAGCTTCCTGTTCAAATTCTTTGAGAAAATAACAAGTAGGATTGACAAAGGAGAGTCAGTGGATGTTCTTTACTTGGATTTTCAGCAGGCCTTTGATAGTTGCCACACGAGGATGCTTAACAAGATAAGAGTCCATGGTATTACAGGAAAGATAATAGCATGAATAGAATACTGGGTGATTGGCAGGAGGCAAAAAATGGGAATAAAGGGGGCCTTTTCTGGTTGGCTGCTGGTGACTAGTGGTGTTCTGCAGGAGTCGATGTTGGGACAGCTTCTTTTCACGTTACATATTCATGACTGGGTGGCAGAATTGATGGCTTTATGGCCAAGTTTGTGGACGATATGAATACATATGTGGAGAGGCAGGGAGAGCTGCTGAAGCAGGGAGTCTGCAGAAGGACTTGGACGGATTGGGAGAATGGCCAAAGAAGTTGCAGATGGAATATAGCGTGCGAATTGTATGGTCATATTCCTTCATAGAAGGAATAAAGGCGTAGGCTATTTTATAAACTGGGAGAAAATTCAAAATTCAGAGGTGCAAAGGGACTTGGGAGTCCTCATGCAAGATTCCCTTAAGGTTATCTTGCAGGTTAAGTCAATGGTAAGGAAGGCAAATACAACATTAGCATTAATTTCAAGAGGACTAGAATCTAAAACAATGATGTAATGCCAAGGCTTTATTGAGGCATGGTCAGTAATGAGAGTAATTTTAGGCTCCTTATTAAAGAAAGGATGTGCTGGAATTGGTGAGGGTCCAAAAAAACTTCACGGGAATGATTCAGAAATGAAAAAGGTTAACATATGAGGAGCATTTGATGGCTTTGGGCCTGTACTTGCTGGAGTTTAGAAGAATGGGGGGTTGCAATCTCATCAAAACATATTGAATATTGAAAGGCCTCAATAAAGTAGGTTTTGGAAAGGATGTTTCCTATAGTGGGGGAGGACCACAGGACACAGCCAAGAATACAAAGATGTCCCTTGAGACCAGGGATGAGGAGGAATGAATCTGTGGAATTCATTACCACAGGTGGCTGTGGAGGCCAAGTCATTAGTCATATTTAAAGTTGAGATCAATAGACTCTTGATTAGTAAGGGTGTCAAAAGTTAGGTAGAAGAGGCAAGAGAATAGGATTGAGGGGGATAATAAATCAGCCATTAAGGTATAGTGGAGCAGACTCATAGGCCAAATGGCCTAATTCTGCTCCTATGTCCAATGTTGACAGTGATAGATGCTTGGAATATGCTGCCAGGAAGGTGGTGAAAACAGATATGATCATAAAATTTAATGCTTAAGAAGCATTTAGACAGGTACATGAATAGGCAGGGAATGGACGAATATAACCCATATGCAGGCAGATAAGATGAGTTACAACTGGCATCATAGTTGGCAAAGACATTGTGGGTCTGTACCTGTGCCTATTCTGTATTCTGTGTTTATTTAGGCAAAACATCAGAATGCTTCCCCATCTAGCAAGCAGGAATGTATTGTAAATGTAGGCAGAGTGGTACATTCATGTGTAGATAATGGGTGAACAAAACTAATAATTATCATAATTAGGGTGAGGCATTTCTTCCTGCCTACACAAGTAATTGCAAGATGCTAAGACTGTAATTTTTTTAAAAAGATGCTTTGATTAAAATGTCTCTGTATTTCAAAGCAAATTAATAACAAGGTACAATATCTATTCAACCCAGTGCAAATGTTTATGTTTAGGTACTATGATATAAATTTTGAAATTAATCAAATAGGTTTTTAAAATCTGATGTTATATGTACTATGTGCATGATTCTTAACAAATAAGCCAAAATTGAACTTTGAAAATAGCAGGGCAATCTTTTAAATTGGGCCTTTCTTTCAAAATGCTCTCTATGGTTAAATAATTACAAAGCATTAAGGAATTATTGACTGCTTTATCAGCAGCACAAGAATAATAAACTCACTTAACTGAAAATATACAGTACTTAAGGACAAACAAGCAATTACCTCCAAGTATATTTGAAGTATATTAAACATTAAGCCCACTGTCCACATGCGAATCTGTGTTTTACACGTATTCTGGATTAACCAAACAGTTCACTTTAACTAATTATGATTAGACAGATTCAATTAACTTCAGTACTGGTACCACAAGAATTCACAAAGCATAAGATTCATGCACTATTGTGGATTTAGAGCAACAACCTACTGGAAGAACTGAGTGAGTTGAGCAATATTAGTGGGAGGAAAGGAACTATCAATGCTTTGGGTTGACACTCTGTTTCAGGATAAACAATGGAGAGGTGAGATGGCCAGCAGAAAGAGAAGAGGAATGGTGAGTAAGAGGTCTGAGGTCACTGGTCAACTGAAAAATAGGTGAAAGATCCCAGCCTCCTACAAATGCTGTTTGTCCCATTGAGTCCTTCAAATAGATTACCTGTTGCTCCAGATTCCAGTATCTGCATTCTCCACTGTCATTACTGTGGATTTAAACCAGTTTAACAACGGATATACTGGAGTACACAACTATTTTACAGACTCACAGTGCACAGAAAGAGGCCCTTATCCCATCATATTCATACCAACCATCAAGTACCTTCGACAGCATTCCTATCTACCAGCATTCAGTCTGTATCCTTCTTAGCCTTGCTAATTAAAATGCTCATCTGAATTTTTTTTTTAAAATGCAAGGGAATACTTATGCCACCACTTTCTTAGATTGTAACTGTGCTCTGTGAACAACACTCCTTCTTCAGATCCTCTAACTCTCTTACTCCTCACCTTAAATCTATGCCCTCTTGTTTTAGATGTCTCCATTATAGGGAAAGGTTTCTCATTATCCACACCATCTATGCCCGCTCAAAATACTGCATTCCTCCATCAGGTACCACCTCAGCCTCCTTCCCTCCAAGGAAAACAAACCCAGCCTATAACCTCTCCTTATAAATGAAACATTGCATCCCAAGTAATGTTCTGGTAAATATCCACTGCACCCGCTATAGTGCTAACACTTCCTTCCTAAAATAGTGCAGTGTCCAGTAAAAATATTTCAACTTTGCCCTAAACAAAGACAATCAAGTGATCTCCATGCTCTTACATTCTATGACCTGGCTAATGAAAGCCAGAAACCCACATGCTTTCCTCATCACCTGCACTGTTACCTTCAGAGGCTTGTACTTTATTCCTCAATACTCCTAAGTACCTTGCCATTCATGATGTATGTTCTTCCCTTATCAACATAACACACAGCCCCCCAAAATACATCCATTCAACCTATCAGGATTAGGGTCCATTTGCTCCATCCAATTTACCAGCTGGTCAATATCATTCTATAACTTTCCTCCTTGGTAACAATACCAGTATTTTTGTGTCATCTGTACTCTTATTAACCACACCTCTTACTTTCAAACCCAATAGCAAAAAGCCATGGATCACTAAGATGCACAATTGATCACAAGTCTCTAATCCCATAAGTAACCCTTTATCATCACCCTCTGCACCCTTTTAGCAAGAAAACTATAGGTCTAATTTATCAAATGGCCTGGGACTAGAATTTTCTGTGGGGCCTTATCAAAGGCATTAGTGAAATCCATTGAGACTTCATCAACCCAATACTCATTAATATATATTTGTAACTTCTTTAAAAATCTCAATAAAATTAATAAGACAGGATCTCCCATCAACAAAGTTGTGCTGACCATCCTTTGCTCCCTGAAAGTGTCCACACAAATTGAGATTATGGTAAAGAAGGTATTCATCCCTTTATTCATCCAATTCAAGAGACAGGAAGTTACTGTATGTTGCAGCTTTATATTACATTTCAGATTGAGTCCTACGCATTCTCAAGTGGGAGATTGAGCAGTCAAAGGTAGTAATCTATCTAGGGGTACCAATGACATGGGTAGGAAGAGGAATGAAGTTCTGCAAAGTAAGTTCAGGGAGCTACATGCTAAGTTAAAGGACAGGACCTCCAGGGTTGCAACCTCAGGATTGCTACTCATGCCACATGTTAGTGAGGCCAGAAATAGGAAGATTATACAGTTTAATATGTGGCTAAGGAGTTGGTGTAGGAGAGAGGACTTCAGATTTTTTGGATCATTGGACTCTTTTCCAGGGAAGGGGGACCTGTACAGAACAGAGAGTTAGAAACTAAACTTGAGTAGGAAGGTTTGCTACTGCTTCACCTGGCGGGGGGGGGGGGGGTTAAACAAGAGTTGCAGGGGGATGGGAAGTAGAATGCCAGAACAGATAACAGAGTGGCTGTGGAGAAAGTTGTTGTTAAGACCTCTAAGTCAGGAAGCAAAAGGTTGAGCATGGTTGGACTAATGTTCTGAGTTGCATATGTTTCAACGCAAAAAGAATTGTAGAGAAGACAGATGAGCTCAGGGCATGGATCAACACATGGAATTATGATATTGTAGCCATTAGTGAGTCTTGGTTGCAGGAGAAGCAGGACTGGCAGCTCAGTATTCTGGGGTTCCACTGTTTTAGACATGATAGAGGAGGAGATATGAAAGGGGAAGGGGTGGCATTACGGGTGAAGGAAAACATCATAGCAATGCCCAGTCAGGACAGATTGAAGAACTCATCTAGTAAGGCTATATGGGTGGAATTAAGGAATAAGAAAAATATGATCGCATTAATGGGGCTTATGTCATAGACCACCCAACAGCCTGCAGGAGTTAGAGGAACCAATTTGTAGAGAGATCACAGACTGCTGCAAGAAACATCAGGTTATGATACAAGGTTGTTTTAAATTTCCACATATTGACTGGGACTCCTATATTGTAAAAGGACTAAAAGGGTTAGAGTTTGTCAAATGTGTTCAGGAAAGCTTCCTTAAGCAGTACATAGAAATCCCAATGACAGAGTATGTGATTCTTGATCTGCTATTAGATAATGAGGCAGGGCAGGTGCCAGAAGTTTGTGTAGGGAAATACTTTGCAGCTAGCGATCATAATGACATTAGTTTTAAGGTCGGTCTGCTCCTCAGCCTTTCTCCAATTTAGAATCTCAACCCAATTTTGATGGTGTCAAAAAGGATCTGGCAAATATGAATTGGGACACTGTTTTCTGGCAAAGGTGTACTTGGTAACTGGAAGGCCTTCAAAAGGAAAATTTTTGAGAGTATAAGGCTTGCATGTACTGTCAGAACCTTGTTTTTTTTTGGGAAATATTGAGGCCCTGGTTAAGAAAAAGATAGAGTTACATAGCAGGTATCAGCAGGGAGAAACAAATGAGGAACTTGAGGAGTACAAGAAACGCAAGAGAACATTTAAGAAGAAATCAGGAGGGCTAAAAGAAGGCATAAGATTGCTCTAGCAGACAGGGTGAAGGAGAATCAGTATGGTAATCCAGTCATGGAGCCAAAAAAGATGGGGAGATCTCAAATAGATTTTTTGCATCTGTATTTACAAGCAAGATGGACACAGAGTTTACGGAACTGACACAAAGCAGCAGCAAGGTTATGGACCCTGTCTAGATTACAGAGGTGGAGATGTTTGCTGAGTTGAAGAAAATCAGGGAGGAAAAATCCCCAGGGCCTGATAAGGTATTCCCTTGGACCCTGTGGGAGGCAAGTGCAGAAATTACAGAGGTCCTGGCAGAGATATTTAAACCATCATTAGTGACAAGTGAGGTAGCTATTGTTGTTCCATTGTTTAAGAAGGGCTCTAAGAACGAACAGAAAATTATAGGCTGGTGAGCCTGACATCAGTAGTGGGAAAGTTTTTGGAAGGTATTCTAAGAGACCGGATATATTAGTAATTGGATAGACAGGGATCGATTAGGGATAGTCAGCATGGTTTTGTGCATGATAGGTCATGTCTAACCAATCTTATAGACTATTTTTGAGGAAGTTACCAGAAAATTGATGAAGGAAAGGCAGTGGATGTTGTCTACATGGACCTTAACAAGGCACTTGACAAGGTCCCACATGGGAAGTTGGTCAAGGAGGTTCAGTTGCTTCGCACTCAAGATGAGGTAGCAAATTGGATTATACATTGGCTTTGTGGGAGAAGCCAGAGAATGGTTGTAGATGGTTGCCTCTCTGACTGAAGGACTGTGACTAGTAGAGTGCCACAGGGATTGGTGCTGGGTCCGTTGTTGCTTATCATTTATGTCAGTGATTTGGATGATAACGTGGTTGACTGGATTAGCAAATACAAGAGTTGGGATGTTATGTTGAAGTTGTATAAGATGTTGGTGAGGCCTAATTTGGAGTACTGTGTGCAGTTTTAGTCACCTAGCTGCAAGAAAGATGTAAATAAGGCTGAACAAGTACAGAGAAAATTTACAAGAATGTTGTCAGGACTGGAGGACCTGAGTTATAAGAAAAGATAAAATAGGTTAGAACTTTATTCCCTAGAACATATTAGATTGAGGGGAGATTTAATCGAGGTATACAAAATTATGAAGAGTTATATATAGGGTAAATGCTAGCAAGCTTTTTCCCACCAAGGTTGGGTGAGAATACAATTAGAAGTAATGGGTTAAGCATGAAAAATGGCACGAGTGAAACCCAGTGACTACTCATAGCAGCAAACAAAACAAAGAATACAACCAAATACTTCATCAATAACATTTTTACTTGAAAAGTTTATGGTAAATGATCACCACAAACAATGGACAGGCAAGCAAAGGAGAGGCTGAATCAAGGGTCGAAGTGTGTAGGTGCAAGGTGAAGTCGAGGCATGTTCGAGGCAAAATCAGGGCAAGGCCGAGGCATATTTGAGACAAAGTCAGGGCAAGCAGAGCAGTGCAAAGTCAGAGCAGAGGAGAGGCAGATCTGAAGCCTATTCACCTAAGCTGTGAGCAAGATTTGATCGATCTAAGTGCCAGGACGATTTGGAAAGGTCAGGTACGGGCCAAAACGTGGCAGCGGGGTCCAGGTCTAGAGCACATTGATGTGACAGGGCCTGGGTCCTAGTACGATAAACAACCCAATATTTGGACAATTTAAGCACAAGCAGATGGATTGAAAAAGCAGGGTGTCAGGACAAGAGGCGAGGGTCAGGCCAGTTCTGTTTGCTGCTCCACAAGGTTTACTCAGTTGTACGCTGAACTGAGGCTAAGACTGAGGCCTATTCTGGATGCTCTGGGCTTTGTGTCTATAGACTCACTTCTGTTATGAATGCTATTTGCTTACTTTTATTGTTTGCATGATTTGTTTTACTTTCTCTCTGCACATTGATGTTTGATGGTCCTTTCCCCCACCTCCAAATGGGTTCTTTTGAGTTTCTTTGTTTTGTGACTACCTGTAAGGAGACAAGTCTCCACGCTGTATAATGTATACATACTATACTTTGTGGTGACGACTGGACAGTCGGTGACAGCCCAGAGAGACGGCAACTGGGGCAGAACAGGCTGGCAACTCAATCTGTGTCCTCTGAGACGAGGACCCCCACAAAAGCTACAATGAATCTAAGGGAAAGATACCCCCAGGGGTGCCCGAGAGGGGGGAAGGATGAGCACCCCAGTTGAATGGACACAACGACATCGGACCCAGGCAATGAACAAACGACGATGAGGAAGCAGTGTGTATATGGCAAAATCTGCAAGAACGATCGCGGCTTGAAGATCCACCAAGCGAGGATGAAGTGTTTGGCGGGAATAGGAGCAGCACAACGCGCAGGTGTCCAACCTGGTGAGACGAAGGAGGGGCCAGGCCTGGAGTCACCCCATAGTGCAACCTCCAAGTGTTGCAAACTAATCCCTCTAACATGTGGTCTAACAGGAGGCAGATCAAATGGCCAGCAGCTAACATGACTTCACTGTGGAAGCAGTTTGATGAAGATGTTAACCAAATTCTGAGGCAAAGGCAAAGGGAGGGGTTGATAGGAAGCTGCAAGCCACAACAATTATTGTCAGTATCGCAGCTGAACGGTTCGGAGAAGAGGAGAAGGAAGGCTCCAAAACATCTTACTCGAAGAACCAAAGAGCATTGAGGATCCACAACATCAGGCAGGAGATGAAAGTGCTGAAGTCCCAATACAAGGAGGCAGGAGAAGAGGAGCACATTGGCTAGGCCAGCTGATGTGCATACTACGAAAGAAGATCAGGGTCCTCCACCGGGCAGAGTGGCATCGGAGGCGGCGTCGTGAAAGGGCCCGAAAACGTGCTGCCTTTATCGCCAACCCCTTCAAGTTCACCAAGAAGTTGTTGGGGGAGAAGCGCAGTGGGAAGCTGGCCTGTTCTCAGGAAGACATAGACCAACATCTGAAGAAGATATATAACGATCCTGAAAGAGAGCAGGAGTTGGGAGAGTGCGACATCCTAATAGACCCACCTGAACCGGATGTGCAGTTCGACATGTCAGAGCTGCAACTAATGGAAGTCAGAGAGGTCGTCCGCAAAGCAAGGGCAAGCTCGGCTCCAGGACCAAGCAACACCTCGTACAAAGTGTACAAGAACTGCCCCAAACTCCTGCTGCGTCTGTGGAAGATCCTGAGAATCTTCTGGAGAAGGGGGAAGATCCCAGAACAGTGGAGAGTGGCTGAAGGGGTGTGGATCCCAAAGGAGGAAAATGCCACCCAGATAGATCAGTTTCACATCATCTCCCTGCTGTGTGTCGAGGCGAAGACCTTCTTCAGTGTCGTTTCTAACCGGCTGTGCACCTACCTAGCAAAGAACACCTATATTGATACATCAGTCCAGAAGGGTGGCATTTCAGGGACGCTGGGCTGTCTGGAGCACATCGGTGTGGTGACACAGCTCATCAGGGAGGCCAGAGAGAACAAGGGCAACCTGTCAGTGTTGTGGCTCAACCTGGCAAATGAATATGGCTCCATTCCGCACAAGCTGGTACAGCTCACACTGACCAAATATCATGTCCCCAACAGAATCAGAGACCTTATCACTGATTATTACAGCAACTTCAGGATGAGGGTCTGTTCAGGAGCAATTTCATCAACCTGGCACAAGGTGGAGATCAGCATCATCACAGGGTGCACTATCTCAGTGACACTGTTCTCCCTAGCCATGAACATGCTCACCAAGTCTGCTGAACCAGAGTGCAGAGGGCCCAGAATGAATTCCGCTCAATGGCAACCACCTATCAGGGCATTCATGGATGACCTCACAGTCACCACAGAATCAGTCCCAGGCTGCCGGGGGATTCTGCAAGATCTCGAAAAGCTGGTGGAATGGGCCCGGATGCGTTTCAAACCTGCCAAATCAAGATCGATGGTGCTGAGGAAAGGGAAGGTGGAGAACAAGTTCCGGTTCAGCATCGCAGGCACAGCCATCCCAACCATCACAGAAAAGCCAGTCAAGAGCTTAGGCAAAGTTTTTGACAGCTCTTTAAGGGACACAACATCCATTCAGGCAACCTGCACCGAGTTGGATGGCTGGCTGAAATCTGTGGACAAGTCTGGCCTACCTGGAAAGTTTAAAGCCTGGGTGTATCAGCATGGCATTCTTCCCAGAATCCTGTGGCCCCTCCTCGTCTATGCAGTTCCGATCTCGACAGTCGAAACCTTAGAGAGGAGGGTTAGCAACCACCTCAGGAGATGGCTGGGGCTGCCAAAGAGCCTGAGCAGCATCGCACTCTATGGACACCACAACAAACTGCAACTGCCCTTCAAATCCTTGGAGGAAGAATTCAAGGTAACAAGAGCCAGAGAAGTGCTACAGTATAGGGACTCAAGTGACCCAAAGGTGGCTGGAGCAGGGATCCAAGTAAGTACTGGCAGGAAGTGGAGGGCAGAGGAAGCTGTTCAGGAGGCAGAGGCGAGGCTGCATCACAAGAGGCTGGTGGGAGTGGTCACACGAGGCCAAGCTGGGCTAGGATCCTTTCCAACTCCCCAGATGGACACCAGAGGGAAGGAAAGGCGTCATCTAGTTCAGGAGGAGGTGAGAGCAGTAGTGGAGGAGATGAGAGCCTGCAAAGTGGTGGGAATGAAGCAACGAGGAGCTTGGACAAGATGGGAGAATGCGGTTGAGAGGAAAGTGACCTGGGCTGATCTTTGGAAAGCCGAACCACACCGCATCCAATTTCTCATCCAGGCAGTGTACGATGTGCTTCCAAGCCCATCAAATCTGCACACATGGGGCAAGGCAGAGTCATCTGCGTGCCCACTGTGCTCCAAGTGAGGAACCCTGGAGCACATCCTCAGCGGCTGCGCAAGGGCACTGGGTGAGGGACGGTACAGGTGGAGGCATGATCAGGTCCTGAAGACCATTGCTGAAGCCGTCAGTGCAGGAGTTGAGTGGGTGAAGTGGTCCCAACCCTCCAAGCAGACCATTGCCTTTGTCAGAGCTGGGGAGCAGCCAATACCTGCCAAAAGAACATCTGCAGGCATCCTGACCTCTGCAAGGGACTGGCAGCTGTTGGTGGACCTTGAAGGGCAGCTGAAGTTCCCCAACCACATCGCACCCTGCGACCAGACATTGTCCTAGTGTCTGAGTCTACTAAGACTGATGCTGCTGGAGCTGACAGTCCCATGGGAAGATCGCTTGGAAGAGGCCTTTGAAAGGAAGCTCTCCAGGTACACAGGACTGGTCAGCAACTGTCAGCAGGCTGGATGGAGAGTGAGGTGTCTCCCAGTGGAGGCTGGTTGTAGGGGATTCGTAGCCCGTTCTTTATTAGAGCCTTCAGCATTTTGGGCATCGAGGGAGAGAGGAAGAGGAGAGCCATCCGCAGTACCACCAATGTGGCAGAGAGGGCCTCAAGATGGCTGTGGCTCAAAAGAGGGGAGCCATGGAGTCATAAGCAGCTAGCTATCTGGACACAAGCTGGGGTCTGATCAGCCCCAGCTGGGTCACCTGGAGGAGGTTGTATGATGTTGAAAGACCCGAAACACCCGATGATTCCAGGAACATCACTGAAGATGTGTCCAGAAGCATCAATAGATGTATGTACACAGCTGGTTATTCATGTACTTTGAAAGGTGAAATGCTTAAGGAGGGGAAACTTCTTTGCTCAGAGTTGTGAATGTGTAGAATGAGCTGCCAGCATTAGCGGTGGATGAGATTTTGATTTCAATGTTCAAGAGAAATTTAGATGTACATGGATGGGAGAGGTATGGAGGGCAATGATCTGTATGCAGGTCAATGGGACCATGAAGTTCACATGGTAGGGCACAGACTGGACAAGCTGAAGGGCCTGTTTCTGTGCTGTACTTTTCTATGATTCTATGCAGAAATTATATCAGGGGGATTGGTAAGATTAGATTAGATTCAACTTTATTGTCATTGTGCCAAGTACAGATACAAAGCCAATGAAATGCAGTTAGCATCTGACCAGAAATGCAAAGAATAAGTGTTATTTACAAAATAACTGCCAATAAAAAAGTGCTACAGCACACAAATATAAAAATACTGAGACAGTACAATATAGATGCAATACTGCTTAGCACTGTGATGAGAGGTTCAGCAGTGTCACAGCCTCAGGGAAGAAGCTCTTCCTGTGCCTGCTGGTGTGGGAGCGGAGGCTCCTGTAGCGCCTACCGGATGGGAGGACAGTAAAAAGTTCATGGTTAGGGTGAGACGCATCTCTGATAATGCTTTTTGCCCTGCCCAGGCAGCGTTTATGGTAGATGTTCTCAATGGAGGGCAATTGGGTGCCGATAATCCGCTGGGCAGTTTTCACCACACGCTGGAGTGCTTCGCGGTCCGATACGGGACAATTGCCATAACACAGAGATGCAGTTGGTGAATATGCTCTCAATGGTACAGCAGTAAAAGTCCATCAGTATCCTGGGACAGAGGTGAGCTTTCTTCATGCTCCGCAGGAAATAAAGGCGCTGTTGTGCCTTTTTGATCAGGATGAAGGAGTTCAGGGACCAGGTGAGATCCTCGGAAATGTGGACACCAAGGAATTTGAAGCTTGCTACACGCTCCACTACAGTTCCGTTGATGTAGATGGGGACGTGAGTGTGACTCCTGGCATGCCTGAAGTCCACAATGATCTCCTTGGTGGGGACAAATCTATACTTGTCCAACTCCTGCGGCTCCACATATAAGCAGCCATGCTGATGTTTAAGGGGAACTATTCTCTCCCTAGCTACACTATTAGTATATCCAGTGGCCTGCCACTGGAGTCAGTGGTGAGACCTTCATTGTTCATAATTTACATAAATGATTTAGATGTGAATCTGCAAGGTAGGGAGGCATAGTAAGTCTGTGTAAAATACTAAAATGGCTGGTGTTGAAGATAGTGTAGAAAATTATGAAAAATTACTGGGGAATCACGATCAGCTTGGTATGTGGGCTCAGGACTGACAAATGACTTTCAATCCAGGTAAATGTCAGGTTTTGCATTTTGGTAGATCAAACAAGGGAACGACTTATACAGTGGATTATAGGAGTTGGGAAATATTGTTGCTGTTAAACATTAGGTTGGTGAGGCTGAAAATTGGAGTATTGTGTACAGTTTTGGTGACCCTGTTACAGGAAAGATGTAGTTAAACTAAAAAGAGTGTAGAAAAAACTAATAGGATTTTGCCTGGGCCCAAGTACCTGAGTCACAAGGAGAGGTAAACCTTGGTATGTATGACCTGATAGAGCTGTGAGAGATCATGGGCACAAACAGGATGAAAGCACATAGTCTTTTTCCCCCAGTGAGAGTGTACTAAACATAAGATGACACAAGTTTCAGATCAGAGGTGAAACACTGAAAAGGGTCATCAGCAGTAGTTTCTTCACTCAAAGGGTTGTGCATATTTGGAACATGCTGCCAGCAATAGTGGATGAGGTGAGCACATTAGCAGCATTTAAAAGCCATCCGTTAAGTATATGGATAAGAGAAGTTTACAGGGTTATGGTCAAAATGCAGCAGATGAGACAAGCTTGCTGAACAACACAGTCCGCATGGATAAGTTGGGCAGAAGGGCCTGTTTCCAAACTATATGATTCTAAGACTTGGATGAAGATGTGGATGAGTGGGTTTGTAAGTCTGCAGATGATACAAAGATAAGTAGCACTCTGACAATACTACCATCACAGAGTTAGTACAGGAACATGAAGACCCTCACTCAATGACTTAGAAACATTGTCTATATTGTTAGGCCACATCTGGAGGACTGCATTTAATTTTTGTCACCCCACTTTAGGAAGGATATGGATTTGGAGAGGATACAGAAAAGATTTAGAGGTTGTGGGTGTGTATTTATCTTGATCCTACCTGGATTGGAGGGCACACACTATAAGCACAGGTTAGACATATATGTAGTTTTCTCTGGAGCAGTGAGGCTGAAGAGAAATCTGTTAGAAGTTTATAGGATTATGAGAGGCATCGAGAGAGTTGACAGCTGCCATCTTTTTCTAGTTTCTGTCACTTCAAAGGAGATGCTTGGGCAAGTTTTTTTTTACATATGCAGAGTGTGGTGGATGCCTGCCATGCACTGCCAGGGTAGTAGTAGTAGTGGAAACAAACTTGATAAGAGGCTCTTATATACACAAATCAGAAACAGGTTTATTATCACTGTCTTATGTGATGTGAAATTTGTTGTTTGCAACAGCAGTACGGTGCAAAGACAAAATTACTTATTTATTTTGTAATTTATAGTGGTGCCAAAGAAAATGAGATTGCGTACGTGGACTTTTCAGAGGTAAAGAAGTCATTTCTGAATTATTGAATATGAGGATTCAGGCTCCTGTACCCCCTCCATGATAACAACACTCACAACACACTGGAGGAACTCAGCAGGTCGGGCAGCATCCCTAGAAATGATGAGTCGACGTTTCAGGCCAGAACCCTTCGTCAGGACTCCTTTGAGTTGCTTTGATCCCAGCATCTGCAGATTATTTTGTGTCCCCCTCCATGATGATAGCAAAGAGAAGAAGGCATGTTCCAGGTGGTGAGGGCCCTAGTGCTGACTGTCCCTTGAAGCTCAGTATTCAGAAAAAAGGACAGATGTGTCGGTAGATTAATTTAATGAGGTGGTTAATTAGTTCAGCATAACATCATGGGTCAAAGGATCTGGTCCTGTGCTGTACTGTTCAATGTTCTATGCTCTATGGATAAATCCACAGGATCCCCATGCAAGGGAAGTAATTGCAGGGGTCCTCTAAGAGATATTTGCTCCTCTTTAGCCACAGGTGATGATCCTAAAGATTGAAAGGTGGCTAATATTTGTATCATAATTTAAGAATGCCAGCAAAGACAAACTAGGAAACTATAAGGCCGATGAGTCTGACATCAATGGTGGGTAAATTTCTGGAGAGGATTCCAAGGGACAGGATGTATCAAGACTTGGATAGGCAAGGTCTAATTAGGAATAGTGGGCATGAGTACAGTATGTGGAAAATCATGTCTGATCAATCTCAAGAGCTTTTTGAAGAAGTAGCCAAGATGATAGATGAAGGTAATATAGTGAATATTATCCACATGGACATCGGCAAGGCTTTTGACGAGATCCCACATGGCAGGCTAGTCTGGAAAGTTAGAATGCATAGGATTTAGGGGAAGATGACTGACTGGATTTATATACTAACTTAATGGACAAAGATTTTTCTTCGAACTCAGGTTTAATGTTATGCACATATATACCCGAGGTATAAATGTAATCAAAAATTACACAGTACATTATAAAGCTTAGCTTAACAAATTTTATTCTTGTTTGTTAGACAAAACCCATCAGCTTCCAGCTTATACTCCTTCCCCTCCCCCCCCCCATCTCACCTCGTTATTCTGGCTTCTTCCCCCTTCCTATCCAGTCCTGTTGAAGGGTCTTGACCTGAAGTGTCAACTCTTTATTCCTTCCGACAGATGCTGCCTGACCTGCTGAGGTCATCCAGCATTGTGTGTGTGCTGGTCTGAAATACTTCTTGTTGTTTTCAAGGGGTAAGACTAATTCAATTAATCTTAAAACAAACTTGAAAGATGGGAAATAAACTTTGAAAAGCAAAAACAACAAAAAATAATCAGCAAACAGTGGAAGTCAAATTCCAATCAATAAATGGTCCCACTGTTGCTGTGTCACCTGATGAATTTCTTTTAGAATGAAGGAGGATCCAGTGCCTTATGGTGTACATGACAAATAAACTCTTATCGGGCTTCCAGCTGGGTAACAGGTATCAATTTTAACTTACATTTCAATGATAAACTCTGCGATCTTCATCTTTATCAGTCCTCATCAAAGTCAGGTTTCCGCTGTCCCACCATTTTTACAATCAAATTCCAGTTCTTATTTAGAGCAAGACCTTTGTCTTCGTTAAAATTATTTTTCTTTAGTTTTATTTCAATGGCTGCCTTCATCAGGTGGTCCCAAAAGCCACTGGTGTGAAACAGTAGTTTTGTGACATCAAAGTCAATCCTATAGCCATTGTGAATGTAATGTTCTGCTACCACCAATTTCTCTGGGTAACCCAAACAGGAAACCAGATGGTAGCCTTGGGCACGGTGTCTACCAGAAACCCATGCACGCAGACTTATACCTCAACAATAACAGCCACTGTCACACCTCCCAACTTAAAGCAGTTCTTTCTACTTTGATTAACCGTGCAAAAACTATTCGGACCCGAAGAGTTTACGAGGAAGTCTGGCTTCAATGGCACAATACTACTGTGCCACACCAATGGCTTTCGGGACCACCCGATGAAGCAAACCATTGTAATAAAACTAGAGAAAAATAATTTTAACCAAGGTTTCACTCTTAGTAAGAACGAGAATTCAATTGTAAACATGGTGGGACAGTGGAAATCTGATTAAACAACGTCTAACCAATCAGGAGAGATGGAAAAAGGGTATATTTTTACCACCAGACTAAACATGCCTGGACATCATCCTTGTGGAAGATGGCAGAGTTGGTCATTGAAACTTAAGTTAAAATCGATACCTGTACCCAGCTAGAAGCCCAAGAAGAATTTATTGTTTTAGATTTTTAGGGTTGTATTTCATTTTAACTTTGTTCTGCAGAAAATCAGGATATTGGAGCCAAATAACCAGCTTTTAGGGTCACAACAACTAACCAAACAGAACAAATTCATGGCAGATGCAATTTAATGTGGATAAATGTGAAGTTATCCACTTTGGTGGCAAAAACAGGAAAACAGATTATTATCTGAATGGTGGCCAATTTGGAAAAGGGGAGGTGCAACGAGACCTGAGTGTCATTATACACCAGTCATTGAAAGTAGGAATGCAGGTACAGCAGGCGGTGAAAAAGGCGAATGGTATGCTGGCATTTATAGCAAGAGGATTCGAGTACAGGAGCAGGGAGGTACTACTGCAGTTGTACAAGGCCTTGGTGAGACCACACCTGGAGTATTGTGTGCAGTTTTGGTCCCCTAATCTGAGGAAAGACATCCTTGCCATAGAGGGAGTACAAAGAAGGTTCACCAGATTGATTCCTGGGATGGTAGGACTTTCATATGATGAAAGACTGGATGAACTAGGCTTATACTCATTGGAATTTAGAAGATTGAGGGGGGATCTGATTGAAACGTATAAAATCCTAAAGGGATTGGACAGGCTAGATGCAGGAAGATCGTTCCCGATGTTGGGGAAGTCCAGAACGAGGGGTCACAGTTTGAGGATAAAGGGGAAGCCTTTTAGGACTGAGATTAGGAAAAACTTCTTCACACAGAGAGTGGTGAATCTGTGGAATTCTCTGCCACAGGAAACAGTTGAGGCCAGTTCACTGGCTATATTTAAGAGGGAGTTAGATATGGCCCTTGTGGCTAAAGGGATCGGGGGTATGGAGGGAAGGCTGGTACAGGATTCTGAGTTGGATGATCAGCCATGATCATACTGAATGGCGGTGCAGGCTCGAAGGGCCGAATGGCCTACTCCTGCACCTATTTTCTATGTTTCTATGTTTAACTCCGTAACAATATAAAATGCTAGAGGAACTCAGCAGGTCAGGCAGCATGTATGGAAATTTTGAAATGCTGCCAATCAAACTGCATTACTAAAATATGACAGAGTCCATACAACTTTTTTATTATTTAATTTATTTAATAATTTTTCCAGGATCTGGGCAAAGTTGACAAGATCTGCAGTTGTTGTTCATTTACCATTGGTGCCAAGGTGGTAGTTATGAGCTGCCACCTTCAAACACTGTAGTTTTCAAGTGAATGTTTCCCATAGTGCTCAAGGGAAGAGAGTTTCAGAAACGAGATCCAAATTTTTTTGATGTTAGGATGGTCTGTGACTTGTAAGGGAACCTACAGATTACATCATTCCATCTACATACTGCCCTGGTCCTTTTCAATGGTATAGCTCATGAGTTTGGAAGATACTGTCAGAGTAACGTGGGCAACTGCAGTGCATTTTGTAGATACTAGTACATATTCCTGCATCTGGACGCTGTTGCTGGTAGGAATAAAGGTTTAGGATGGTTGATAGGGTGCCAGTCCACTGAGATGCTTTATCCAGATGGAATTAAACTTCCAAGAGTTGTTGACACTGCAGTCACCCAAACTACTCCTGACTTGTGCCTTGCAGATGATAGAAAGCCATCCAGCTATCAAATAGAAAGTCATTTTTTCTCCAGTACATCAAGCCACTCACTGTCCTTGATGCCAAGGTACTCGTGGCTGTTTCAGCCGAGTTTCCGGTCAGCAGAAAACTTTAGAACTATATAGTTAAATAAATGCTATTACAAGATGTTTGCATAAGCCACAAGTAGATTGGCAAGGTCAAAGTAGGTTTATCACTTGTTTAATATAACACTCTCCCACTTGCTGCATATTCAAGTAATGGCAGCACTGCCTTCAGGATGGCCAGTTCACTCAGTACTGGTACTGCCATACCACTCCTGATGATGGACACTGAAGTCCACCACAACCCAACTAGAGTACATTCTATACTCTTGCTACTTTCAGTGTTTTTACTTCCATGTGTTTTTCAACATGGAGGAGCAACAATTCATTATCCAGTGGAGAATGAAAGGTGATTAATAGGAAGTGATTGCCTTATCTGTGTCTACCTTGGTGCCACGAAGTATAGGAGAAATTGCATATTTCTTCCTTGTGATGTATGCATTAGCTCATTTACACCAGCTGTTACAGAAAACTCATACTGGAAGGTCTGTGGGTTTGGCTATCAACTTCAAAAGTTGTGCCATCCATTTAATGTAGCAGCATCCCGCATACAAGACTTCTTTTGGAGAAATGACAGCTACAATACTAACTTGTGCCTTTAATGAGCCAAGTACAATTGAATTTATTATAGATTCCACAGAAGAGTTACAACCACCGATTACACAGCACTGGCAACAAGCATGCCAACTGATACTCCAGTGAGGTGGTGAACCTGCAAATTGAAGAAAGGAAGACAAAACACAAGGATAAATCTTGAAATGCAAGTAACAAAGGTGGAAATGGAGCTCAAGAAAAACAGACTCAGTATATACAACAGAATTTAAAATGCGTTTGTCAAATGTTATTAAAGCAACAGATAAAAATGCTCCCTTAAATGTGAATCTGGACACTTTCTACACATTTGCTGCTTCACTGGCAGTACATAATGCAGCTGAAATGTCATTTGATTGAGTGATCAAAAAATTCAAAGTTATAATTTAACACAGCACCATCCAAATTAATTTAAAGCTAGAAATTAGCGACTTCCGGGGCACCTAGGCGCAACTCGAGTAGCAGCAGCACTCTCAATGGATATGATTCCCGTTTCAGCCTGTTACAGCTAAAAAGCACAACTGCTTCCAAGGTCAGTACAGTCAATAAAGATGTCTTAATGCGTTTAAACAAACTATCGCTGCTTAAAACCAACGGAAACAACAGTCTGTGGTTGGAAGGGCCCACAGAGAAAACCTCGGAGAAAGCATGGGCGAAGATCAGGATTACAAGTACATTTAAGGAAACAGGGTTTTAAACTCCCTATACCGACGACCTTGTTGGAGATCGTGCAGTCTCTGGTGAATAAAATCGATGATCTCAGAGCCAGGGTGCTGTATCAGAGGGATATTAGGACCACGTGCGACCTTTGTTTTACGGAATCCTGGTTAACCCCTTCCGTACCGGATGCAGTGATTCAGATCAACGAGTTTACTATACACCGTCAGGATAGATCTATAGAGTCTCTCAAAAGCAGAGGTGGAGGAGTATGCCTCATGATCAACTCTTCTTGGTGCACGAATACATCACTGTTGTCCCAATTCTGCTCACCAGACCTGGAATATCTAGCAGTAAAGTTTTGTCCTTTTTACTTACCATGGGAATTCTCTGGGGTCATCCTGGAAGCAGTTTACATTCCACCTTAGGCCAACGTCAAGCAGGCTTTAGATGATCTGAGCAACGGGATCAACATGCACAAAACAGCGCAGCCTCACACCTTCATGATCATTTTGGGAGATTTTAACCAGGCCAGTCAGAAAAAAAATCACTAAGCAATTACCATCAACAGGTCACTTGCAGTACCAGAGGAAGCAACACACTGGACCATTGCTACACCACCATCAAGAATGCCTACCATGCTATTCCATACCTTCACTTCGGAAAGTCTGATCACCCGGCTGTACTTCTATTCCCTAAGTACAGGCAAAGACTGAAAGCTGCAGCACTGGTAGTGAGGACCAAGGAGGTTTGGGCAAGGGAAGCACAGGAGCGCCTACAGGACTGCTTTGAATCTGCGGACTGGAGTGTATTCATCTTTGAATCTGGATGAGTATGCTGCAGTTGTTACCGACTTCATTAAAACCTGTGTGGATGAGTGTGTGCTTACAAAGACTTGCTGTACATTCGCAAACCAAAAACCGTGGATGAACCAGGAGTACGTTGTCTGCTGAAGGCTAGATCTGTGGCATTCAAGTCTGGCAACCCAGGTCTATACCAGAAAACCAGGTATGATTTGAGGAGGGGTATTTCAAGGATGAAGGAACAATTTGGAACGAGGTTGGAGGTGATATCAGATGCACGACAACTCTGGCAGGGACTGCAAGACATTACTTCCCACAAAGTGAAACCCAATAGTATGAATGGCAGCGATACTTCACTACCAGATGAACTCAACACCTTCAATGCACACTTTGAAAGGGAGAACAACTACAGCTGTGAAGATCCCTGCTGCAGCTGATGACCCCGTGATCTCTGTCTCAGAGGCTGATGTTAGACTGTCTTTAAAGAGAGTGAACCCTCGCAAGGCAGAAGATTCCAATGGAGTACCTGGTAAGGCTCTGAAAACCTGTGCCAACCAACTAGCAGGAGTGTTCCAGGACATTTTCAACCTCTCACTGCTATGGGCAGAAGTTCCCACTTGCTTTAAAAAGGCAACAATTATACCAGTGCCAAAGAATAATGTGGGCTGCCTTAATGACTATCACTCACATCAACAGTGATGCAATGCTTTGAGAGGTTGGTTATAACTAGACTGAACTCCCGCCTCAGCAAAGACCTGGACCCATTGCAATTTGCCTATCATCACAATAGGTCAATGGCAGACGCAATCTTCACGGCTCTTCACACGGCTTTAGACCACCCAAACAACACAAACACTTACTTCAGGATGCTGTTCATCAACTATAGCTCAGTATTTAATACCATCATTCCCACAGTCCTGATTGAGAAATTGCAGAACCTGGGCCTCTGTACCTCCCTCTGTAATTGGATCCTCAACTTCCTAACCGGAAGACCACAGTCTGTGCGGATTGGTGAAAATATATCCTCTTCGATGACGATTAACACTGGTGCACCTCAGGGGTGTGTGCTTAGCCCACTGCTCTACTCTCTGTATACATATGGCTGTGTGGCTAGGCATAGTTCAAATACCATCTACAAATTTGCTGATGATACAACCATTGTTGGTAGAACCTCAAGTGGTGACAAGAGGGCACACAGGAGTGAGATATGCTAACTAGTGGAATGGTGTTGCAGCAACAATCTGGCACTCAACGTCAGTAAGACAAAAGAGCTTATTGTGGACTTCAGGAAGGGCAAGACGAAGGAACACATACCAGTCCTCTTAGAGGGATCAGAAGCAGAGAGAGTGAGCGGCTTCAAATTCTTGGGTGTCAAGATCTGAGGATCTAACCTGGTCCCAACAGTTTGAAGTTTGAAGTGATTTGGCATGTCAACAAGTACACTCAAAAACTTCTATAGCTGTACCGTGGAGAGCATTCTGACAGGCTGCATCACTGTCTGGTATGGAGGGGCTACTGCACAGGACTGAAAGAAGCTGCAGAAGGTAGCTCCATCTTGGCACTAGCCTACAAAGTACCCAGGACATCTTTAGGGAGCAATGTCTCAGAAAGGCAGAGTCCATTATTAAACTCCTCCAGCACCCAGGGCATGCTGTTTTCTCATTGTTACCATCAGGTAGGAGATACAGAAGCCTGAAGGCACACACTCTGCGATTTAGGAACAGCTTCTTCCCCTCTGCCATCCAATTCCTAAATGGTCTTTGAAGCTCGGGACACGACTTCACTTTTTTAAAAATATTTCTGTAAACAGTATTTCTGTTTTTGCACATTTTTAATAATCTATTCAATATACGTAATTGATTTACTTGTTTATTTATTATGTTTTATTTTATTTATTATTATTTCTCTCTGCTAGACTATGTATTACATTAAACTGCTGCTGCTAAGTTAACAAATTTCACGTCACATGCCGGTAAGTATAAATCTGATTCTGATTCTGATTCTCATAACCAGATTCCAAAGGAGGCAACTGGTGAAACCAAGCACTTTTGGAAACTTACAGGACCATCAGTTTAGGAACAGATTAGACTGTGAAACAACTGATAAGAAAATGCTCTTGACTGTAGGTTTGAAATAGAAAGTTAGTCTTAGCAGTGAGGAAGAATACGGGTGCTTTAAAAAAACACAAAACGCTGGACGGATTCAGCAGCTCAGGCAGCATTTGTGCAAACAGAAAAAGCACAAGTGATTGTGGTCCCTTTGTCAAATCTACAAATGTTTTAAATAGGTCAAGACATAGACATAATATTGTGCAATATATCAAAGGCAGTAATGGTAATGTAGACTGTTTTCATCAGTACAAGCATGCTATATACTACATACTCCCGAGATTCATTTTCTTAGAGGCATTCACAGTAGACCAAAGAAATACAGAAGAATCACTGAAAACCTACAAAGTCTGACAAATAACCAAGGTGCAAAAGAAAGATAGAAAATAGAGAGAACACAAGTTGTAGAGTACTTGCAAGTGAGTCTATAGGCTGAGGAACCATTTCAGTGTTGGGGTGAGTGAAGTTACTCACACTGGTGCAGGAGCCCGATGGTTGAAGGATAATAACTGTTCCTGAACCTAGTGGTGTGGGACCCAAGACTCCTATAACTCCTTCCTGAGGGCATCAGCTAAAAGAGAGCATGGCCTGTTTGGTAGGAGCTCTTGACAATGGATGTTACTTTCTTGTGGTATCAGTGATCTCATATATATATATATATATCTTGTTTATTAATACTGAGATACTGAAGGGATAATGGTGTTGAATGCAGGAACGGGACACTTTAAATGCATTTGATTCTTGCTTATCAAGGAGTTATCTACCGCTACCATACTTTTTAATTAATTTTTTTTATGTTTCTACAATGCAACAAAAACAGTAAAAAGAGGTTTATACAGTGAAAAACAAACATATCAAATGTACAGTTCATAACAGTTAAGGAAAAGCACCCATAGTACAATCGTATAAAGTTAGTTACTACCCCACCCTACCACTACCCAACTCCAAGCCAACCTTATGATATAGAAAAGTTCATCAGAACTTTTATCGCCACAGAGCTGTATTTATAAAAAGGTATATTGCCTACTACCTAAGCTATAATATGTCTACACATCAAAAAAAGGAGGGATGAACCCTTAATCTAAACGGGAATTATGAAAATATTCAAGAAAAGGTCCCCGCACCTTTTGGAAATTTATGTCCAAATTAAGAAGTGAATAATGAATTTTTTCAAGGTCTAAGCAGAACATAATATCACTGAGACATTGAGCATGAGTGGGTGGGGCAACATCTCTCCACCTAAGAAGGACTGCACATCTGGCCAAAAGAGAGGCAAAAGACAATGTACGACATTTAGTTGGACTCAGATGCGTGTCAACTTCTCCTGAGGTGCCGAAAAGAGCAATCTGAGGGTTAGGATCCAAGTAGCAATTAAGAATATGGGATAAAGTTAAAAAGACGTCTCTCCAGAATTTCTCCAAGCTAGGACAAGCACAGTACATATGAATATGAACAGGTTTCCCTCTACCATATTTTTATGTTCTCCCATGGGAGGAAACCTCAATATAGCTTTCATGCTATATGTTGATACAGAATACTGTCATTCAGCCTACCAAGGCGCTGACAGCTCTCAGATCACATAGAGAAGAAGCCTCTGCATCAAGAGGAGGATGGAGGACCAGATAAGTATGAAATCAGAGTTGTGACAATACTCTTATTGCAACAGGAGATTTCAATTTCCCTGGTAATATTTGTGATCACCTTCATATGAAAGACTCAGAGGGGAATGGAATTTTTTTTATATATAAAAAAAAACTGTATTCATGAGAGATTATGAGGGAGCACTGGACCTAACCTCAGGGAATAAAGCCAGGTAAGAGCTTAAAATCAGAAGTCACAGAAGCAGGCCCTTCAAACCAAATGATTCATGCTGACCAGGATTCTAGTCTAAGCTAGTCCCACTTACCCAAGTTTGGCCCATATCCCTCTAAACCTTCCCAATTCATGTACTTGACCAAATGCACTGTAAATGTTATTCATGTCCCTGGCCCAACCTCTTTCTCAGACAGCTCATGCCACATATTGACCACCCTTTGAGTAGACAAAGTTGACACTCAAATTTCTATTTAAGCTCCTCTCACCTTGAAGCTATGTCTAGTTCTAGGTTCTCCAACATTGGAAAAAAAAGTGTGCATGTGCCCTTCATGATTCAATACAACTCTTTAAGACCACCGCTCATGCTCCCTTGCACCTCTCTCCATACCTCAGTCCTTGAATCCTGGCAACATGCTCATAAATTTTCTCTGCACTCTTTCCAATTTAATGGCATCTTTCATACAGCAAGATAGCCAAAACCGAACACAATATTCTAAATGTGGCTTCAGCAATTCCTTATACAACTGCAACATAACATTCAAATTCATTGCCATAATTGCTGAAGGCAAGCATGTGAAAAACCTTCTTCACTACCCTATCTATCTGCACCACCACTTTCAGGGTACCAGGTACCTGTACTCCTAGGCCCCGCTCTTCTGCAGCACTCTCCATGGCACTACCATACACTGTGAATGCCCTAACTTTGTCTTCCCAAAATTTAGTACCTCATATTTATCCACATTAAATACGGGAGAAGAACGGGAGCAGCGCACAGTGCGCATGCGCAGCCCTCCGGTGAAAAATGATATTGTATCTGTTAAATAGGGGCCGTGAACAATTGTGATTTGATAGAGAATGGACGCGAAAGCACAAAGGAACATCTGGAGAAATTTCTGAAACGCTTGTTCGCTGCTGTCGTTACTGCGTGGTCAGAAATCTTTCGGAGGGTAGGCCTCAAAATCCTCTGCTTTGCCTGCTGTTGGCGACCCAGGTTGAGGTCGAATCATTCGGACAGAGATGGCGCTCAGTACTCGGTATTGGAGAGCTGATCAGAGCTCGAAGTTTTCGGATGACTCAGAGTCAGACTGTGGTCGGCGTGGCAGGGAGAGTTCTTCCTTCTCCCATCTGCGTGAGATGTGGGACATTTGAGAGACTTTGAACTTTTACTGTGCTCATGGACTTCTTCATCAAGTTATGGTATTGTGGCACTGTTGTAACTTTATGTTATAATTATGTGGTTGTCAGTTTTTTCAGTCTTGGTCTGTCCTGTGTTCTGTGATACCAAACTGGAGAAAATATTGTATCATTTCTTCATGCATGCATTACTAAATGACAATAAAAGAGGACTACGTGTCTTCATAATCTAATCCAAACTCAGTTTACCATTCTTTGACCCAGTTAGCCAGCTGACTAAGGTCCCTGATATTCATCTTTTATTGTCAATGACACCACCAATTTTAGTAATCAGCAAACTTACCAACCATGCAGGCTCATTCTGATATTGATGACAAATAGCAATGGGCCCAGCATCAATTCCTGAAAAACAGCACTAGTCACAGGCTTTCAGTGTGAAAAATAACCTTCCACTTTTATCCTCCTCTTCTTACCACTGAGCCAATTGTGTATCTAATTATAAGCGTAAGATACTCTGCAGATGCTGGAAATCCAGAGCAACACACACAAACTACTGGAGGAACTCACTCACCCACTTTCCCCCTCACCTGGTCTTACCTACTACCTACCTGCTTGTACTCCTTCCTCTCTCTCCACCACTTTATTTTGGCTTCTGCCTGCTTGCTTTCCAGTCCTGATGAAGGGTCTCAGCCCAAAATGTCAACTGTTTATTCCTCTCCATAGATGCTGCCTGACTGTTGAGTTCTCCCTGCGGTTTTTATGTGTATCTAATTCGCTCACTCGTCCTGCATCCCATGCAATCTAACTTTCTATAGCTGACTACCATGCAGAAATTTTTCAAAGGCCTAATTGATGTCCATTTGGACCGTATCTGTAACCTAACCCTCAATGATCTTCTTGGTTACTTCAAAAACTTCAATCAAATTCATACGATATGATTTTCCGCACGCAAAGCTGTGCTAACTATCCCTAATCAATCTGTTTTTCCAAATGCAGGCAAATCAAATCCCATTGAAATCCCTCCAGTAACGAACAAATGTCAGGCTATGTGGTCTATACACAACAGGTTTTTATTTGCAGACTATTTTTTTTAAATAAAGACACCCTTCCAGCATTTCACCTATTGCTTGTGATTAAACATTTATCTCAGCTAGGGCTGCGTAAATTCTCTTTTGTGTCATGGGACAGAAATCAGAAAAAATATTATTATAATTCCAGGATAATTGGAAAGAGAAAGGAGTGTCCAGAAACCAAGGTCCTGAATTGAGGCAGGACATATTTCAAAATTTGAAGACAGGACCTGGCAAAAGCAGACTGAGAGCAGTTACTTGCAGGGAGATTGACATCAGACACAAGTCATTCTAAAGTGAAATTGTGAGAGTTCAACAGCATGACCCCAGAGAATGAATGACACAGACAAAATTCAAGGGACCGAGGATCTCAAGAGAATGAGCTTTGGATTACCAAAAGGGAAGCATGTGACAGATATAGAGAACTGAAAAAGGTAAACCTGACAGGAATATAAAAAATGTGTGTACACATCTGTTTGTGGACTTAAAATGTTACTGGTGGACAAATATTAGTATATTAAGGACAACATGGCAAAATGGGAAAGAGATGCAGCAAACTGAGGAGCCAACAGATATAGACAAAGTCATCACTGAGTAATTCTTATCCATGTCTATTTCCCTCAGCAACCAGTATATCCCGGAGGATAATGCTGGGAGTTCAGTTGGGAGGTGGTGGTGGAATGACCTATTAGAGTTCAGCAGCAGCAGCTAGGCCCCCTTCTCATTGCTACCATCAGGGAGGAGGAATAGGAGCCTGAATGCACACACTCAATGATTCAGGAATAGTTTATTTCCCTCTGCCAACAGATTTCTGAATGGATATTAACATTACCTCACTATCTTCTTTTTCTCATTTTGCATTACTTAACTTTTTAAGATATATACTTCTTACTGTAATTTATAGTTTTACTGTGTATTGCAATGTACTGTTGCTGCACAACAACAAATTTCACGACCTATGCCAGTGAATATTAAACCTGATTCTGATTCTAGTTGTGGCACTGTAGTCAAGAAAAAGAAAGTGTATGTCAGGTTTCAGAAGCAGGTTTCAGAAGCAAGAAATCCTAGATGGTGAGTCTGGAGTTTGGGGTCTGACATCACCTGGGGTTGACACTGAAGACCGAAGCCCAAAGGTTGAAGACAGAAGTCAAAGGCGATTCTGGAAATTGAGGAATTATGGTTGAAGCCCTGAATCTGCAAGTCCATTGGCAAAGTCAGAGGTCTGATGTCTGTGAGTCAGTTCAGAGATGGCCTTTTCTGGGATTGAAGAGGTGAGAGAGAGGGGAGAGACAGAGAGAGAGTGCGAAAGGAGAGACAGAGACACAGAGAGAGAGAAAACGCGTGCGCGCAGAAGGGAGGAAAGGGCTTGTTTTGCTGTTGTTGCTGTTGCTTGTCTTGTCCTACTTAACACTATGTACATGCTATTTGGCACCAGAATGTGTGGTGCCACTTACAGGCTGTCTGCAACACACCCTTAGATTGTCAGAATCAGAATCAGGTTTATCATTAGCATGTGATGTGAAATTTGTTAACCTAGCAGCAGCAGTTCAATGCAATACACATTGTGTTGGTTATTAACACAAACTATGCATTTTACTATTTGTTTTAATGTACATGTAACAAATGAATCTGAACCTGATTATAAAGGAGCCAGAAAAATAACTAAATGCATGAATTGGCCATTTGGATTGAGAATTGGCTTGTTCATATAAAACAGAGGATAGTGCTTGATGGGACTTATTTGCTCGGACGTCCACGACCAACAGGGTGCACCATCTCCCCCATCCTATTTATTATGGGAATGAACCTCCTATTATCAGCAGCAGAACATGTAACCCGCGGCCCAACACTGGAGTCAGGCATTGTTCAGCTGGCTCTACGAGGATTCATGGACGACATCACTATAACAACTGTGTAACATGTCTAAGCAAGATGGGTATTGGAAACCCTGGGTAATGTAACCACTTGGGCGAGGATGTCCTTCAAGGCTAAGAAGTCCAGGTGCATGGTGATCAGAAAGGGCAAAGTTACTAGCAAGTTTAGCCTCCAGGTTCAGGGTGAGGTCATCTCTTCCATCGAAGATAACCCGATAAAATGCTTGGGGAAGTGGTTTAATGTGTCACTGACAGATGGGGCCAATGTCACCAATGCTGTGAAGCAGACAGAGGAATGGCTGAAGAAGATCAACAAATCCAGACTTCCAGGTAAGCTCAAGACCTGGCTGTACCAGTACGGCATTCTGCCCAGGCTTCTCTGGCTCTTCACACTTTATGAGTTCCCCATGACTGTCGTAGAGGGCATTGAGAGGAAAACCAACAAGCACCTGCGGAGATGGTTGGGAGTTCCCCCAAGCTTCTCTTCAGTGGACCTCTACATTCGTTCTGGGCAACTACAGCTTCCCCTGTCATCTGTTGGGGAGGAATTCAAGGTGGCAAAATGCAGAGCTTTATTAAGCTTGAGAGATTCTAATGATGTCTTGGTAAAGCAAGCAGGTGTTACAACCAGATCTGGGCATAAGTGGGCAGCCAACGCAGCTATGGAGGAGGCAGTATGTTCTCTGAAGCTGCGAGATATTATCGGCAATCCCTGCGTCAGGCAGCAAGGCCTCGGCTCAGTTCACTTCCAGAAGTGGGGAAATGCAAGCATAAGGAACAGGAGAGACATGATACAGGCAGAAGTACGGATCCGTGAGGAAGAGAATCGGATTTCAAAGGCAGTGGAACAAGGGTCCCAGGGTGCCTGGACAAAATGGAATTTGCCTAAGCGCAAGATTTCATGGGCAGAGTTATGGAGACTGGAGCCCTTCTGTATTTTCTTCCTCTTGCGATCTGTGTATGATACCCTTCCTTCACCATTACATCTGTACCCATGGGGGATGAGAGAGGACCTGAACTGTAAGCTCTGTGGTCAAAAGGGGACACTGGCCCATATACTGTCCAGGTATAAAACAGTTCTAACTCAAGGACGGTATAGGTGGCGCTATGATAAGGTGCTTCTGGCTCTTGCTGACACACTAGAGCGGGAGAGATGCAAGAAGAGGACAGCTGGCACAGATTTGAGGAAGGCCATCACCTTCATCAAAGAGGGAGCCAGGCCTTTCGTAACCAAACAACCAAAGCCCAATCTGCTGCTAATGGCCAGGTCCTGGGAGATGAGGGTCGATGTGGGAAGGAGGTTGCAGTTCCCGGATGTGGTGCACACAACCCGACGCCCGGACATTATACTGTGGTCAACGGAAGAAGATAATTCTGGTCAAGTTGACTGTGCCGTGGGAGGATGGATGGGAAGAGGCCCACGAGAGAAAGGCCTTGAAGTACCAGCCCTTACTGCAGGAGTGTAAAGACAAGGGATGGCAGGCATGGTTGTTCCCTGTGGAGATTGGCTGCAGAGGTTTCCCAGCCAAATCAGCATGGCGGTTGTTGTCAGATCTGAGCCTGGACGAAAGGAGCAAAAAACAAGCAGCTCGTAGGATGGGGGAAGAGGCAGAACGAGCTTCTTGTTGGATTTGAAGTAGGCGAGAAGAGGAGAGCTGGAAGCCGGGAGCAGATGGGCAGTGATTTGGCCACCACTGCCGGCCCACCAACTGGAGAGTGGCGTGGTTAAGGGTCGAAACACTCGGTGAAGGTTAGGAACCACCTGATTACATCTGCTCCTGGCTGAAGGCCATGGTTACCTTATAAGGTAACTGGAGAATGCACCCTAACAGGTGTATGTAACAAGTACCCTCGACCTTCACAAGCCTTCCAGGGCCTGCTGCAGTGAAGCATCTCCACAGCATGATGCAACCACCACCATGCTTCATGGTAGGGATGGTGTGTTTTTGATGATGTGCAGTGTTTGGCTTACACCAAACATAGTGTTTTGTCTAATGGCCAAAAAACTCAATTTTGGTTTCATCAGACCATAGAACCTTCTTCCAGCTGATTTCATAGTCTCCTACATGCCTTCTGACAAACTCTAGCTGAGATTTCATCTGAGTTTTTTTCAACGGTGGCTTTTTCATTGGCACTCTCCCATAAAGCTGTGGCTGATAAAGCACCTAGGCAACAGTTGTTGTATGCACAGTCTCTCCCATCTCAGCCTCTAAAACTTGCAACTCCTCCAGAGTTATCATAGGTCTCTTGGTGGCCTCCCTCACTAGACCCCTTCTTGCATGGTCACTCAGTTTTTGAGGATGGCCTGCTCTAGGCAGATTTACAGCTGTGCCATATTCTATTTCCTGATGATTGACTTAACTGTATTCCAAGGGATACTCAGTGACTTGGAAATTTTCTTGTACCCATCTCCTGACTTGTGCTCCTGACCTTTCCAGCATCTGCAGATTTTCGAATTCTTGACTTGTGGTTTTCAAAACCTTTTTGTGAAGTTCCTTGGAGTGGTCTTTTGTCTTCAAGGTGTACTTTTTGCCGGAATACTGACTCACCAGCAGTTAGCCCTTCGAGCTACATGTGCATTTTTACTACCATCAATGGAAACACCTTGACTGCACATAGGTGATCTACATTTAACTAATTATGTGTCTTATAACACCAACTGGCTGCACCAGTGATGATCTGGTGTGTCATATTAAAGAGGGTGAATACATGCAATCAATTATTTTGTGCTTTATATTTGTAATTAATTTATATCACTTTGTACAGATCTGTTTTCACATTGACACAAATGAGTATTTTTCTGTTGATCAGTGTCAAAAAAAAGTCATATTAAATCCACTGTGATTCAATGTTGTAAAACAATAAAACATGAAAACTTCCAAGGGTGGGGTGAATACTTCTTGTAAGTACTGGGTTTCTTTGTTGATGGTAGTAATATAAAGATGACATGTCCATGTAGCTATCCCAAGGTTTGTCACAATATTGTTTGTGATACACATTAAGATACAGATGTAAAGGCAGGGGGAATGATAATTTCACACATGACAGGGAAACAGGAGTGTTACCGTTAGAATAGTGGACCACGCAAGTATTCCCGTTTCGTCACATATCTTAAAATGTGTGCTCCTTGTTCGGCTAATTGGTTGCTGTAATGTAGGTAGATAGTAGGAGCATCATGGCAGCATTAATAAATGTCTGAGGGGATTCAAAGTGTCAGTAGTAACTGGGTGATTTGTGCAACCAACACTCTCTTTGAGACGCTTGCATTGTTCAGTATTCAGACCTGCTTCAAATTTTGTATTTAGATTTATAGCTGGTAGCATTAAAAATAAAGCTGTTCAAGAAGAATAAATATTACAAACTGAAACATAAAAACTATTTGTTCGTACCAATCCATAAACTTCAAAACAACTCAGCTTCTGCCATCCTAAAGTCATTTCAGTTATCTGCAACACCCAAGTCAGGACTGTGATGAAATACTCCCCACTTGCATGTATGAACTAGGTTCCAACAACTGTACTCCCAAAAAGTCAAAGCAATCCAGGACATATCAACTTTCTAGGTTGCCACCCTGAACATACAGTCCCTCCTCCACTGGTGTACAGCGGCTACAGTATGCACTTTCTACAAGATACACTACCATTACTCAACAGACAATTCAATTTGTGCCTTCTTGCGCTATGAACACCAGGGATAGCAGACAGATGTGTATATCATGACCTGCAGGTTCCCCAAGTTGTATGTCAAACTGAATTGGGATATATTACTGTTCCTTCATCACTGGGTCCAAATCCTGGAGCTCCCACCCAACAGCACTGTAGGTGTAGCTTTACCAGGTCTATAGACGCTCAAGTAAACAGCTGACTATTTCAAAAGGCAATGAAAGATGGATAATAAATGCAGCCCTGCCTAGCCATTCTGCATTATGCGAATGAATAAACCTAAAAATCTAGTAGTTACATAATGGCTTAAGGTAGCATTTTTCCACAGCCTCTTCGCCTTGACAACTCATGCTTATCCAGATATATTTTAAATGTTTCAAGAGTATCTGTCTCTACCACTTCCTCAGGCAGTGAGTTCCAGTCTGCAACCATGCTCTAGGTGAAAAGAAATTTCCTCAGATCCGATCTAACCCATTTACTCCGGACTTTAAATGTGACCTCAAGCTTATTCTTTGAGTTACAGAGCCATTATGTAATCATATTCTCTCTAAGCGGCATCAAAGCACTTTTTATTTGGGTTCCTGGAGATAGATCAGCTCCTCTACTTCTTAAAGCTGCAATCATTACAGTGAAACTCCAACAAATCAGCAATCGGAGCACAAATTGAGGAACCAGAGAGGAAGCAAGTCAGAATCAGGTTTATTATCACCGGCATGTGATGTGAAATTTGTTAACTTAGCAGCAGTAGTTCAATGCAATAAATAGTCTAGCAGAGAGAAAAAAATAATAATGAATAAAACAATAATAAATAAACAAGTAAATCAATTACAAATATTGAATAGATTATTTTAAAATGTGCAAAAACAGAAATACTGTATGTTTAAAAAAAAGTGAAGTAGTGTCCAAAGCTTCAAAGTTCATTTA
The DNA here is from genome assembly GCF_963921235.1 of Mobula hypostoma. Lineage (NCBI taxonomy): Eukaryota > Metazoa > Chordata > Chondrichthyes > Myliobatiformes > Myliobatidae > Mobula > Mobula hypostoma. The sequence goes on from NC_086098.1 coordinate 97,589,428, forward strand.
GGAATCAGATGGCAGAGGGGAAGAAGCTGTTCCTGAATCACTCAGATTGTGCCTTCCGGCTTCTGTATCTCCTACCTGATGGTAACAATGAGAAAACAGCATGCCCTGGGTGCTGGAGGTCTTTAATAATGGACGCTGCCTTTCTGAGACACTGCTCCCTAAAGATGTCCTGGGTACTTTGTAGGCTCGTGCCCAAGATGGAGCTGACGAGATTTACAACCTTCTGCAGCTTCTTTTGGTCCTGTGCAGTAGCCCCTCCAAACCAGACAGTGATGCAGCCTGTCAGAATGCTCTCCATGGTACAACTATAGAAGTGTTTGAGTGTATTTGTTGACATGCCAAATCACTTCAAACTCCTAATAAAGTATAGCCGCTGTCTTGCCTTCTTTATGACCACATCAATATGTTGGGACCAGGTTAGATCTTCAGATCTGGACACCCAGGAATTTGAAGCTACTCACTCTCTCCACTTCTGATCCCTCTGTGAGGATTGGTATGTGTTCCTTTGTCTTACCGTTCCTGAAGTACACAATCAACTTTTTCGTCTTACTGACATTGAGTGCCAGGTTGTTGCTGCGGCACCACTCCACTAGTTGGCATATCTCACTCCTGTACGCCCTCTCGTCACCTCCTGAGATTCTACCAACAATGGTTGCATCATCAGCAAATTTGTAGATGGTATTTGAGCTATGCCTAGCCACACAGCCATGTGTATAGAGAGAGTGGAGCAGTGGGCTAAGCACACACCCCTGAGGTGCACCAGTGTTGATCCTCATCGAAGAGGATATATTATCACGAATCCGTACAGACTGTGGTCTTTTGGTTAGGAAGTCGAAGATCCACTTACGGAGGGAGGTACAGAGGCCCAGGTTCTGCAACTTCTCAATCAGGACTGTGGGAAGGATGGTTTTAAATGCTGAGCTTTAGTCAATGAACGGCATCCTGAAGTAGGTGTTTGTGTTGTCTAGGTGGTCTAAAGCCATGTGAAGAGCCATGGAGATTGTATCTGCCATTGACCTATTGTGATGATAGGCAAATTGCAATGGGTCCAGGTCTTTGCTGAGGCAGGAGTCCAGTCTAGTCATGACCAACCTCTCAAAGCATTTCATCACTGTCGATGTGAGTGCTACCAGGCAATAGTCGTTAAGGCAGCCCAGATTATTCTTCTTTGGCACTGGTATAATTGTTGCCTTTTTAAAGCAAGTGGGAACTTCTGCCTGTAGCAGTGAGAGGTTGAAAATGTCCTTGAATACTCCCGCTAGTTGGTTGGCACAGCTTTTCAGAGCCTTACCAGGTACTCCATTGGGATCTTCTGCCTTGCGAGGGTTCACTCTCTTTAAAGTCAGTATAACATCGGCCTCTGAGACAGAGATCACCGGGTCATCAGGTGCAGCAGGGATCTTCACAGCTGTAGTTGTTCTCCCGTTCAACTGGTAGTGAAACATCACTGCCATTCATACTACTGGGTTTCACTTTGTGGGAAGTAATGTCTTGCAGTCCCTGCCAGAGTTGCCGTGCATCTGATATCACCTCCAACCTCATTCGAAATTGTCCCTTCGCCCTTGAAATACCCCTCCACAAATCATACCTGGTTTTCTGGTACAGGCCTGGGTAGCCAGACTTGAATGCCACAGATCTAGCCTTCAGCAGACAACGTACTCCTGGTTCATCCACGGCTTTTGGTTTGGGAATGTACAGTAAGTCTTTGTAGGCACACACTCATTCGCACAGGTTTTAATGAAGTTGGTAACAACTGCAGCATACTCGTCCAGGTTCAAAGATGAATCCCTGAATACAGTCCAGTCCACTGATTCAAAGTAGTCCTGTAGGTGCTCCTGTACTTCCCTTGTCCAAACCTTCTTGGTCCTCACTACCGGTGCTGCAGGCTTCAGTCTCTGCCTATACTTCGAGAGTAGAAGTACAGCCAGGTGATCAGACTTCCTGAAGTGAGGGCGTGGAATAGCATGGTAGGCATTCTTGATAGTGTAACAATGGTCCAGTGTGTTGTTTCCTTTGGTATTGCAAGTGAGCTGTTGATGGTAATTGCTGGGAGTCTAGGAGTCAGAACCCAAAGGAGTAACTTGTGGGGGGAGATTCAAGAACCTGTGTAAGTTTATGGCTAGCATTTGGGTCTGGAGTACTTGCACATTTCTGATCCCTTTATAGTTAACAGGTTCACTGGAAAATTAATGATTGTATTAAGTACTATGTTTCTTAAAATAGAGTGAAATTAATGTATGTTTGGGTCTAAAAGTTGTGCTTGACGAACAACAAATTCCAACGGAGCAGAATTATCAGAATTTTATTGTACCATATCCAAAACAGTGTTGCTAACCATTCCACACCAAGTCCACATTGTGTGCCATCAAAGAAAGTGGTGAAGGCAAGTGTTAGAGTCATGGACACATACAGCATAGAAACAAGTCCTTCCACCAACCTAGTCTATATCAACCATCACTCATTTACACTAATCCAACATTAATTCCACTTTTTCTTCTCCTCACATTCTCATCAACTTCAACCAGATTCTACTGCTCGAGACAAATTATGTTGATGTACCTACCTACCTATTCCATAGGTATTTGGATGGGATTCAAAGCCATACCACCCAGGGGAAACCCACACAGTCACAGGGAGAACGTGAAAACTCCATGCAGAAAGCAGTATTTCACTCTATGGTTTTAAACTCTTTACTATAGGGAAAGAGTTTCTCACGATCCCCATATCATTACAGTTTTGGAATCAGAGAATTATACAGCATGGAAACAGACCCTTCGGTCCAAATTTTCCACCCAATCAAGTTATTTACCAGAGACATTCCCATTTGCCTGCACTTAGCCCATTTTGTATTAAGTCTTTCCTACCTATACACCAGTCCAAATGTATTGTAGAGGTTATAATTGTACCCCTCTCTCTCTACCAGTTGCATCCTTGTATTGCCCTCAATTCTACCAGAACCCATGTGCAATATATCTCACAGCAAGGGCACAGCAGTTGGCTCTGCTGCTTCACTGCTCCAGGAACATATTTTCAAGCCTGACCACTTGAGACACAAACACAGAATTTTCATGTATTCTCCATGACCAGGTGAACCTCCCTGGATGATGCAGTTTCATTCCAGCATGCTGTCATGCTAATCCTGAGGGTAATCCTGAAGCCACAGCTTGTGAGAAGCTAGCCATCAGTAGCTTCCTCCACAGACGACAGGCTGCTGCAGCTACTGTGCTATACAAAATACACACTAGCCACAGCCCTGCAGACCTTCACACCATGCTGCCTTCATCTCATGAGAGACGGCACACCACACGATCAAGTGTATCTATGCCTGCTCATGCTGTTTCTATCCCTGATGCGAGAACCTACACACTGGATAGAAGCTTCCTTCACTGTGCTATCAGAATTTGGAACAGCCTTCCAGATGCTGTGGTTGGAAACATCTGCGACGATAGGGTCTAAGCCTTCAAGAGTCGAGTGCACAAACACCTATCATATCTGGGAGGGAAGTCACATGCTTCTTCATTAGCTATCATGAAGGGGACCAGGATGGCAATGCTTGGTTGTTAGTAGGTAGGGCTAATACCTGATTTTCAAGAGCACTTGGGAATTATGTTCCAGCTGGACTTCGTCCTTAAACTGCTGGAGAACAGTGCGAAAAGAACAGGTGCTGTTTTCTCCCAGTAGGAATTAGTTTTTAGTTCCAAGTGCTCCTGCCACGTTTTGTCACCCTGCAACCTTATCCTTCAATCTCTTTGAATTATGGAGGACATCATGTGTATAAATGTCTCTCTCCAGCAGACTTTATCATGATCATCATGACTCCAGTATTTCTACTGTTTCTTAATTGTACATATGATTTTTTTGTGTTCCATCGCTGAGCAGCAGTGAACCATCTGATTGGCCTATCAGAGTTCTCTTTGGGAACTAGTTGACTTGATCAGCATTTCTGATCTGGCTATTGTTCACGATTGCACTTAATAAAAAAAAGGCAAACAATGGCATGTTAGAGAATAAGGTGCAGAGTTACAAAGAAATAAAGGGAGGGAAATGGTACAAATAGGAATGCTCCTCTGGGAGCTGGGCTGTAGCCTCTTTCTGCATTACAAACAAGGAGTGCTGTCCTTATCAATGCCTCTTTTCACCACACTGCAAAAAATTCAATACAGTTAATCCAACTAGCTCACCTCCTGCTCACAGACACCATCATCCCAACAAATCCCTGTATTCTGTCCTTGAATAATCTAAAGAAGACTTAACTGTCTATTGTAATGCACTGCTATATTAGTCTACCTTCAAAGTTAAACCAACTGGTTTGTAATTCCGCCATTTATCCTTTTTTTTATATAAAGCAGTGGTACAATACACTACATGCAGCTCTGTATCTCATTCAAGTTCCAGTTCTTCCTGTCTAATCTTACTCACTGTGCTCTTTGTCATCTAGGGACACTAGATCTGGCAATCTCATGCTAATTCATTGTGGGAACATGTCAAGTAGACCCCTAAATCTCCTGCTTAAATACCTCCAATCTTGAAGACTAATTTACCTTCATACAGCTTCCCTGTCTACTTTTACTGAAGCGACATTACCCCAGTTGGAAATATTTACTTCTATTTTATCTTTCCCATAGCCATGTTAAATCAAACTGAATCATGATCACTACTATAAAAATTCTTTTCCACTGAAACACCTTCCACTAAACTACTTCATTTGGTGATACTAAATTCAATAGGCCATCACTCTGTTTATCCTTGCTAAGTGCCAACTGTCAAAATTCTCCATGAAGTACATATTTTTTCATTATCTTTATTTATTGGAGATACAGTGCAGAATAGCCCTCTTACTGCACAGCAACCTTCTTCCCACTTTGATCTTTTCAAGGATCTCAGGCTCCCTGGCCTCCATCACCTTATTTTCACTATGGATGTCCAGTCCCTATACACCTCCATCCCCCACCAGGAAGGCCTCAAGGCTACACTGGTGACTGTCCTGCACTTTTCCTACGCGACATCAACTATTGAATTGGTGCCGCTTCCTGCACCTCGGCTGAACTCGTCGATTTCATCCACTTTGCCTCCAACTTCCACCCTGCCCTCAAATTCACCTGGTCCATTTCTGACACTTCTCTTCCCTTTCTTGATCTCACTCTCTCTACCTCTACAGACAGCTTATCCACCGATGTCTATTATAATCCAACGGATTCTCACAGCTACCTGGACTATACCTCATCCTACCCTGCTACTTGTAGAAACACCATCCCCTTCTCTCAATTACTCCATCTCCACTGCATCTACTCTCACGATGAGGCTTTCCATTCTAGATCAAAGGAGATGTCCTCCTTTTTCAAAGAAAGGGGCTTCCCTTCCTCCACCATCAACGCTGCCCTCAAATGCATCTCTTCCATTTCACACTCGTCTGCTCTCACCCTATCCCCCGCCACAGTACCAGGGACAGGGTTCCTCTTGTCCTTACCTACCACTCCACCAGCCTCCACGTCCAGCACATAATTCTCTGAAACTTCTGCCACCTCCAACTGGATCCCACCACATCTTTCCTTACCCACCTGCCATTTTCTGCCTTCCACAGGGATCGCTCCCTACATGACTCCTTTGGGTATTCATCCCTCCCCACTGATCTCCCTCCTGGCATTTATCCTTGTCAGCGGAACAAGTGCTACACCTGCCCCCTATACCTTCTTCTTCACTACTATTCAGGGCTCCAAACAGTCCTTCCAGGTGAGACGACACTTTACCTGTGAGTCTGTTTGGGATCATGTACTGTGTTCAGTGCTCCTAGTGGGGCTTCTGGCATATCGATGAAACCTACGTAGATTGGGAGACCGCTTCACAGACCATCTGTGCTCCGTTTGCCAGAACAGGCAAGATCTCCCTGTGGCCACCCATTTTAATTCCATTTCCCATTTTGATATATCCATCCATGGCCTCCTCCACTATCGGGATAAAGCCACACTTAGGTTGGAGGAATAACCCCTTATATTCCGTTTGGGTAGCCTGCAACCTGATGGCACGAACATCAATTTTTCCAACTTCCAATAATGCCTCCACCCTCCCTTCACCATTTCCCATCCCCTTGTCCCTCTCTTATGTTATCTCCTTGCCCACCCACCCATCGCCTCCTTCTGGTGTTCCTCCCCGCACCCCCCCCCCCCGGCTTTCTTCCATGGCCTTCTGTCTTTTTCACCAATCAACTTCCTGGCTCTTTGCTTCATCCCTCCCCAAACTTTTACCTGTCGCCTGCCGTTTCTCTCTCCCCTCCCCCCATCTTCCAAATCTACTCCTCAGCTTTATATCTCCCATCCTGCTGAAGGGTTTCAGCCCGAGAAAACGGCAACTGTATTTTTTTTCATAGATGCTGCCTGGCCTACCGAGTTCCTCCAGCATTTTGTGTGTAACCCCTGATTTAATCCTAACCTAATCACGGGACAATTTACAATGACCAATTAACTTGTTAACCAGTACGTCTTTGAACTCTGGGAAGAAACTGGAGCACCCACAAAAATTCCACACAATGCATGGAGAGGATGTACAAATTCCTTACAGATGGCATTGGAATTGAACTCCAAACCCCAACACCCAAGCTATAATAGCGTTACACTAACCACTATGCTACTGTAGCGCTGTACCTCATTTCACACCAGGGTTAAGTGAAATGCTCCGCTACTAACTGGTCTAATGTTTTCATAATTTCTCAGCTTCATTTTCTCCCACCTGTTCCTCATCATTCTGCCAGGTTCCTCGTACACACCTGACCTTAGATATTAAAAACCTTAAGGAACTGGAAAATTGAAAGCAAAACACAAAGTGGTGAAAACAGCACACATAGAAGTTGCTGGTGAACACAGCAGACCAGGCAGCATCTCTAGGAAGAGGTACAGTTGACGTTTCGGGCCGAGACCCTTCGTCGGGACCAACGTCTCGGCCTGAAACATCGACTGTACCTCTTCGTAGAGATGCTGCCTGGCCGTTCACCAGCAACTTTCATGTGTGTTGCTTGAAATTCCAGCATCTGCAGATTTCCTCGTGTTTGAGTGGTGAAAACACTTCACATATAGGAGGGAGATTTTATACAAGATTCAGCGTGTACAAGAGAGATTGAAAATCTGGTTCAATAGTGCTATGGTAACAACCACTCTGTCAACGTCAGCAAAACCAAACAGCTGATTATTGAGTACAGGAGGAAGAAAGCAGATGTCCAGGGGCTAGTACTTTTGAGAAGATTGGAGGTGGAGAGGGTCAATAACTTTAAATTCCTTGGCATTATCATTTTGGATGATCTGTTCTGGGTCCAGCAAATAAGTGCCATTAAGAAGAAGGCATGGCAACGACTCTACTTTCTTATAAGTTGCAGATTTGACATATCATCTAAAACTTTGATAAGCTTCCACAGATGCACAGTGAAGAATATCTTGACTAGTTGCACCACAGTCCGGTATAAAGACACCAATGCCCAAGAACATAAAGCCTACAAAACACAATGGATATGGCCCAGTCCACCACAGGAAAAGTCCTCACTGCCATTGAGTACATCGACAAAGAATGCTGCTACAAGAAGGACCAGCCCTCATCAAAGATCCCTACTATCCTGTCCATGCTCTCTTCTCACTGCTGCCAACAGGAAGGAGGTACAAGAGCTTTAGGTCCTACACCACCAGGTTCAGAAACAGTTATTACCATTCAACCATCAAGCTCCTGATAGGACCATTGATAAGCTGAATAACTTCACTCACCTCAACACTAAACTGATTCCACATTCTATGGACTCACTTTCAAGGACTCCACAACTCATGTTCTCAGTATATATTTTCAGTCTGTCTTCTTTCGCACATTGATTCTTAAGTTTTGCAACTCCAAGACATAAAACTAATTGCAAGAAAACATGGAGCCAAAAATGTGAGTCTAACATCATTTTTACTTTAAGCAAGGTGCGCACGTTTGGCGTGGTGACATAATAACATACGCCATTTATGTACTTTCACATATAACATGCAATGCATTATGTAAACAAAGATTCAACTATAAATCAAATATATTTGCAATATTTTTCAAATGTTACTGAAATATTAAATGCACAACATCCTTCCCTGCTTAGCTATAAACTCCAAATCAATACAGAATGCATCTCAACTATATACACAGTGTGCTATATAAATCAACTACTATATAGTCAGCCACAGCATAGTAAATTTTAGATTGCCCCATTCATGCTGAAAAATCTAATCACTATGGAGGATTTCTTATTCTTGTGAGAAAATGTCTTGAGATAATGTCAAAGGAGGTCACTCTGCTTGGCAGTATAGACTTGTGGCTGTGAAACTATTTCAGGTTTTAGGGCCTCTTCCATGGTGGTTACACAAGTTGAATCTGGGACTGCAGGAAATGGTTCTGCTAGCTCTGGACACCTTTCTTCTGGATGTGTTGGAATCCCAAATAGTGCATGCTTGACTGGACAATGTGGATCATAATATGTGAGCACAGTATCTGACATCAACATTTCCTTTACTTTTTGGAAAGCCACCTCACATTGTTCTGTTCATTGCTATTTCTTCCCAATCTGTAGTAATGAGTTCAAGGCATGAAGACCAGTAGCCAGGTTGGGCAGGAATCTGTTATAGTAATTGACAAATCCTAAAAAGGACCACTACTGCAACATGTCCGGAGTAACCACCTCGGTTACTCAGACCACATCTCTGTTATGCTAATCCCAGCATACAGACCACTCGTCAGACGGTCCAGCTTAGTTCTGAAGCAGGTGAAAATCTGGCCAGCAGGAGCCATCTCTGCTCTCCAAGACTGCTTTGTACACACTGACTGACATATGTTCAGGGAGGCTGCAACCGATGGTGACTCTACCAACTTAGAGGAGTACATGGCATCAGTGACTAGCTATATCAGCAAGTGCACTGATGACGTCACTATGACCAAGACCATCACTACACACTCTAACCAGAAGCCATGGATGACCGCGGAGGTGCGTGCGCTGCTGAGGACCCATAACTCCGCCTTCAGAGCAGGAGACAAGGCAGCCCTAACAACAGCGAGGGCCAGACTGTCCCGAGCCATCAGAGAGGCAAATCATGCACATGCCCAGCAAATCCACAGCCACTTCCAGGACAGCGGCGACACATGGCGCATGTGGAAGGGCATTCAGGACATCACCAACTACAAGACAACATCACCTGCCTCTGCTAGTGATGCCTCCCTCCCAGATGCATTGAACAACTTCTACGCTCGTTTCGAGGCAGAAAGTGACGTGGTGCCGAGGAAGACCACTCCTCCTCCCAATGACCAGGTGTTGTGTCTTACCGTGGCCGATGTGAGGAAAACTCTACGCAGGGTCAACCCACGGAAGGCTGCTGGACCAGACAATATTCCTGGCAGAGTGCTCAGAGATTGTGCAGACCAGCTGGCAGATGTTCTCACTGACATCTTCAACATCTCCCTCAGCAGCGCCATCGTTCCAACGTGCTTCAAGGCCGCCACCATCATCCCCGTGGCAAAGAAGTCTTCAGTGTCCTGCCTCAACGACTACCGTCCCGTTGCTCTCACATCCATCATCATGAAAGGTTTCAAGAGGCTCATCATGAGGCACATAAAGACTCTGCTGCCCCACTCACTGGACCCCCTGCAGTTCGTGTACCGTCCCAGCCGTTCAACAGACGCCATCACCACCACCTAGCCCTCACCCACCCGGACAAAAAAGACACATACGCTCCAACGCTGTTCACAGACTTCATTTCAGCATTCAACACAATCATTCCTCAGCACCTGATTGAAAAGCTGAAACTACTGGGCCTGAACACCTCCCTCTACAACTGGATCCTAGACTTCCTGACTGGGAGACCTCAGTCAGTCCGGATCGGGAGCAGCATCTCCAACACCATCACACCGAGCATGGGGGTTCCCCAGGGCTGTGTGCTCAGCCCACGGCTGTTCACTCTGCTAACCCATGACTGTGCAGCAATACACAGCTCGAATCACATCATCAAGTTCGCCGATGACACAACCATGGTGGGTCTCATCAGCAAGAACGATGAGTCAGCATACAGAGAGGAGGTGCAGCGGCTAACAGACTGGTGCAGAGCCAACAACCTGTCTCTGAATGTGAACAAAATAAAAGAAATAGTTGTTGACTTCAGGAGAGCACAGAGTGACCATTCTACACTGAACATTGACAGCTCTTCCATTGATATCATTAGGAGCACCAAATTTCTTGGTGTTCACCTGGCGGAGAATCTCACCTGGTCCCTCAACACCAGCTCCATAGCCAAGAAAGCCCAGTAGCGTCTCTACTTTCAGCGAAGGCTGAGAAAAGTCCATCTCCCACCCCCCCCCCATCCTCACCACATTCTACAGATGATGTATCGACAGCATCCTGAGCAGCTGCATCACTGTCTGATTCGGGAATTGCACTGTCTCAGATCGCAAGACACTGCAGCAGATAGCGAGGTCAGCTGAGAAATTCATCGGGGTCTCTCTTCCCACTATTACAGACATTTACACCACATGCTGCATCCACAAAGCTAACAGTATTGTGAAGGATCACACGCATCCCTCACACAAACTCTTCTCCCTCCTGCCATCTGGCAAAAGGTACTGAAGCATTCAGGCTCTCACGACCAGACTGTGCAACAGTTTTTTCACCCAAGCCATCAAACTCCTCAATACTCAGAGTCTTGACTGACATCTACATCATTTATTATTATATTGTAATTTATCCTCTGCTGTGCCAAATGTCTTGTTTATTAATTATTGTACTGCCCTGCACTGTTTTGTGCACTTTATGTAGTCCTGTGCAGGTCTGTAGTCTAGTGTAGTTTTTATGTTGTTTTACGTAGTCTAGTATAGCCTTGTGCTGTCTCACATAGTCTAGTGTAGTTTTGTGTTGTTTCATATAGCACCAGGGTCCTGGAGGAACGTTGTTTCGTTTTTACTGTCCACTGTACCAGTAGCTTATGATCGAAATGGCAATAAACTTGACTTGACTTGGCCTTGGGGAATCCACAACTGCTTGAATTTTCTCAGCGCACTTCATAATGCTTGTGCACCAATGGTTCAAAGCTAATGTATCCATATACAACTCTGAAAGCCGTCTTCTCCAGATAGGCATAAAGCAAAGAAAGAACATTAAAGTCATTCAGAGAGAAACATCAAACCTAATCCACCGCACAAAAAAGAACGGCATCCTGATCATCAACCCCCAAACGCCCTGCCCAGCACAAAACACAAAAAGAACATCAACCCCCCCACACACACACACACACACACAATGCAGCAAGAACATTGACCCCCAAGCAACCCTTCCCTCACACAAAAAAACTGACAGAATACAAAAACATCAAACTCAAACCCCTTTCCCTTGCACAACAAAATGGAAAATGGGTGAAAACCATAGAATATTAAAACCACAAGTCTGAAAAAGTCCACAGTCTGTAAATGCAACAGTCCAATCCATAAACGCAGAACCACGGTAACATCAAACATCACTGTCAAAAGAAAGGGGCACCACATGAGTGCAGAGGCCTAACCACCTGCCACAGCGAGGCACACAGCGATAGGTCGCTCACAGACAAGGCAGGCAGTTGGCATTGAACTCCTGTCGCCTTCCATATTCGCTTTGATGTCTTGATCTTCCTTAACACTTTAATTGCTGAAATGGAGTCAAATATCGGCTTACATCCAATCTCCAAGTTTCTTTGCTTTGAGGCCGTCCAAGTACACACTCGCTTCCCGGAATCTTCTCAAGAGACAGGAAAGGATCACAGTAGATGTCAGGCTCTAAGAGCTCCAGAAACACATTTAAAGATGGAAAACAAACGCAAAAGAAGTAAAATAGACATTTTTGTGGGCTATCTGGAAGATGGCCACTGAGCGTTGTACACTGATGCCATCTTGACCAGGTTGTGACCACAGTAAGTGATGCTTGGTTTAAAGAGTTCACACTTGTTGCATTGTGCTCTAAACCCAGAATCTTCTTATCTTTTTAACATGGTCTAGAGATTTTGGAGATGTTCCTTGTCATCTTCATCAGTAACAATGATGTTATCCATGCAACACTGAGTGCCTGGACAGCTTTGCAGCACCTAGTCCATAGCTTTTTGCTAGAGTACAGATGCCGATGCTACTCCAAAAAAAAAAGCCTACTACAGTTTTAAAGCCCTTTGTGAGTGTTTAAGGTGACAAGAAACTTTGGACCCTTCTTCCATCTCCATCTGTAGGTAGGCCTCAGATAAGTGCTTTCCTCCATAAAGGTCTTCAAAAATCCTCTATCCTGGGAAGAGGATATTGATATACTCCAATACTAGGTTAATGGTGACTTTAAAGTCACCACAGATGCTGACAGACCCATTCTTCTTGGCAACTGGGACAACTGGTGTTGCCCACAGACTCCACCCAATCTTGCAAAGAATCCCTTCAGCCCCCATGCAATCTTGCCACCTTGCACTCTGGCTACGTTACTACAGATGGTACAAGGAATTGGATGTGCTTTGCAAAACCTGAGTGTGGTATTTTCACTTAACACTATTTTACCCCTGATATGTTTGAGTTTTGCAATGCCATCCTTGAACGTTGCTGTGGCATCATCCAGTCTCTTTCTTAATTTGCTTTCAGTTGACTTTTATAGGGGATATAGCATGCAAATAGTGGATGGATCTCCAATCAAGTTGTAGTTGTCTCAGCCACTCATGCCCCCCCGCCCCAGTGCTGGCCCTCCCTTTTTACCATATACAAAGCCCAATGTGCTTGGTTGTTGTAACATCACGGATGTCATTCCCACGGGAGTTAACTTTTCTCAAGTATAAGTTCTTAGCTGGACATCTGCAGACTTCAGTTTGGTATCTTTGAAATGTTATTCAAACTCATTCTCTGGAATGACTGAAACAGCCAAGCTAGTGTCCAATTCCATTTTAATTAATTTGCCAATCACTCTGATGTTCTCCAAGAGGACCACAACATTGTCGTAGTCTGAAGGCTTCAATGGCCTCAATGGCCCAGAGTGCTATGTTGGCTGGAGTCAGGGTCTTATGCTTTGGCTCCTGGTAGGGTCACCTATGCCAAATAGGTCAAAAGGTAGAGGCAAGACTAAGAGTGGCCCACTGGTCCTCCATGTTCGGGGGTTCAGCTGAGGGCTAACAACCCTGACTGGTAAAACACATCTGTTATGGAAACAGCAATGAAGAATCCTTCTACATCTCAGTGGCCAAGGACAGGGAGGGATGTAGGACCTTTATTGCTGCCCTAAACCACAACAGCATAACAGGCTGTAAGTCAGTCAGTCACAACTGGAGTAAGCCATATTGCTTATCTGTTTTTAGTTCCACATTGCAAAGTTCAAGGCTACCCAGTCTTGCATCACTCTCATTATAAGATTTTTCATCAATAGCACACAGACTAGTGCTCTTTTTGAAGCTGCAATTTGACTTTTATTTTTATCGCTTCCTTTGCAGTCCATTTTTTTTGTCTGCCCAACATGCTCTTTGTATGTGTCTTTGTTACATTTTCTGTAAGTTTCGCCTTTAAACCTGCATTAGTCTAGTATTGTGAGCCCCTGCTACAACGGTAACACAATTTGTTTGACTAGGCAGACCTCCGTCTAGACGCCGCAATTTTGTTCATGCTCACTTTCATTCCTGAGTGCAACTCAATGATGCCTTTGTCTACTGTTTCCATTGATACAGCGATTTCAACTGCTCTTTTAAATGCAAGTTGTGCTTCAGTTAGAGGCCATTTTGAATACTTTCTTCTAAGATTCCACAAACTAAACAATCTCGGTGCATCATTAAGCCCATTACCAACTGACAATGTTCAGACAATTTCTTCAAATCAGCCACGCAAGCTGAAATGGACTTCCCTTCCTTTTGATTCCACTTATAAAACCTAATGTATTCTGCAAACAACTAAGGTTTTAGTTCTAGATGGTCCTGTATTACTTTCACAATATCAGCAAAGGTCACTTCAGCTGGTTTGGTTGGAGCAGTTAAACTTCTAAGCAAACTGTAGGCACGTAAATCCAATGCACTAAGCAAAAATTGGTACTCAGTCCTCATTGGCTATTTCATTTGTTTCAAAATACTGGTCAATCTGTTCAGTAAACAAAATCCAGTTATCTCTAATGCAATCAAACACATCTTTCTTTCCAATGTAGCCATTTCTGCTCTTTTTAAAATTATTTTTAATCATCCAGTACTCACTGTTGATGAACCTGTAGTTTATCCATTTTCTGACTTTTTTTAAAACTCGACTGTTTGGTAAATGCTCAGCTTGCAGCCAAAAAAGTAAGAGATGTAACTAGAACTAGAATGGGTCAGTAGCTTAGAACAAAAATGTTGAAATATTTTGGCCTCCAGAAGGAATATCTGCAGCTAGGTTAGAAAATGAAAGACAATTCTTATAAAAGGTTGGTGACATCATTCACTAATAAATTTCCAGAAGACAAAAATAAATGACCACCAGAAATTAATTTATATCCAGACTAAAATGAACAAAATGAAACTGATAATAGGAGTAGGAGATGTGTTTAAGAAATTATGGGCAAAAAGGACAACAGTGGATGAAAATTGGTTAAAACGTCTTCTTTACAACCACTTTTAGCTCCTAAGTAACAAATAAAATTAGCCACTCGAAACAAGAAAGGTGCTGAAAAATAAAATCTTACAGGTCTCTTTAGTCATGTCTTTCACAATTCTCCCACATTCATTTGCCATCTTGAAAATGATCAGGGATAACAATTTCTTTGAACACAGTGTTACATTATCCATTTGGGTTGACAGATGGTGATTCATATAGCAGTGATTTTTGATCATTTTGTTTTATATTTTGACCTTATACAGAAAGGCAATGTAGGCAGTCCATTATCTACACTAGTTGTCTGCGCTGATTTTGTTCATTTACAGTAAATCAAAAGAACACAGCAGTGATGATTCCTCCATCGTAACTATTAGAAATTAATACAGTTTTATAATACCCTAATAATATTGGTAGTATTCTAATTTGTTCAGTATTTCATTTAAATGCATAAGTTACTCAGTTAAAAGGCATAACAAACTACCATTTAACTATTTCCATGAAACATCGGCTAACTAGAGCAGCCATTAATTGGGTCAAAATGTATTGGTCCTGATGTGTCCCAATTAACTGGAATGCATTGTACTTGGTTCTGTCACCATGGTAATGGGGAAACTCTCATGTAATCTCTTATTTTGCCATTCCAGTGCCATCATGCAGACTTCTGAACTTTCTCTTAGTTTTGTTGGAGAAATTAGAAAACAAACTCATAAGTACTGAAACTGCATTTCGCGCAATTCCTACATTTAAACCTGTGAGCAATTCAGAAAAGTCTCTCACTTGGTTTTAACTGCTGCCAATCTCTCTAAGTGAGAGACTTTTCTAAATTATTATTGTCTCGGGGAAATTATATAACACACTGGTAGTCTTGGCTAACTTATATGCTCCCAATTCGGATGATGTGGAGTTTTTTTGATCGTTTTTTTCTCTTTATTGCCTAAGCTGAGTTCATATTCTCTCATATTGGGCGGTGATTTTAATTGTTGGTTAGATCCAGTTTTGGATCGATTGTCCTCTATTCCTAGACTACCAAGTAAATCTGCTTTATTAATTCAGTCTTTCCTTTCCAATTATGGTATCTCCGATGTATGGCATTTTCTCCATCCAAATGAGAGAGATTATTCTTTTTTATCACATGTCCATCACACGTTTACTAGAATTGATTTTTTAAAAAATTAATAATCAGCTAATTCCATCTGTTCGCTCTTGTGACTATCAGAGTATATTGATTTCAGATCATGCCCCAGTCACCCTGTCTATAATTCTTCCTGGTTTCCCTCAAATGAATAAGCATTGGCATTTTAATCCAATCTTGTTGTCGGATAATGATTTTGTAAAATTTATGGAGGACCAGATAACTTTTTTTTAAAAAAAATACTAATACGTCATTTGAAACCTCACGTCAGGTTGTTTGGGATGCTATGAAAGCATATCTAAGGGGTCAAATAATTTCATCCTGTTATCAGACACACTCTGAGAATATGGGCTCAGTTCAGAAAATTTAATGGTCTTTATGGTTTCTCTCTCTCTAGTCCTATATAATCATCTTTTTCAGCTTCCTATGCAGGATTTCACATTTGAAGATTGGCACAGAAAGGGCATTAGGTGCTTTGAAGATTTTTTCATAGATACCAAACTTTACTGAGGTACCTGATAAAAATGTTGTGGATATGTTAGAGATTTTGAGGCGAGCCCCCTTTGACAAAATTAAAACTGCCTGGGAGCATGATTTAAATCTTTCTCTGTCTGACGAGGTTTGGGATTCAATTCTCAAGTCAGTTAATTCAACTTCTTTATGTGCTCGCCACTGCCACAAGTTTAAAGTTGTACACAGGGTTCATATGTCTAAAACTAAATTATCGCGGTTCTATCCTGATATTAGACCCCGTTGCGACAAGTGTAAAGGGGGGGGGGGTGCAAGGCTTCCCTTATTCATATGTACTGGGCTTGTCCTAGCTTGGAGAAATTTTGGAGAGATGTCTTTCTAACTTTATCCCACATACTTAATTGTTATTTGGAATCTAACCCTCTGATTGCTCTTTTCGGCACCTAGGGAGAAGTTGACATGCATCTGAGTCCGGCTAAACGTCGTACATTGTCTTTTGCCCCTCTTTTGGCCAAACGTGCAGTCCTTCTTAGGTGGAGAGATGTTGCCCCACCCACTCATGCTCAATGGCTCAGAGATATTATGTCCTGCTCAGACCTTGAAAAGATTCATTATTCACTTCTTAATTCGGATATAAAGTTTCAAAAGGTGCGGGGACCTTTTCTTGAATAATTTCATAATTCCCGTTTAGATTAAGGGTTTATCCCTCCTTTTTCTCTTTTGTATTTAGATCCCTTACTTCCAGCTTCTTTCAGTTAAGACTTACATTTTTTTTGACCTGTAAACTTATTATAGCGCAGGTAGTAGGCAATATTCCTTTTTATAGATACAGCTCTGTGGTGATAAAAGTTCTGATTAACTTCTCTATATATTGTAAGGTTGGTAGTGGGAGGGTGGGGTGGTAACTAACTTTATACGATTCTATTATGGGTACTCTTCCTTAACTGTTACAAACATATCAAATTTGATATGTCTGTTTTGCACTGTATAAATCTTCTTTTTGCTGTTTTTTTTTGCTGTATTGTAGAAACTTATAAAAAAATTAATTTAAAAAAAAGTTGTCCCAAAGAAACAGCTAAACCATTTAACCAATGGCACAATTAACCGGAATCCACTGTAAATGTTATTTGGCAAGTCACTGTGCATACATACATTGTGAACAATTATCAAATGCTGCTCTTTTAGATTGAAGAATATCCAAAAGTCAAAGTGGTTAAAAATTACTATCACATCAACCTGACTCCCTTCCATTGACCCAACCCCTTGCCTTGGGAAAACAGCCCATGTAATCAAGGGTTCCAGCTACCTCTGTCATCCTCTCTTCTTCCACAGCTCATTGGGCAGAAGAGACAAAACCCCAAGGCTGGAAACAACCAGTCTCAAAGACAGCTTCTATCCCACTGTTATCAAACTCTTCAGCAGATCTCTCATATTTTTGTAGGGTTCTCAGTAATATTAACTGCAATGTTAACTGTTAATTAAAAAATGGCTCCTCTGAAGATAATAATGAAACGGCTTCTTTGCAATTTTAACTATGAGGTAATGTTCTCTGTAGCTGAAATGTTTGGGTTATAGTTATAGATAACGGAGGAACTAACCAATGGAAGCTATGTTATTCTATCTGTATGTGTGGGAACCTGGGTGAGTGCGCGGGTTTTTTGGGAGGAGAACCGAAGAGGAAGGACGTGCTGAACGCGCTCTGGTCGAACACCATGGGTGGTCCCAGGCAGCGGGTCGAGGAAAGCGGAGGAGATCGACTGGTGGACAGAAGATCCCGTTAATTGAGCTCCAACGGTTGTGCACAAAGTGGTTGAACTCTGATAAATTTGGCACCTTTTACTTCCCTTTTATATTGTATCTCTATTAATTACATAGTTCCAGTAAGATCTATAAAGTGTAATCTGTAAAGCGTTCATTGTGTGCTGTCTGATATTTGATGTGTGAGTTTGTACCAGGGTGCATTATAACAGCAACTACGCAAACGTGAGACACGGTTTGGTGGGCAGACGGGGTTTCCCCTAGATAAACACAAGCCAATAGCCCTGAGCATTACAAATTAAAGAATGAATTCTTAAATACCAAATATAGCCAATGCACTTTATTTGTTCTGCACTTCACTTTCTCTCTAACTGCAACACTATATTCTGTGTTCTGTTTTCTTTGATGCAATTACGATCTGTCTGAATGGCACACAAAAAGGTTTTGGCTGCATTTCTGTATGTGACAATAATGAACCAATACCAATACTGTCTGACTTTGTGGGTAATGCTGCTGCAGAGATGATCTTCAAAAGGCTGCTTGGGAATGTGCTGGTTATGTCAGAAGTGGAGAATTTTAGACACTAATGAGAGATTTAAGTTCTGGCTCTTTGTCAGTATGTTGTGCCCCAGTTAGAACTGTCTTTTTAAAGTGTGGACCTTAGTTAAAATGCACTGAAGCCAAGTGAATGCAACTTTCAAAGGATTTATGTCAAATGGAGGATTGAATAATTGTGCAAATGAATTGCCTCAGGACTTCAAGCAAATGTAAATCTTTTTGACAATGAAGTTACAGTCCACTATATGGAAATTTCTCACCTAGCCTAGAAGAGAGCAGAACATTTCCACAAAAGACAGTACAATGAAGTAGACAACAGGAATTCTGCATATGCTGGAAATTCAAGCAACGCACATCAAAGTAGCTGGTGAACGCAGCAGGCCAGGCAGCATCTCTAGGAAGATCTGACGAAGGGTCTCGGCCTGAAACATCGACTGTACCTCTTCCTAGAGATGCTGCCTGGCCTGCTGCGTTCACCAGCTACTTTGATGTCTGTTGCTACAATGAAGTAGGATGATGTTCAATGGGGGAGTGGGAATGGCAGAATAACATAGATATTCAGGGAAGGCAATGAACAAGGAGAATTAACACAACTTCCCCGTAACCCATTTTCCAAATTCTGCATGCAATTTCTGGCAGTTTCTTTCCTATTCAGATCAGGTTTTACAGACAACTCTAAAAAGGGAAGAACACAGCAAAAAACTGGGATAAGCAGAAGGCTCACAGTCAGTGAAACAAGGACGCACCCTTTGATGTGCCATATAAAGTGCAGAAAATATTACAATCTTCACTTCTTTCAAAGTACTTAAAATCACTGACCCAACAAATCCACACTGAATTTTAAAGGCTACTTCTTTTTGATACATCCTTAAACTAGGTATAAAATCTACTCACTGTACAACACGAGTTATACAAATGTAACAGCAGCACTGATATATTTGTCTACAGCAAAGATAATCAGAAAGATTTATGTTTCTACATTCAATACAGTGAAAGATCTGTTGGCTCAAACAGATTTAAATCTGAGAATAGTACAGCTGTTAATATTTGCAGTTGGGTCTTGGCCAGGAAAGTATTTTTATAAGGTTTCTTATTGACTGTTGAAAATCCTGAGCAATGTCGTTATTTTGCTTCCTGTGAAAAGGGATTCAAATTAATTTAGTTCCCTTCATAACAAATATAGTTTACTTGCAATCAGGTATGTTGGAAAGACATCTACTGTATAAAATACATAAGCAAGACAGCAACATTGATGTTCAAATACCTTATTTCATTAATGACCAGATAAAGGAAAAGAATGTAAAAGGTAGCACCTTAAGAAAGGTAGAAGAATCAGAGTGTATATTCATAGTCTCTGCACAATCGATAAACAAGGAGATAAGAGGCATACATACCAGATGCTTGCTTTTTAGATGAAGAAAACAAGAGCAAATTGGTCATGCCGGAACTGTACATTACAGTGTTAGAGCTGAGGCCTAACTATCAGCTCTGATTTAGTACACTTTAGGAAGCATGTAACTATGCTAGAGAGGATGCAGTGGGGGCCGGGGGGGGGGGTATGAGCATGTGACCAATTCTGGGAGATTACAATTATATTGAGGTTGGATATTTCCTTTCTGGAGGAGCACTGAAGATATCGTTGAAGTTTAGACAATTATGCAAAGCTGTGACAGCTTGAAGAAGAATTGTCCATTGCCCTAAGAGGAAGGGGAATAACAAGGGAATACAGAGTCAGTGAATGGAGAGGATTTTTTTAAAAATAGTGAGTGGAAGAAACTTGCTACCATTCAGTGTTCCATATTGCTAACAAAAGTAGTAGTAGAAGCAGAAACAAGGTAAATTTATCAGTGAGTGGGGATTCACTTGAACTAACATTACCCATAGAATTAGAAAGTAGGAATATATTTCTTACCAAAGGAACAAAAAACTGAATGGTCTCCTGTGCTATCAACTTCTACAATTCCATAATACAGTAAAAATCCACCACACTTGGGACATTGGTGGTGTCAGATCAGCAGATTTTCCAGAACATCAGCTATTGTGTTTAAACTTCAACATAACTCTTGTACTTAAAAAAAAGACATGCAATTGAATCAGAAGATTTCCTGAGGCTCCATCAAAAAGGAGAAATCACCAGACTGAGTCCTGGTGAAGCAGAGAGAGTAGTGCAGGAAGCAGCATTTGTTATCAAACCACTGACAATGGTGTCAAGAATGCTAAACCACTGAATTTTCTGAAAAGTTAGATAGTGAATTATCAGTTTTACTGTATTAACTTTCTACAAACACTGATTGTGGGATAATATTGACCATGCCATCAGGTAAGCACCCTATCCTTTTGCCAACACAGGTTCTGTACAACTGTAGTGTGAACTCCATTAGCTCCAGACATAGACAAAGGTGCTACCAATTAAACTACTACTGACAGGGAAATCTTGATATAGTGTAAAATCTGAAATCATTGACAATCTCATTGTGAGCTACTGCTGGCACTCAGAAGTATACAGTCAACCCTCCTTATCCGTGAGGGATTGGTTCCGGGACCCCTCGCGGATACCAAAAAATGCGGATGCTCAAGTCCCTTATTCAACCTGTCTAAATGCGGTGGACCTGAGGACCCGG
This sequence comes from Mobula hypostoma, assembly GCF_963921235.1. Classification (NCBI taxonomy): domain Eukaryota; kingdom Metazoa; phylum Chordata; class Chondrichthyes; order Myliobatiformes; family Myliobatidae; genus Mobula; species Mobula hypostoma. Next base: position 97,610,548 of record NC_086098.1, read on the forward strand.
TGGAACCCTGGACCTTATTTAACCTGTCTCAGCGCGGTGGACATTAGGACCCGGTGGTGGAGCTCTGAATCCGCAGTGTTTCTGTTCACGAAAATAATCACGATCACGATTTAAAATAAAGTGGAAATAATAAAGCGATTGGAAAGAGGTGAAACGCCATCGGTCATTGGAAAAGCATTAGGCTACAGTCAGTCAACGATTGGAACAATTTTAAAGGATAAAGTGAGAAAGGTCCTGCCCCGATGAAAGCTACAATTATTACTAAGCAACGCAGTGGTTTAATTATTGGGTTTTGGGGTTTTGGGTTTTTGATCCTTCACATCAACCCGGCACTCGGGAGCAGACTGTCACTGGATCGAACTCGGGAATTTCCGTTCCCGAGCCCAGAGCTGAAACATACGTTTCTTCAGTGTTTTATATGCATAGAAAGGTAAAATATATACTATATACTAAGACAAATGTTTGACTAACTAACACTAAATAATACCGAATGTAACTGTTCCAACTCACTTAGTAAGAGAACTCCCAGTTTTTTTTCGATCCCGATCCACAATAACCTACGCACATCATCCCGTATACTTTAAATCATCTCTAGATTACTTATAATACCTAATACAATGTAAATGCCATGTAAAATAGTTGTTATACTGCATTGTTTAGGGAATAATGACAAGCAAAAAAAAGTCTGTCCATGTTCGAACAAGTGCTGGAAGAGCACTTCCGGTTTTTCTCGATTCGCGGTTGGTTGAATTCGCGCATGTGGAATTCACGGATAAGGAGGGCCGACTGTATTTACAAAACACTGAAATTGCAGAAATATGAGACTTCCCCATCCAAACTGGATGCTTGGATACTGCAGGTCTGACCAGACCACCCAATGAGCATCTACACCCATCCCCAAGGCAATTAATGATGAGTAAAGAGGAAGTAATACACTTTGCATCCTCACTTCTAAACACATTCCTTCCCCCCCCCGCCACCCTCAAGTATCCCATATACATAACTGATATTCATCAGGGATAGCTAATACATCAGATTATTTTTACTAAACTCCACTTAACTTTCTGTAAAGACTCCTTTGTAATACATCACGATTTAAAACCAGACACCAAAATGTTTCAACTGTATTTTAACAACAACCATGTAACAATTACAGCACGGAAACAGGCTATCTCAGCCCTTCTAGTCCGTGCCGAACGCTTACTCTCACCTAGTCCCACCGACCTGCACTTGGCCCATAACCCTCCATTTCTTTCCTGTCCATATATCTATCCAATTTAACTTTAAATGACAACATCAAACCTGCCTCAACCACTTCTGCTAGAAGCTCGTTCCACATAGCTACCACTCTCTGAGGAAAGAAGTTCCCCCTCATGTTACCCCTAAACTTTTGCCCTTTAACTCTCAACTCATGTCCTCTTGTTTGAATCTCCCCCACTCCCAATGGAGAAAGCCTATCCATGTCAACTCTATCTATCCCCCTCATAATTTTAAATACCTCTATCAAGTCCCCCCTCAACCTTCTACGCTCCAAAGAATAAAGACCTAACTTGTTCAACCTTTCTCTGTAACTTAGGAGATGAAACCCAGGCAACATTTTAGTAAATTTCCTCTGTACTCTCTCAATTTTATTGACATCTTTCCTATAATTCGGTGACCAGAACTGTACACAATACTCCAAATTTGACTTTACCAATACCTTCTACAATTTCGACATTACATCCCAACTCCTATACTCAATGCTCTGATTTATAAAGGCCAGCACACCAACAGCTTTCTTCACCACCCTATCCACATAAGACTCCACGTTCAGGGAACTATGCACCATTATTCCTAGATCTCTCTGTTCTACTGCATTCTTCAATGCCTTACCATTTACCATGTATGTCCTATTTTGATTAGTCCTACCAAAATGTAGCACCTCACATTTATCAGTATTAAACTCCATCTGCCACCTTTCAGCCCATTCTTCTAAATCTCTCTGCAAGCTTTGAAAACCTACTTCATTATCCACAACGCCACCTATCTTAGTATTATCTGCATACTTACTAATCCAATTTACCAACCTATCATCCATATCATTAATGTATATGACAAACAACACTGGACCCAGTACAGATCCCTGAGGCACACCACTAGACACCGGCCTCCAATCTGACACACAGTTATCCACCACTACTCTCTGGCATCTCCCACCCAGCCACTGCTGAATCCATTTTACTACTTCGATATTAATGCCTAACAATTGAACCTTCCTAACTAACCTTCCTTATGGAACCTTGTCAAAGGCCTTACTGAAGTCCATATAGACAACATCCACCGCTTTACCCTCATCAATTTTCCTAGTAACCTCTTCAAAAAATTCAATAAGATTTGTCAAACATGACCTTCCATAAACAAATCCATGTTGACTGTTCCTGATCAGACCCTGTCTATCCAGATAATTATATATACCATATCTAAGAATACTTTCCATCAATTTACCCACCACTGACGTCAAACTCACAAGCCAATAATTGCTAGGTTTACTCTTAGAACCCTTTTTAAACAATGGAACCACATGAGCAATACGCCAATCCTCCGGCACCATTCCCGTTTCTAATGACATTTTTGAAATATTTCTGTCAGAGCCCCTGCTATTTCCACACTAACTTCCCTCAAGGTCCTAGGGAATATCCTGTCGGGACCTGGAGACTTAGCCACTTTTATATTCCTTAAAAGCCCCAGTACTTCCTCTTCTTTAATCATCATACTTTCCATAACTACCCTTCTTGTTTCCCTTACCTTACAGAATTCAATATCCTTCTCCTTAGTGAATACTGAAGAAAAGAAATTGTTCAAAATCTTCCCCATCTCTTTTGGCTCTGCACATAGCCATCCACTCTGATTCTCAGAGGGACCAATTTTATCCTTCACTATCCTTTTGCTATTAATATAACTGTAGAAACTCTTTGGATTTATTTTCACCTTACTTGCCAAAGCAGCCTCATATCTTCTTTTAGCTTTTCCAATTTCTTTTTTAAGATTCTTTTTACATTCTTTATATTCCTCGAGCACCTCATTTACTCCAAGCTGCCTATATTTATTGTAGATCCCTCTCTTTTTTCCGAACCAAGTTTCCAATATCCCTTGAAAACCATGGCTCTCTCAAACTTTTAACCTTTCCTTTCAACCTAACAGGAACATAAAGATCCTGTACCCTCAGAATTTCACCTTTAAATTACCTCTATTTCTCTATTACATCCTTCCCATAAAACAAATTGTCCTAATCCACTCCATCTAAATCCTTTTGCATCTCCTCTAAGTTAGCCTTTCTCCAATTAAAAATCTCAACCCTTGGTCTAGTCCTATCCTTCTTCATAATTATATTGAAACTAATGGTACAGTATTGTGATCACTGGACCCGAAGTGCTCCCCAACACATAACTCCGTCACCTGCCCTATCTCATTCCCTAACAGGAGATCCAGCACTGCCCCTTCTCTAGTTGGTACCTCTATGTATTGCTGCAAAAAACTATCTTGCATACATTTTACAAACTCCAAACCATCCAGCCCTTTTACAGAATGGGCTTCCCAGTCCATTTGTGGAAAATTAAAATCTCCCACAATCACAACCTTGTGCTAACTACAAATATCTGCTACCTCCTTACAAATCTGCTCCTCCAAGTCTCGCTCCCATTAGGTGGTATATACTACACCCCTATAAGCATCACTACACCTTTCCCATTCCTCAATTCCACCCAAATAGCCTCCCTAGACGAGTCTACTAATCTATCCTGCCAGAGCACCGCTGTTATATTTTCTCTGACAAGCAATGCAACACCTCCTCCTCTTGCCCCTCTGATTCTGTCACACCTGAAGCAATAAAACACAGGAATATTTAGTTGCCAATCACACCCTTCCTGCAACCATGTTTCACTAATAGCTACAACATCATATTTCCAGGCATCAATCCACACTCTAAGCTCATCCACAACAGGAACATTTTACATCAGGAACAGGTGGATTAATAACAGTAATGTTTTTGCAGAGCAGATTCTGAGTGCAGCAGTCTCAAAAGTGAAGACTTTGATGAATGACAGGGCTTCAGTAAAAGGGTGACTTGGATAAGAAAGGTTTAGAGCAGTGGTTCCCAAACTTTTATGGGTTACTGCTTCCTTGGCTCTTAGACCACATCCCCAGCCCACCATCTCCCTTTCTAACTATTACATAAAAACTATAACAACTTTTAACTTATGGTGCACAGTGAAAGAAAACAGGAACTGCAAATTGAAAGCAGTGACAAATAATTGCAAAAATTATTCAAATCTATTTAAAGCTACAAAACGATATCTTTAAGTGCAATAAAAACCAATTTTCGTCAACAATTTTAGAATGTACATTAGTTGTCCAACTATTCACTAGTTTATTGCTTTTTCATCTCTCATTGAGCTGGATGGGCTTGGTGCAGTGATACTAGCTTCTCAACTTTCGGTTAAATGTCACTCAGGAGTGTCAGATCCTCATGTTTGGTAATTTGCAGTCTATTTCATTCTTTTGAAGACGTTGGGCAACTGCACTGAAAACACACGCTACTAAATATGATGATGGAAAGGCAAGAAAAAATATCTTTATATTTTTCCACAGTCCAGGTTAAAGAGATTTATTTCTGCAACCGAAAGTCTTGATGTGATTTTTTTGAATCTTGGCTTCAGCTCAAAGTCATTTTGTAGCAAGATCAATTCTACCTTCATCCTCCTGTTAATTCCTCATTACAAGTGCTCAGGAATAGATTTATCATCCAGTCTGGAATTTGAATCAAGAGAAGATCCTGAAATCCTTCTGATATGTCTTTATACAGCTCACCCATGTATAGGTGAAGATCATAACATAGTATTCTTTCTTTCTCAGCAAGGCTCGGAAACTGGAAAAGGTTGTGACTGCCAGGTGTTGCACTTAAATAGGGTTAACAGACAGAAATGTGGAAACGACTGATTTGACTTTGATAAGATTCACATCATTTTCTTGCAATTAAAGACTGATTTCATTAAACTTCGCAAATAACTGATAAATAAGCAAAGTTATGCTTATTATTCTTAAATAGATTACTGAATGAAGCATTTGACTCTTCAAATAACTATCAGTTTCAAAAAGTTCATGAAAGTGTCTCAGGCAGTTTCCTTTCGAGAGCCATCTGACTTCTATGAGCAACAGCAAGCTGTTCATCCTTCTGAAGACAAAGCTCTCAAAATAGTCAAAAATTGAGAGCATGGGATTTGATTTTATTTACCACTGTGATAACAGAATTTAATGGTTTGTGCAGCCGACCACTTAAGTTTTTCTTGCAACAAGATATGAATGTTGGTAAGTAGAATATCCTTCCTTTGAAAAAGAAAATCATTCAACCCAAAATATTGACTCCCCCTTCGTATCTGTTTCTAGTCCCTTGCAAATACCAACTCTTGAACCATGCTTTCATCCTTTATGAAGTGAACATAACCAAGAAGCAAATATTCATTGCATGGCAAAGTTGATTCATCCAACTGCAGAGCAAATTCTGTTGTTCTAAGTTTGTTAAGAAATGTGTGTTTCACATTCTCAACTACTCACCTTTGAACAGAGTTGTTGCTGAGCAGAATCACTTTAATTATTTAGTCTGGTGACTGATGCAAATCTGTATTCAGAACCTCCCTTATTGCTGGCAGAATCAGTTCTCCTCCACCTGTGAGGCTTTCAAGATTTATCAAAGAGCATGGAAATGTTGTATGAAGCACACAAACCATCACAGTCTTATTCTGAAGTATTGGGAAAACATGTTTTGAAGTATTTTCCGCTTCTGAAGGTTTTCACAAAATGACAGAAAATAGACAAGTTCTTCTTTGGTCTATCAAAGTGTATTCTTTTCAAATGTTCGAGGAGTCGCTCCCTCACCTCTGCCCCTCAACATAGGTGCCCCTCAGGGCTATGTCCTAAGCCCCCTTCTTTACTCTCTGTATACCCATGATTATGTCGCCACTCACAGCTCCAATCTACTAATTAAATTTGCTTACAATACTACATTGATTGGTCTAATCTCAAATAATAACAAGGCAGCCTACAGAGAAGAAGTCATCACTCTGACACAGGAGGATGAAAACTACAGGAGGAATGGAGACAGGCTAATCCCTATTGACATCAATGGATCTGGGTTTGAGAGGTGAACAGCTCTAAGTTCCTCGGCATGCACATCACCAAGGATCTCACGTGCTCTGTACATACAGACTGTGTAGTGAACAAAAACACAACAGTGCCTCTTTCACCTCAGAAGGCTGGAGAAGTTTGGTATGAATCCTAAGAACTTTCTACAGGAGCACAAATGAGAGCATCCTGATTGGCTGCATCACTGCCTGGTTTGGGAACTCTACTTCTCTCAATCGCAGGACTCTGCAGAGAGTGAAATGGACAGCCCAGAGTATCTGTAGATGTGAACTTCCCACTATTCAGGACATTTACAAAGACAGGTGTGTAAAAAGGGCCCAAAGGATCATTTTGGACCTGAGTCACCCCAACCACAAACCGTTCCAGCTGCTACCAGCCGGGAAATGTTACCGCAGCATAAAAGCCAGGACCAACAGGCTCCGGAACAACTTTTTCCACCAGGACATTAGACTAATTCACACTAATACAATTGTATTTCTACATTATATTGACTGTCCTATTGTGCATATTATTTATTACAAATTACTATAAATTGCACATTGCACAGAGGGAGATGTAACATAAAGATTTTTACCCATGTATATGAAGAATGTAAGTCATAAAGTCAATTCAATTCAATTTCTTGCCTCATTTGAAAAAATGTTTTCACTCAATGGACACATTGACTGCTGTTGGTTGCTTGCTTGGTTCTAGAATATATCCGTATTTCAGATACTCCACACTATAACTTTCTTTTTCATTTGGTCTACTTCTGCCACTTTCATTATGGATTAATGACCATGGTCAATCATCTATTCTTTAATTCAAACCTCAAGTGATACAATCAATAAAGGGAATTTCATTACGATGTCATTATAGCTCAGGCAAAACCAGATTTCTTATGGTATGCCAAATACAGAAGTGTCACATTGCTCTTCAAAAACTATAATGTGTTTTGAGCAAAGTCTAAGAGAACAGTCAGTGAGGAGGTGATTACGTGATCATTGTAATCAATTACGGGGCACTGAGGATCAAGCACTAGTAATGTAATTCATCTCCTAAATTAAGCCTGTAAAACCTCAGCTGCCCACCCTGCACTAGTGAGCGTTCACTCACTGCCCTCTTTATCTTTTTCACACCTTTAGAAACTTACACCACCCTGGGGGGAGTGATATTGCCCACTTAGGGAACCACTGGTTTAGTGGGATTTGGGATAAATGGCAAACATCTTCACTGTGTTTACTATAGATATGACAAACCTCCGGCACTAATTTTTGTGGCAAATACTGGTCACATGCCTCCAATCTAAAAAAAATGACCCTTTATCAACATCCTGTCTCCTTAAATCTAACCTTCTAGAGCAGCTTACCATGTGGCACTTTGTCAAAAGCCTTGCTAAGGTCAGTGTAGACAACATCTGCAGCCCTCCCTTGTCAAACCTCTTGGTAATCACTTCAAAAAACTTTAAATGTCCACAAATAGACAAGAAAAACTAGGTCAGACCTATAGGCAAAGCAGGATGGACATGACAAGATGCACGGGAAACTTAAAAGGCTAAATTGTTTCTGTATAAATTTAAATACTTAAGTAACAAATGACATAGCTTTATCTGGTATAGCAGACAACTTAGAACATTAATCAACATGTGGAAATTTGATATTGCTACAGTCACTGAGACAGTTGATGCAAGGACAGCTACAAAAACTTGCTTAGGCAATCCACTCCAGGTACTCATTCGACAGGTGAATTTGATTTCCCCTTTAAATCTTATACTGCCTACCCTAAACCTACGTCTTCTAGTTTTACTCACCTGTGATATGTGGGGTGGAGGGAAAGACTCCTTCAGGCTATCCCATCTATACCTTTCATTATTTTATATACTTCAAAATTGTTGCTCTTAACAACCTCCATTCCAGTCCATTCTTGCAAATGAGATGCCCCATCCCTTATGAATCTATTCTGCACCCTCTCTAAAGTTATCACAACTTTTCTATGGTGTAGTAACCAGAATGAGAATGGCTTTCGAATGCCCTTCAAATGAAGGCACACAGGCAAGGTTCTGGAACAAAAACAAGGGTTGAACATTTACTAGGATGCCTTAGTGTAAAAGAACTAGACAGGGTAGGTGTTTTTTTTTAAAAAAGGCATTCAGAAGAGCTCTGTGCATCAATATGTAGCTTGTCCTACAAGGAACAGGACCACATTAGACCTATGAAATGAAACCAGCTAAATGGTCAAGCATTTTTCATTAACATTTTTGAGATAGTCACCACGACTCAGTATGTTTCAAAGTAGTTGTGGAAAGGAATGAAAATGGTTTGGATTGCAGGAAGGAAGTTTACAATATTGTGCGGCAATCTAACAAACATCAACTGAGAGCAGCTACTTACAAATAAATCTACGTTTGAGGAGTGTTAAAAGTCCAGGACTGAAACCAGGGAGACCTTTCAAAAGTATAAAAGGGGGGAGGGGAGGATGCTAAAAATGTCAGTGGGGAAAACAGAGGTAACAAGATGTCACTGGCAGATAAGAAGCACTACAACATTTTCTAAATACATAAAGAGCAACAGTGTAATCTGGGAAAGAGGGAGGCCCATTAAGGACCAAAATTGCAAGCTCTTTGTGGAGCATGGGAGATATTAGCTATTTCAATGGGCATATGAGTGGATAAACTTCCAGGGAGCCTGATAGAGATTGCCGGGGTCTGTTGAAATGCTTAAATCTTCATTGGCCATAGGAAGGAACTTAAATGACTAGAAGACAACAAACATGATACCTATGAAAAATAGCAGGTACAAGCCAGGTATCAAACGATAGTTAATCTAACAGCAGTGGTAGGATATTACTGTAAAGTTTTCTGAGAATCGGGATTTATTTTCACTTGGGGGAGGCTGTGATAACCAGCAAAATTTTTCACCAATTCATACAACAGTACAGTATCGGAACAGGCTCTTCGGCCTAGGGTGTGCCAAAGTAATGACATCCATATTTTTTATTTATTTCCTGATATGGTGCAGAATAGGCCCTTCCAGCCACACCACCCAGCAACCCCCAACAACCCCAATTTCAACCTAACCTCATCACAGGACAATTCACAATGATCAATCAATCTACCTGGTATGGTTTTGAACTGAGGGAGGAAATCAGAGGATCCAGAGAAATCCCATGCATTTCACGGGGAGGATTTATAGAGTATGCCTGGATTGAACTCCATTCTCCAACACTCTGAGCTATTATAGCGTCATGCTAACCACTACACTAGCATGGTGCCTGTCCTGTAATTTGTGCAGTTGATCTTTAAAGAAACTTTTTGTTCAGTTTAAGCTTTTGAAGAGGTAACTAAATATAATGATGAGAGCAGTGCAGCTGGTGTGCTTTACATAGACATCATTAAGGTCTTTAACATGGTCCCACGTGGAAAGTGCAGTGAGGTCATGTTAAAACTCTATAAATCTACAGTGTACAACAATGGTTTGGTTACAGGTGGATATTGTGGGCATTTCTTATTGCTGTATTATTGCAGAATGTCATTGCTCAGTGACAATTCACCAAGACATTGCCTGGGATGGGATGTTTCTGTTAGGAGGAGAGATCTCTGGCAGTCACCTTAAAAGCATGTCCACTTGTCTTTGATATCTCTATCCTGAGGAAAAGTTTCTTCATACCTACACTGTCTATACCTGTCATTATTTTGTATACTGTATCTTTACCGAGAGCCAAGAGATTAAGAGGGGATCCAAGGAATGATAATTGTAATTTGAAACACACAGTCTGGGAACATGATGGAGGCAGAGACTCATAACAGTTAAGTGCCTACAAATGCACTTTAATTGCAAATGAACAGAAGGCTACAGACCAAGTGCTGGTAAGTGGGATTAACACAGATGGGTACCTGATATTTGGCATTGACAGCGGTCAAAAAGCACATTTCTGGGGTATAGTTCACACTGCCCACAACCCAGCCAAGGTGACTGAAAATACCAACATAACTAACTCAGCTGTGATTTTAAACACTGGTGTTTTCAGTTATTAGAGGTAGTAAGAAATTTCCTGAGATTGCCAGAAAGTAATTTCCATGCATCATGCATCAGTGGCTTTCCATGCAATAAATCAACACTTCACATCGTGTTCAAACCAATCTAAACAATGGAAGAGCTCTGTGTTAATGCATGGAAAAGTTTGTCCCGGCCACTGAACTGCAACACAGGAACAAACTTCACTCACATAGCAAAACAATTTTTTTAAACTGGATCAGATTTCAATATTTGCAAAATCCAGAAAAAAAATCTACTTCAGAAAGTAGATATAGTGACATGGCTTGTCAATGTTTTCGCACCTGGTTTATGCAAATGATTGCACCTATCAAATTTGAAGATGGGCTAAGGCATGCAATTTTTTTTTATATATTAGTGCAAATAGTTGTGCCAATTGATATTTGGTCCTAATTGAACATGCATTCCCTCCCAAAAGAATAACATGGAAACCAGTGAACATGTACATCTCTCAGGAAGAACCTGTGGTCATAGACATATAGAGCACAGAACAAGCCCTTTTGGCCCAATTTGTCCAAAGAGGGAAAACTGCCAATCTGAGCTAGTCCATTTGCCTGCATTTGGCCCATATCCCTCAGATCCATGACCAAATGACAGCTTGCTAAATATACCCACCACCTGATGTGTAGAAAAACTTGCCCCTCAAGTCTCTTTTAAATCTTTCCCCTCTGACTTTAAACCTGTGCCTTCTGGCTTTGGACACCTCTGTCCTGGAAAGTGACTAAGCTGCTCACCTAATGACCCACATGATTTTATAAACCTTTAAGTCACTCTTCAGCCTCCTACGCTCCAGGGAGCCATTAGATGCCCATATTTCGTTATTGTATTTGACTTACAAAAATCAAATGATTAGTTTTTCATGTATCAAATCCACTGTGAGGCAGAGATACAATCCTAATTATCTGCCGTTCACATCAACTCAAATCACTCACAGAGCAGAGTTACTACTGTGAGGTCGCTATATGCTGCATCTTATTTCCACAGATAAATTGTAATACCAAGTTACTTCTTTTGTGAGTGTTTGGCCCTGCTTGGCACTAGACAACACTTTCTGCATGACCAGCTCAAATAGGATTTGTGCACAATGTAGATACTGTTATTTTCCACCACATTAGTGTGACAGGCATAGTGTTAATAAAACTATTTCAAGCACAGTAGTGACATGTGATGACAATCTCTGATCTAAGCAAAGACAATTAGAAATCCTGAATCACAATGGTTATGAAAAACAGGCAGCAATTCACCCCATGCCATCATGCTGCTTCTCTACCAGAGAATTCACTAGTTCAACCCACTGGTTTACCTTCATACCCTTGAATTTTTTTAAAATCGCCATGTTTATTCAATTTACTCGAGGGAAACAATGCAACCCATCTCCACCACAACTGAAGGCAGTGCATTTCAGATTCCAACTACACACTGCACAAAATGTTTTTTTCCTCACGCCATTCTTCCCCTTTGCTTTTATACATGTGATCTCTCACCTTGAAACTCTCCACCAAAGGGATCAGCCTCCCACTATCCACTTATACAGACTTACGATTTTGTGTAATTCTTCAATCGTCCCTCACCCTTTGATTTTCTAAAGAAAACAGTCCCAACCTCTCTAATTAATCCTTGTAGTCCCTCATCCCAGCAACCACCTTCATAATCTAACCTAACCTAATACCCATCTCCTGGATCTCTCCAATGCCTTCACATTCTTCCTAAATAATGTCAACAAGACTTGGAAAAATAAAGCTCCTGTTGAGGCCAGACCATTATTTTATAATAGACTTTACTACTTTTATTTTCTGTACCTCTGTTAGCAAGAACAGTGTGTGCCTTATTGTATGCTTTCTCAACCTACCCTACTTTCAAATTATTTGTACACACCTACCTGCAGGTCACTCTGCTTGTACATCCTTTTTAGAAAAGCATTAAGTTCTTTTTAATTCTACATCACTGCCCTTTTGTTATTCATTAAGTCACAGAGCTATACATCATGGAAACAGGCCCTTCAGCCCATCTTGTCTATTCCAACCAGTGCTGCCTACCTGAGCTAGTCCCATTTACCTGTAATTGGCCCATATTCCTCTAAACCTTTCTTATTCATGTAACTGTCCAAATGTCTTAAATGTTGTAATCATACCCACTTTTACCACTTCCTCTGCCAGCCTATCGCACATATGCACCATCCATGTAGAAAAAAATTGCCCAAGTCATTTAAATCTTTCCCCTCTTACTTCAACCCCTATGCCCTCTAGGTTTAGTCATTCATGGGGGAAAAAACTGTGGCATTCAGCTTACCTGTACCCTTCATGTTTTTTATAAAGGTTTACAAGGTCAACCCTCAGCCTTGTACACTCCAAGCCCAAAAGAGTCTTAATCTACTTAGCATCTCCTTATAAATCAAACCCTTCTGTCTTGGTACTATCTTGTAAATCATGTTTGCACCCTTTCCTAACGACATCCTTCCTATAGCAGAAGGTACAATCAAGACTATATGAAGTACTCCAAACATGCTTTTACCAACATCCTGTACTGCTATACCATGAAGCCTCAAATTCTATGTCCAATATTCTGACCAATTAAGGCAAATGCACCAAATTTGTTCTTCAACACCACCTCTTTCATTTTCAAGTAATTATGTACCTGCACCCCTAGTTCTCTGTTCTACAACACTCCCCGGGGTCCTACCATTTACTGTACAAGTCCTGCTCTGATTTTTCACACGAAAATGCAACATCTTGCATTGACCTGAATTAAGCTCCATCTGTCATTCCTTGGTCCACTATGCCAATTGATCATGATCCCATTTTAATTCTTTGATAACCTTCTTCACTGTTCACGATCTTAGTGTCATCCACAAACTGACTAATATACCTCCCATGTTCTTATCCAAATCATTAATTTTGCTGATAAACTTAATTCTTGCAAATTTCTATAGATCTGTCATGGAGAGTATGCTAACTGGAGAACACCTCCATCTGGTATGGAGTAGCCACTGCACAGGATCGGAAAGAGCTGGAGAAAGTTGTTAACTCAGCCGGCTCCAACATGGCAAATAGGCTTCCCAGCATCAAGGACACCCTCGAAGGGCGATGCCTCAAAATAGCAGCATCCATCATTAAGGAACCCCCCCAGTCACCCAGAACATGCCCTCTTCTCATTGTTACTATTAGGAGGAGGTACAGAAGCCTGAAAACACCTACTCAATGTTTTAGGAATGGCTTCTTCCCCTCTGCTATCAGATTTCTGAATGGACAATGAACCCATGTACTATTTTTATTTCTTTTTCTGCTGTCTTTTTGGACTACTTATTTAATATATATGTATTAAATATTGTAATTAAATTTTTTATAATGTATTTCAAAGTACTGCTGCCACAAAACAGCAAATTTCACAACAGATACCAGTGAGATTAAACCTGATTCTGAAATTGATATACCACTCTCCAAGAGTAACTTGCAGTAGAGAAAACATAAGAAAAGATAATTTGGCCTACTGAATGTGTTTTTAATGCGTAACTTCTAAAAAGATGTCCTTGCCTCTTACGTCTCAAAATTTTCTCTTGCAGCTTACATTATTAAGCACTAATGCTGTATCAGACTTCAAAGTAAAAACCTTGGTCATTCAAGTTACTCCTAGGGATGCACTTTCCAAATAACGATCAAATTCACAAGACGATGGCATCCAAGTGTTTAATAACTCATCATTTATTTAATTGTTTGAGTAGGTGTCAAAAACCAGAGCACTAATCATAATTTTAAATCAGTGTTATAAATGGAAGAATCTCAAATGTACACTTGTATTTATGGTCAGGATCATAAAGTTTAACAACACTGATAAAGTACTTGTGGCCAAATAAAGTACCCAAATATCAAAAGCAGTAATGAACCCATCTTAACTAGATTATCTTAGCTTGAGCAGAAAAAGAAATCAATTCTGTAGTTTATATAAGAAGCCTGAAAATAGTTTTTTTTAAATATTTATGGAATATTTTGCAAATTACCAACAGGTCCAAAAATTATCACCCTGGCATTCATTCTACCTTCTTCTTAGGTGGTATTTCTGGAAGCAAGTCAACCTCAAAGCACTCAGGATCTGAATTGACTGACATGTAATGCAGGACCTGTAGACTCCATAAGAGATAGAGCAGATGTTTGATAGGACTTACATGCAAGTACTTTGTGAGATAGTGCAGCCCTTCCCTTGGAGGATTATTGCAGCTTCCAATGCAGGAAAGCCTTATTTTAGCAGTTAATTAGCTTCTGACCATTCTCACTGAACCAGTGCTAATTCAAGTCTCCTTAAAGGTGCTAATCACTGTGGCCCTGTGGCCTGGTTGACTCAAACCTGTCAGATAGTATGCTAGGCACTCTCTAAGAAGAACTACCTCTGAGGGGTCATTGAGAGTTTCCAACATTGAAATTCCTGCCGCAATGCTTCTGTTGACATTAGTATGTTGTGGCAAGGTTAAAGATGATGATAAGAGCAGACTATATACATTTTTACCTTTGCATCAAGACATCACTTTTTTTGGTCAATGTGGCAGCTCATATTCCACATTAAAAGAAAACCACATAACAGCACTTTCCATTCCCTGAAATGAAGTTCAGGATCGACAGTGTCATGGCCCAAAGAACAATCTTAAGTTTCAGATATGAATGCCATTCTGCTTTCATAGCTTAGGAACAATGATAATTTAACAGTGGCATTGTCAGGAGACGCACTATTTCACCGCTGCTGAGACAGAGTTTAGTACTGATCTCCAATGCTGCCCATGCAGAGTTTGCACATTTTCACTCTGATCATGTGGACTTCCAACCCAGTACTCTAGTTTCCACCCACATCCCAAAAGAAAAGTTGATAAATGGAAGGCAAAAGAAACTGATGCTGGGATTTGGAACAGAAAACAGATTCTGGAAGGACACAGTGGGTCAAGCAGCATCTGTGGCAGATAAAAGTGCAAGTCACTGTTTCAGTCAAGATCCTGCATCAGGACAAGGGAAATGATGAACAATATACTGCAGTACAAGGGAGGGAAGGCATCATAGATGCTGGTAGGTGATACGTGGAACCTGATAGGGAGGAAATGGTGAAGAAATGGACAACAGAAGGCAACCAGGTAGACAGATGAGTATGTGTGGAAGAACTCTGGGGGTGCAGGTTACCTGAAATTGGAAATTTCAATGTTCATCAGCAGGTAGGAAGCTCTCAATCAGAATTTGAGATGTATTGCAGGTCTTCCAATTTGTATTTTGCCTCGCTGTAAATATGGAGAAAGCAGAGGACAGACAAGTCACCGTGGGACTGGGAATGACTTTAAAATAACATGAAATGGGAGCTCGAGATGGCTGTTGTAGAGTGCATGCATGAACTCTGCATAACAGCCATCTAGCCTATGCTTGAATTCACTGGAAGTCAAACACAGTAGATCAGGTTGGACGAGCTGCAGGTGAATCCTTGCCTCACTAGGAAGGGCTGTTTCAGTCACCGGACAGTGGAGTACAAGGAGCTAACGTGAATCTCCTATGGTTGTAGGGAAAAGTAGCAGGTGCCAACGAAGGAGCCATGAAGAGAGAGAACATTGAAGCGGACAGAAATGTGTTTGATGCAGCAGCTGGTGGGGTGACGAATGAGGACCGCAGAATTTCTTATTTCTGTTCTGCCTGTGGAGAGATGGGGTGACGGCAGAAATGTGGAAGTTCTACATAAAGACTCCATCAACTGTAGTAGAGGGAAAGCCATGGGTCTGGAAGGAGGACACTTCAGAATCCCAGGAGCAGCATGACTCATTTACAGAACAGATGTAGCAGAAACAGAAATTGACAAAAAGGGATAGCATTCCCAGTATCCATATCAGAGGTGGGGGATGGGGTTGGTGAGGTGGTCAAGGTGAATTCAGAGCATAGGGCAGGAGAGAGAGGTGGCCCTGGGGCCTGGCAGAAATGAGGTTGGTAAGTCATTTGGCCACCCCAAATGGCCCTGCTGTGTAGATAAGTGATAAAATGTGGAAGATAATGGATGGGAACTATGAGGAGGTTGAAATGGATGCTTGATGGTTATCAGAGACTCAGAGGATGAAAGGCATAGTTCCACACTAGCTCTCTGCAATTCCATGATTCTCTGATATTGCAGCCCTGAGTGAGACAAGCAGGCTAGATCTGGTCAGCTGAAATCAGAAATGGCAGATATTAAGAAACCCTTCTCCACAGCAGAAGTATCAAATGAGCAGAGGCTTAAGCAATGGTTTAAAACATTAAGAAGATTGATTTTGCCCAGAAAATGACTGGAATCTGCCTGAAGGGGTCTTAGAGTCAGAAAAAAAAAAATACTCCTATAATCCAGCAGTTTTAAGAATTTTGTGGTTCCCAATGAGCAATTTTTTCCAGATTACTAGGTATTACTGCAATTTGAGCACCACAGTTATAATTCATTTAATATAAAAAACACACAGTAGTACAATAAATTTCCAGTGGTCCCAGCAAGTTCAGAAAAGAAAGGGGGAAATAATCAGAAAAATGACCAACCATTTTAATTTCTGAAAAATCTTACAGCAGATTATCAGTCTTACTGTGCCCTCACACTTCACTAATATTTAGATGATGAATACTTGAAACATTATTGCAGACAAGTGTACAGGTCACCTATGAGAAAATTTGATTATTGCAGATCAATACTTGATTGCTGGCATGGACACCCTAGGCACAAATGCTGCATGCTTGATGCATGCAGAACTCTACGACTCTCACAAAGATGGCAGGTACACCTTCTGGAGGAACAAACAAGAAAAGAAGTGGAATGAGTTTTGCCAGCAAAAATTAGCTAACCTCAGCAATCAAATCACAAACAAAAGAAAATCTACAGATGCTGGAAATCTGAGCAACACACACAAAGTGCTAGAGGAACTCAGCAGGCCAGGCAGCATCTATGGAAAAAGAAGTTTTTTCCCATGCTTTTTTTGCATAGAAGCTGCCTGGCCTGCTGAGTTTCTTCAGCATTTTGTGTGTGTTGCTAAGCTCAGCAATCCCGAGCAAGAAAGAAGGCAGGGATGCGCACTACAAAAAAAGTCCTCCTCTTAGCAAAATACTGAGTCTCATCATAAACAACCCCCACTTCATCACCAAGCACAAGACTTCATAGCAACATCCTGGGTGCAAGCACAGGCACCTGTTAGATAATATCATCTAAGTGAGAGACTACAACAATATCACCAGACCATGACAGTAACTAATGACACTGGACTTAATCCACCATGTTATAAGACCATAAGACAAAGGAGCAGAAGTCGGCCATTCGGCCCATCGAGTCTGCTCCGCCATTTTATCATGAGCTGATCCATTCTCCCATTTAGTCCCACTGCCCCGCCTTCTCACCATAACCTTTGATGCCCTGGCTACTCAGATACCTATCAACCGCTGCCTTAAATACACCCAATGACTTGACCTCCACTGCCGCCTGTGGCAACAAATTCCACAGATTCACCACCCTCTGGCTAAAATAATTTCTTTGCATCTCTGTTCTGAATGGGTGCCCTTCAATCCTTAAGTCATGCC
This sequence comes from Mobula hypostoma, assembly GCF_963921235.1. Lineage (NCBI taxonomy): Eukaryota > Metazoa > Chordata > Chondrichthyes > Myliobatiformes > Myliobatidae > Mobula > Mobula hypostoma. Next base: position 97,628,297 of record NC_086098.1, read on the forward strand.
TTCTCGTTCTAGACTCCCCCACCATGGGAAACTCCTTTGCCACATCCACTCTGTCCATGCCTTTCAACATTCAAAATGTTTCTATGAGATCCCCCCCACAACTCATTCTTCTAAACGCCAAGGAATACAGTCCAGGAGCGGACAAACGTTCCTCACATGTTAACCCTCTCATTCCCGGAATCAGTCTAGTGAATCTTCTCTGAACCCTCTCCAACGTCAGCACATCCTTTCATAAATAAGGAGCCCAAAACTTCACACAGTACTCCCAAGTGAGGTCTTACCAGTGCCTTATAGGGCCTCAACATCACATCCCTGCTCCTATACGCTACTCCTCTTGAAATGAATGCCAACATTGCATTCATCTTCTTCACCACTGACTCAACCTGAAGGTTAACCTTAAGGGTATACTGCACGAGGACTCCCAAATCCTGTTGCATCTCAGAACTTTGAATTTTCTCCCCATTTAAATAATAGACTGCCCGTTCATTTCTTCCACCAAAATGCATAACCATACACTTTCCAACATTGTATTTCATTTGCCACTTCTTTGCCCATTCTCCCAATCTATCCAAGTCTCTCTGCAGACTCTCTGTTTCCTCAGCACTACTGGCACCTCCACCTATCTTTGTATCATCAGCAAACGCAGTCACAAAGCCATCTATTCCATAATCCAATAATTGATGTACAACATAAAAAGAAGCGGCCCCAACACGGACCCCTGTGGAACACCACTGGTAACTGGCAGCCAACCAGAATAGGATCCCTTTATTCCCACTCTCCGTTTCCTGCCAATCAGCCAATGCTCTAACCATGTATGTAACTTTCCCGTAATTCCATGGGCTCTTATCTGTTAAGTAACCTCATGTGTGGCACCTTGTCAAAGGCCTTCTGAAAATCCAAATATACAACATCCACTGCATCTCCCTTGTCTAGCCTACTTGTAATTTCCTCAAAAAATTGTAATAGGTTTGTCAGGCACAATTTTCCTTCAAGGATCCATGCTGAGTTCTGCCTATATTGTCATATGCCTCCAGGTACTCCGTAACCTCATCCTTGACAATCGACTCCAACAACTTCCCAACCACCGATGTCAAGCAAACAGGTCTATAATTTCCTTTTTGCTTCCTTGCCCCCTTCTTAAATAGTGGAGTGACATTTGCAATCTCCCAGTCCTCCAGAACCATGCCAGAATATATTGACTTTTAAAAGATCATTGCTAATGCCTCCGCAGTCTCCACAGCTACTTCCTTCAGAACACGAGGGTGCATTCCATCTGGTCCGGGAGATTTAACTACCCTTAGACTATTCAGCTTCCCGAGTACTTTCTCTGTCATAATTGTGACTGCGCACACTTCTCTTCTCTGCCACCCTTGAGTGTCTGGTATACTGCTGATGTCTTCCTCAGTGAAGACTGATGCAAAATACTCACAGTTCCTCCGCCATCTCCTTATCTCCCATTACAATTTCTTCAGCATCATTTTCTATCGGTCCTATCTCTACTCTCACCTGTCTTTTACTCTCTTTATATACTTGAAAAAGCTTTTAGTACCCTCTTTGGTATTATTTGCTAGCTTCCTTTCATAGTTCATCTTTTCCCTCTTAATGACTTTCTTAGTTTCCTTTTGTAAGCTTTTAGAAACTTCCCAATCCTCTGTCTTCCCACTAATTTTTGCCTCCTTGTATGCCCTCTCTTTTGCTTTAACTTTGGCCCTGATTTCTCTTGTCAGCCACGGTTACATCCTTCTTCCATTCCAAAATTTCTTCTTTTTTGGAATATATCTGTCTTGCACCTTCCTCACTTCTCGCATAAACTCCAGCCACTGCTGCTCTACCATCCTTCCTGCTAGTGTCCCTTTCCATTCAGCTTTGGCCAGTTCCTCTCTCATGCCACTATAATTTCCTTGACTCCACTGAAATACCGACACATCGGATTTCAGCTTCTCTTTCTCAAATTTCACAGTGAACTCAATAGAACCATAGAACCATAGAAACTACAGCACAGAAACAGGCCTTTTGGCCCTTCTTGGCTGTGCCAAACCATTTTCTGCCTAGTCCCACTGACCTGCACACGGACCATATCCCTCCATACAACTCCCATCCATGTATCTGTCCAATTTATTCTTAAATGTTAAAAAAGAACCCGCATTTACCACCTCATCTGGCAGCTCATTCCATACTCCCACCACTCTCTGTGTGAAGAAGCCCCCCCTAATGTTCCCTTTAAACTTTTCCCCCCTCACCCTTATCCCATGTCCTCTGGTTTTTTTCTCCCCTTGCCTCAGTGGAAAAAGCCTGCTTGCATTCACTCTGTCTATACCCATCATAATTTTATATATCTCTATCAAATCTCCCCTCATTCTTCTACGCTCCAGGGAATAAAGTCCTAACCTATTCAACCTTTCTCTGTAACTGAATTTCTCAAGTCCCGGCAACAACCTTGTAAACCTTCTCTGCACTCTTTCAACCTTATTTATATCCTTCCTGTAATTTGGTGACCAAAACTGAACACAATACTCCAGATTCGGCCTCACCAATGCCTTATACAACCTCATCATAACATTCCAGCTCTTATACTCAATACTTCGATTAATAAAGGCCAATGTACCAAAAGCTCTCTTTACAACCCTATCTACCTGTGACGCCACTTTTAGGGAATTTTGTATCTGTATTCCCAGATCCCTCTGTTCCACTGCACTCCTCAGTGCCTTACTATTAACCCTGTATGTTCTACCTTGGTTTGTCCTTCCAACGTGCAATACCTCACACTTGTCTGCATTAAACTTCATCTACCATTTTTCCAGCTGGTCCAAGTCCCTCTGCAGGCTCTGAAAACCTTCCTCGCTGTCTACTACACCTCCAGTCTTTGTATCATCAGCAAATTGGCTGATCCAATTTACCACATTATCATCCAGACCATTGATATAGATAACAAATAACAATGGACCCAGCACTGATCCCTGTGGCACACCACTAGTCACAGGGATGTCACTAGTCACAATCATGTTATGATCACTGGCTCCTAAGGGTTCCTTCACTTCAATCTCTCCAATCACCTCTGGTTCATTACACAATACCCAATCCAGTACAGCCGATCCCCTAGTGGGCTCAACAATAAGTTGTTCTAAAAAGCCATCTCATAGACATTCTTGCGATCCAGTGCCAACCTGATTTTCCTAATCCACTCGCATGTTAAAATCCCCCCATAGTTATCATAACAGTTCCCTTCTGACAAGCCTTTTCTATTTCCTGTTGTAACTTGTAGTCCACATCATTGCAGCTGTTAGGTCTGTATATAACTACCATCAATCAGGGTCCTTTCACCCCTGCGATTTCTTAGCTCAACCCATAAAGATTCTGCACCTTCCGATCCTATGCCACCTCCTTCTAATGATTTAATATCATTTCTTACCAATAAAGCCACGCCACCCCCCTCTGCCTATCTGCCTATCCTTCCGATACACAGTGTATCCTTGGACGTTCAGCTCCCAGAGACATGCATCCTTTAGTCACATCTCAGTGATGGCCACAATATCATACCTGCCAATCTGTAGCTGTACAACAAGATCATCCACCTTATTCCTTATGCTGCGTGTATTTAAGTATAACATCTTAAGTCCAGTATTTGGTACTTTTTGCTTTGATTGCACTGCAACTTTATTGCACTGCAACTCATCCCAATGGCTGCAAATTTGCCCCATCACCTGCCTGTCCTTCCTGATATCTTCACTGCTATCTTAGATTTATATCTGTTTTCCCCTTCCTCCACTCTGTCATTCCGGTTCCCATCCCCCTGCCAAATTAGTTTAAACTCTGCCTAACAGCTCTATTAAACCTTCCCGCCAGGATATTGGTCTCCTTCGGGTTCAAGTGTAACCCGTCCTTTTTGAACAGGTCATAGCTCCCCCAAAAGAGATCCCAATGATGCAAGAATCTGAAGCCCTGCCCCCTGCACCAGTCTCTCAGTCACACATTCATCTGCCTGATCCGACTATTCTTGCCCTCGCTAGCACATGGCACAGGTAGCAAGCCTGAGATTACTACCCTAGAGGTCCTGCTTCTCAGCTTCCTTCCTAACTCGCGGAAATCTCCCTTCAGGACCTCCTCCCTTTTCTTATCTATGTCACTCTCCTTTGCTTTTGTCCTGTGTCCTTTGCTTTTACAGTAATATTATTTTTGTTTTTGCTAGGAAGGGATAGAGCCAAGAAAGGGAACAAAAAATAAGAGGAATAGCTTTGGGATGCTGTGGTCCTGCACCAAGGTCAAGGAGCAAAGGTACAATTCAGTTACAATTGATGATATTAGTCACTATATGCTGGAGTTTCAGTCCTGGGAAAGGCCCAGGTTCCAAACTTTACTGCTCTGTACATTCACAAAATGTTCCAATGCTTAAATCTGCTTCTCCTTTTAATATTCTGCACTTCCATTTAAGATAAATATCTGCCTCGCTGCATTTCTCACCCTTCCAGAGAGCTGCATATAATTTGCTCATGCCAGTTATGATGGCTAACTGTTCCATTTAAAGAGAGACTCAATAATCAAAATCAAGCATACGATCTATTGACAGCGGGTAAACTGGATATCAATTGCACAATCTGCACACCACACCAAAACAACCCCAAAATCTGCAAACGCTCTTTGTAACAGTAAGAGCAAATTCTCTTAGAAATTACACATTCCACGTCCTCATTCCATGCATTTTCCAAGAACGTCAATGCAGAACATCCAAATTTCAAATCATGAGGCTTTGTAATTTGCCCCACATCTTGACAAAGAAATCATTTAACATAAGAGACTGTCTCTACATTAAACTCTTCTTTGCTTTCTGTACAATTGATTAATGTTGTCTTGGGCTACTTACAAATGAACAGGGAGGAGGTACTGGAAAGCTCAAAATGCATTAAAGCAGGTGGCTATGGTCGAGGGCTGTTTCTCAAAATGGAAGCCCGCATCTGGTGGCTTGCCACAGGGGTTGGTGCTGTGCTATTTGTTGTTTGTAATTTATAAAAGGATTTGGATGTGAATGTACATGGCACAGTTAGTAAGTTTTTGGCTGATACCAAAATATTATTTTGTTAATATTATTTTATGTTCTACAAGTGATTATCTACTGTGTTTTGCGCTTGGTCCTTGAGGTTTCATTTAGCTGTATACATCTGTACAGTTGAATGATAATAAATTGAAATTGAATTGAGGTGGTGTTGTAGGTACTGTAGAAGGTTATGAAAAACTGCAGGGAGATCTTGATCAGCCAGGTATTGAGCTACAGACTGGCAAATAGCTTTCAATCCAGATAAATATGAGATATTGCATTTAAGGAGAACAAACCAGCAGAGGAATTATTCAGTGAATGGTGGGGCCCTGGGAAGTGCAAGTGCACAGTTTGCTGAAATGGTGTCACAGGTAGATAGGGTGATGAAGAAAGCAGTTGGCATATTGGCCTTCATCAGTCTAGGTATTGCGTATAGGAGTTGGCAGTTACATTGTAATTATATAGATGTGAGTGAGGCAGCACTTGAAGTACAGGTTTCCCCCGCAATCCAAAGGTAGAGCATTCCTATGAAACGGTTCGTAAGCTGAAATGTCGTAAAGCGAAGAAGCAATTACCATTTACTTATATGGGAAAATTTTGTGAGCGTTCGCAGACCCAAATATAACCTACCAAATCATGCCAAATAACACATAAAACCCAAAATAACAGTAACATATAGTAAAAGCAGGAATGATATGATAAATACACAGCCTATATAAAGTAGAAATACTTTTCCACAATCATTGCCGGCACTGTTCTCCGAAGTGAAAATCTCACTCAAGCACTCTCAGCAGAAAATCTCACGCAAGCGCTCTTGGCAAAAACACTCTCTCCAGTAACCCTTAAGCTATGAAGCTGCCAAATCATACCAAATAACACGTAAAAATACACAGCCTATATAAAGTAGAAATAATGTATGTACAGTGTAGTATCACTTACTGGAATTGGGAAGACAGCGCAGAGCACACTGATGATGGTGTGTTAGACTGAGTCGTTGCTGGTTGGGGTGGTGCAGTGTCCCCCACCCTTCAGGCCGCCGACCGATACATTGCCGCGAAGCATGCAGCGGTAGCCGGAAGGCACACAGCACATCTTTAAGAAAAAAGCCTCTGATCTGGGCCGACATTTACGTGTCAGGCAGCACCTAATTAATTACCTTGTTTATTTCGGCTTTTCTCTTAAAGATGTGCTGGCTGCGTCCCGGCTACCGCTGCATTCTCTGTGAATCGGTATCTGTACGGGGCCTGGGTGTTGGGGTGGTGGGACACTGGGGTGTCATCTGATCATCGCCTGTTTCTATTAGAGCAGGCGGCTCATCTTCTCCTATGACTGCCTGCCTCGATGTCAAAGGGCGAAGTTCGTCGTCTGCTGTGGCTGATGCGGAAGGCTTGCTTGACTGCTGAGCCTCGTGCATTTTTCTATCATACAGTTCTTTGTAAGCACTAAAACCATCTTGCAAATATCCCCTAAACCTCCGTACCCTTTCAAAATTAAAGTCGTACTTTATCATTGCAGCGAAAATCTCACGTAGTTGCTTCACGTTCAGTTCGCTACTGAATTCGGTTTCAATTGTTATTCTTTCCTCTTCCAATTGCATCAGCTCTTCATCTATTAGTTCTTGGTCATGGGATGCCAAAACCTCTTCAATATCATCTTCGTCAGTTTCCACAAGCCAAACTCACGTTGTCCTTACTTCGTTCACTACGATCGAAACGCTTAATTATGTCTAGTTTTACGCTAAGTGTAACACCCTTACGAGCTCTTTCAGGCTTTTCCAATACCTCAGAACTCATCTTGCAAACGGCTGCTCACAGGCATGTGTTAAAGCAATGCAGTTCTGAATCCAGGGGAGGAGTGGCTGCTCGGGGCGCGCGCTGATTTTTATCATGCGCTGATTTTTTTCGTCACAGTGAAAACACCTTCTGAAAGCGAAAACAGGGTACTAATGTAGGTCTTTCGTAACAGTGAGGTTTCGTAAAGCGAACGTTCGAAAAGCGGGGGGGCACCTGTATTGAATCAGAATCATCACTAACAAGTCATGAAACTTGCTGTTTTGCAACAGCAGTACAGAGTAATAGATAGAGTATAAATTACAATTATTTATTCTATGTATTCCAAAATATAATTCAGAAAGAGAACAAAATATTGAGTAGTCACTATTTTGCCCTCTTTCTACAAGAATTTTTTTTTATTTTTCATACTGTATAGTGTAAAGCAGTAATCCCCAACCACCGGGCCATGCAGAAACAATATGATATGAAACGATATGAGTCAACTGCACCTTTCGTCATTCCCTGTCACGCACTGTTGAACTTGAACACCCCCCGACCCCGTCGGCTGGTCCGTAGTGCGCAAACCGTTGGGGACCCCTGGTGTAGTTTTGGTCACCTTCTTATAGAAAAGATGGTAAGTTAAAAGAATAAGTACACAAGGGATTTACCAGGATGTTGCCTGGACTTGGGGCTTGAGTTATAAGGAGAGGTTGCACAGCCTAGGACTTCATTCCCATGAACATAGGAGACTGAGGGGTGACCTGATAGAGGTACAAGATCACAAGAAGCATAGACAAGATAAAGTACATCGTCTCTTTTCCTGGAAGTGGGTGCTAAAAACAAGAGTTTAAGATCAGATGTGAGAGAGATTTTAAAGGGGATATCAAGAGCAGGTTCTTCTCCTGGGACTTCTGGGGATGGCCAACCAGAAGATCACTGGCCATCTTCAGGGTTACTGACTTTCTACCACAGACTCCAAACTCTGACCCCTGCCATGATTCATTCACTGCTCCGACCTCTAACTCTCCTTCGTCCCCGTCTCTAAACACCAACCTGACCCCCAGCTACACACGCTGGCCTAAAAACTATTGCTACAAACTAAGGAAAAAAAAACTACTATAACATTAATGGAGATCATAGCTTGATGCCATCTTGACTGGAACACAGCTCATCTGTCAAGGTTTTTTCACATGCTTTTTTTTGGTCCTCCTGATTTCCTTAAATGTACTCAATGGATTTTCCCGATTTTGGCTGCCAAACCTGACGTAGCATCCTCCTTTTGTCTAACCAGCGTCATCAATGTTTCTACTATTTATTATACATGTCCAACCCGTCCCTTACTCCAAAATATATCACCTTGCACAAATTCCATAAATTGGATAAAATAATTATTATATAGATGCAAATCTCTTTTTCAAATTCTCCTCCAAGATCTGTTACAAACAAGAAATAGTTCATAACTGGAGGAATGAAGTATTGAAGTGGAGTTCACTGCTATTCCCTTGATATGACAAAATGTGTGATCCAGCAACTTCAATACATTCATTTTATTCCTGGGCATGAGAAAAACACATTCCTTTTAAAATACTTTTTAAAGGTAACTTGTTCCAAGAAAATTCCACCCCTACTTTCATCAGTCAATGTCTCCTACACCATATACAGTATCCAAATCCTGTGGCAGCATCGCAATTCCAGATTGAAGGTTGCTGATCTGAGGCATAAATGGCCTAGCTGGTAGAGTCGCTGCCTCACAATGATCTGTCATAAATCCTGACTTCTTTCAGTGTCTACGTGGAGATTGCACTGTCTTCCCATGACTATGTTCTTCCTCCGGATGCTTCTGTTTCCTCCAACATCCCAGAGCTAAACTAAGGTAGATTAAATGACAACCGTAAATTGCCTCACTATCTAGATAAATGGCTGAATCTGCACAGAGTTGATGCAATCATAAGGAGAATTAAACAGGATTTCTGTAACGTTTATGCATATGGTTGGTTGATGTTTGTGTGGGTCAAGGAGCTGTTTTCATACTATATGACTCTGTGACTATTTCCTTTGCAAGTTGTTTGTGGGGCTATCTGGTCTGCTGCTCACCATCTCTGCAAGATGTCACATCATTTGTGAACTGTGGAAAAGTGACACACTTCTGCACCACATATCACAAGATTAGTCCACCTGGGTAAAATATTATATGATTTGTTTAGTTGCGAAAGATTCCACCTTCTCCAAAAGCACCCCCTAAAACAGATCAACTTTATTCATACATAACACAAAATTCTCATGCACCCAAAAAAATGAAAGAGCCTACTTTGCTGCAATCCCATTATTGATAAAGTAGCTACAGCTTTAAAGAGGAAATTAATGATTAACTTACACACTCTGCATCAGTTATTTTCCACAATCTATTTCACTCTATAAATACCTGGCATCATCCAAATAGCAGGAACTAAGCAAGCAATGACACCAACTAAACCCATAGTGTCCCGATTGTATCTAATATACCTGTTTCATATGCCAGACTGTTATGCTAATCTATGCTTCATTCTTTATATTAAAACAATGTCATTCAAATCTGAAAATGGGAACTCAATACAAAGTGCAATAAAAATTAATCCTATGGGAAAGTGGGAGGTTTTTAATTTTTTTTTTACTTCCAGCTTAGAGGTTCTCTAAAAGGCAAACTTGCAAACAACGCATACATCATTCCTTCAAATGACATGCCAAAACTATAGTTGACAGAAGGTACCGCTGCAGTTGAAAGTTTCCTTGAACTTTGGGTTGCTGAAAGGCCACCAATCCAATTGTGTTACTCTCCAGAGATGCAACCTTGCCTGCTGGTTTCTTACACTTCCTTTTTCAATTTCAGATTTCCAGCACTTACAATATTTTACTATTTCTCTTAAATTCCTGTAGGTCAAAGAACAATAGAGACATGATAAAAATCATTACAATATGGAAAAAACCCACTGAGATCATCTAAACAATAGCACTCCCTACAAGACAAGCCCAGTCCAGTCCAGTCCAACTGACCTTTACAGCTCTTTCCTTACGCACTTGGACACTCCCCCACCCCTGCTTTCAAATACCATTTAAAACTTAATTTAAATTTAACTTCTTTTAAAGTGACAATTGAATCTGCTTCCTCCACTGTTTCAAATCAATGCAAGAAAACCGTGTTCTTCAAGTCAATCTTAGATCTTCTACTTTTCAATTGTGCAAATGTAAACCCTTTATTTATCTTATCCATTCTCTGGAATGTTTTTTGAAGATCTATCAAATTACCCCTTTACCTTCACTGTTCAAAAGGAAAATAATCCCAATTTATCCAATCTACTCACATGACTAAGGTCCCTTAACCCTGTGACCATTCTGCTAAATCTTATTGGCACTCTCTCCAAATCTCTAACTTATATACATCATATGCTGTGGTAATAGTAGAATGTATACAGTAGCCCAGCTGCAGTCAACTGCGTTTTGTACAGATTCAAGATAACCTTTTTCCCTCCACACTCCCATAAAGCCTGGGAATCGAACTGGACATTTAAAAGAAACAAATCATACCCCATCTTGCCACCTTTAAAAATCTCAACAAAAGCATCCAGCTCATTTTTCCATGCAACCATTTTAGAAATTATCCATATCTTTGTTTTTCTTACCTAGTGCATTAAACTCAATCAGCTTTATGTCTCCTCATTTCATCAATTTGCCTATATCTACTTTAGATTTATGTCTGTACTCATGAGATTATTCCATTTTTTATAGAATAATACAAAAGAAACTGGAGCAGGTGTCAACCATCTGGCCCCTTGAAACATCTTCCCCTTTGCATCATGGCTGAATTAATCTTGATTGAAGCTTCCCTTTCTTTCCCAACTCCTATTGTCTCAATTCCCTTATAATCCAGAATATATTTACCTCAGCCTTAAGTATATTCAATCAATGGTCACAGTATTCAGACGTAAATAATTCAGAACAGTCAGAGAATAGATTCGTCATCTTAGCCTTTAATATCCTGAGATAAAGCCTCTGTTATCTGCCAGTTTTAGAGTCACAAAGTTACAGTCATTGAGTTCTACCAGACAGAAACAGGTCCCTCTGCCCACTACGTCCATGCCGAATATCAAGTACCCCTAGATTACCAGACTCATCCAAAGCCATTTTTGGCCTTGTGCTTACCTACAAATGTTTGTAAATACAGACCATCAATGGATTCTAAAGACCCAACTATGGCCACCCCTACATATGAACAAGCTCCAATAGTATTAATAAATTCAAAAGTTCTATGTACAAACATATTTTTTCCTATAACAACAGAACTCTCTCTCTCTCTCTCTCCCCATTTTTAACAATTATTCTTTCCCATCAGTCTTGGGTACTTTTCATGTCATTTATTACAATCTTGCACTGGATGTGATGATATTTGATCCAGAGGTTCTTCAGAAGTCAGGAATGAGGCATAAACTTGGTGAGGTTATGGCCGCTTATTAGGTGTTATAAGGACAAAGAACAAAGGTGGTTGAAAAAAAGAAACATAAAAAGTTACAGCCGTCTTGCACTAAAAACTAGCTCAGATTAGAGAGGTAACAAAGCATTCCAGTGATAAGGAATACCCTATGAAATAATCAGGGTCAGTGGGTGACACAGGCTGCAGAGAAACCTCTAGAAAATCAGAATCTGCAATACTACAATTACTGAAATTCATTGAACAATTACACACAATAAAAAAAATAAGCAAGCATAGGAAAGTTAAACTACAAGAAAAGTAACAATTTCGACACTCTAATTCATATACAGGCCATCGCTGCGTCCTGAGCACTCGACTTACGGCCACCCCTACATATGAACAATCTTCCATAATATTAATAAATTCAAAAGTTCAATGTACAAACATGCTTTTTTTCCTACAAACAACAGAACTAGTTTCCTCGCTCACTCCCTCCACTTTTAGTAATTGCTCCTTCCATTAGCCGTGTGTACTTCTGATGCCATTTACTACAATACTATTAACATTTGGTTATTTTCTGTCTTGTAGACAAAATCAACTAGTAGACAAAATCAACTAATAGACAATGATAAAAACCTGACCCGTTCATTACGTAAGGATGGTCTGTACTATTTTGACGCTGGGCGAGTACATCCCTCCACCTCCCATTCATGTGGTGCATTCTGGATTGCAGCCACCTCTTAAGTGAATAAACTTCCTCCTCATATCTGCACTAACCCTCCTACCCCTTGCTTAAAGTGTATGCTATCTGGTTACAGACATCTCTGCTATGGGGGATAAAAGTTTCCCTCATCTGCTTGTCCACTTCCCTCAATTTGTACATCTCTTTCAGGTTTCCACTCAGCTTCCTTTGCTCCTGGAAAACAATCCAAGTGCAAAAAACCCTGCTTCACCTGCATTAGAGATACAGCTTCAAAAAAACAAAAATATTTAGCCAAATACAAGGAAATAGAGAACTTAAAATTTTTCAAACAAGGAAGCATTAGCTGGCCAAGACCTGTCACCAAGATCACAAATTCAAGTTTATTGTCATTCAATCATATGCACGTATAGAGCAAAATGAAACATGGTTCCTCTGGGGCCAAGGTAAAATACATTAAATATAGTCACACACAGCACATATAGTTACAATCCACAGTGCGCAGCACAGATTTCCTGCCCTCCTGTATAGAACATGAAACAGTGCAGCACCGGACAGTCCCCTTAGCTCTCAATGTTGTGCCAAACAAATTAAACCAATAGTTCCTAATTAATCTAATCTTTCTTCCCTACACATGGATCACATCCCTCTCTTCTCTGCATATTCACGTGCTTATCTCAGAGTCTCTTAAACACTTATTTGCTATTTATCCCTTTCACTACTCCTGCAGTACGTTTCAGGCACCCACGACATATTTCCATTGTAATCATCTCCTCTTACCTTAAGTACATATATCTAATATTTTCTAATACAAGACACTTTAATTTTGGGCAAAAATACTGGCTATCTACTTTATTTAGTAATTTTATACACTTGTTTGAAGTCTTCCCTTCGCCTTTGCCATGATAGAGAAAATAGTCTAAGTTTGTCCAACCTCTCCTAGTATGTCCTCTAAACCCAAAAAAATTCAAACTTCCTCAGCACCCTTTCCAAAGCCTCCACATCTTTCCTATAATGAGATTTTAATACAATACTCTGAATGTGGCCTGAACAGAATTTTATTAAGCTGCAATATAACTTCCTGACTATTGAACTCAGTGTCTCAATTAATGAGGACACACATGCCATACACCTTTACTGCTTTAAAGGAGCGATGCACTCAAACCCCGAGACCCTAGGTTCATCAACACTGTTAAGCGTCCTACATTAACTGTGAACTCTTATGTTGGATCTCCCAAAGTGAAACAGCTCCCACTTGCCTCCAGCTGCCCAGATTTGCAACTGATTAATATCCTACTGTATCCTTTGCTAATCTTTTACACCATCCACAATGCTACCAATCTTTTTGTTAATTGTGAACTTATCCACTTACCTACCACATTTTTATTCAAAATCATACATTAAATAACAGAGATCCCAGTACAAATGCCTGTAAAGCATCAACTATCACAACCTCCATCCAAAATAAGACCCATCCACCACTTCTGTGGGCAAGTCAATTCTGGATCCAATCAGCCAGATCACCATTTTTTTTTTCATTTTCTGGATGAGAATATCATGCAGAAGCTTGTTGAATGTCTTAATAAAATCCATGGATACAACATCCATTGTTCTCTCTCTCTTCAATCACCAATGTCACCTCCTCAAATAGTTCAATCACAATTAATCAGACATGGCCTGCTCCACACAAAGCCATGTTGACTGTCCTTAATTAGACCATGGTTCTCCAAATGCTTATAAATCATATCCTGAAGAATCCTCTCTATTAGTTTCCCTACTGCTCAATAGTCTATAATTTACAGGATTATCACCATTCTCTTGAATAAAAGAACATTAGCAACCCATAGATTAAAGTATACATAGGAGACAGACAGTTTACAGCTGGCACCTCAAAGTACAGGCAACGTATTTAATGTTATCTCTCCACAAAACCTAATGAATCACTGGCATAGTAAGTGAACTGACACTGGTGTTGTCTTTTAGACAACATGCCTAGCTTGAAACAGTAATTACACTTAGTTGGCTCAACCTGGCCAAGTCACCTGCATATCTCCCACAACAGGCACTCCACTCCAAATCTCATCACGGCAAGAAATTGAGAAACAGTACAAAAATGATTTTTCAAATTTCCTAGTAACATATTCACCAATATTTGGGAATCCCTGGACAATCACCATTCAAAACTAAAATGGAGTAGTCAAAATTACAAGTATCTCATCTCACTGAGTACTTCTTGCCTACGTAGAGCATCTATAGCTTTCACGTATGGCTTAGCAGCCAGCTCAACAATCTTCAGTTCTGAGGGACAGCTAAAACAGTAATGGGAACACTGAGAAAGCAAAATAGAAATTTTGTAATTAACCATAGGAGCTGAGTAATTCATTACACAACTAGAATTCACCTGACATCCAAGAGGCAGAAGTATGGCTAGTGATCTGGCAGGTAACAAGCCAGAGTAGGAAAAATTGCAAACTGAAGGAGCAGAGGTGATGAAATAGAAAGGTTGGAGAAATTATAGGGTTCAGAACAGAGGGTCCCGTGGGTATGAAGGATCTGTGAAGGTGAGTAAAGGTAATAGAAACAAGAGGGAAAAAGACACCTGTAACCAGGTGTATACCCAAGCATGTGCCTGAGCATCAGTGAAAGAACAAGTGTGCACTTGTGAGTGGCACAGTGTTTGCCACTCCTTATCAATACATAATCAATTTGTTAATTAATACAACTTTTTGCAGTGACCCGATTAAAACATTTTAAAGATCACTGTTCAAATCAGTCACCCCTCAAATACTTCACTAAATTACCATTGTGATATCTAAAGGAAGAATGAAAAAGGAACACACTGCACAAGCAATCTTGACAGGTGAGATATATTTTATGTAATTTATTGTCATTTGTGACAAGATTTGCCATTCACCTTCTGTTCTCTGGGTTTAACAAAATCTCCTGTAACAGTAAGAAGAGACCTTCTCAGCCACTGAGTGTTTTCACTCTGCTTTGCCTAATATAGCAGAATGTCTAGGTGGATCTAGAACAGGCAAGGATGAGGGATGTGGTGACCTTCACTTACACCTGATAGAACTCTGCTTCTTTTCCATTGCTGCTAATCAAATATCCTGCATAAAATGTTTACAGTGGAGTTTCTTCCACACTGAAGTGACCAAATTAAGTTTTGGCATCGCTTTGTGGAGAACCTGCTTTTAATTCAGATGAATGACACAAAGCTTCCAGTTGCTTTTCACTTCAATACATCATTCTGCTTCTACCCTATCCCATTTTTCTGTGGCCTCATGAATGGTATAACATAGCTCAAAGCGAGCTTGAGGAATAACACATCTTTTGTCTGGATATGTTTAAGCCTTCTGGACTCAATATCTAATTCCCAATTTTTAATGGAATTTGCTTTTTCTATCTCTGTTGGAACTGGTCATTTCTGTTATAATCCATTCACTCAGAGGCTGCTTTCCCTCCATTCCCACAAATTTACATTGGACTTCATTATAATAGAAGCCCATACAAAAAGGTGAAAGTGGCAGTAGCTGGTGAATTAAAGTGCCAGGCAACTAGAAACGCAGGGTCTTTTCTCTACAAAGTCATTACCTGGTCTGGGTTAGGTTTCTCCAACAATAATGGGAACAAGGTTTCACGTGGCTGTCATAAATGTTCTGCAGTGTTGGAGAAAAATTTTAGACACACTAACATTTTTTGGTCAAATGCAATAAGATACAAAAATGCTTTCTCCAACACCACACTTGCAAAAACACAACCAAGAATGATTTAGCACAATTTAACTTTCACTATCTGACGATACCCCAAAGCACTTTACAACTAATGAAATAGGTTGCATGGGAAATCTGACACCACAAAGATCCCATAGGCAGTTCAAAAGTAAATGACCACCAATTGAACTATGAGACAGCAGCACCACTACTGTGCCATTCCTCAGAGAATATAGGTGGTGGTTAAAAAAGGCACAGAATGTTTCCTTTCATTAAAAAAGGCCTAGAACGTACTCTGAAGCACAATCAGAATTTGTGCTGACAACCCATCCACAGCAATGTGAAGAAATGCCCCCCTAATTTACAAATATGAATTGATACTTACTGTATATGCTGAAATGAAAAATAATATAAAGCTGTACACTTAGACTGATGATTAATTCAGGGACAGCCCTGGCTTGGGGTAACTTTTTTGTTTGCCCTGTAAGTGCACTCTAGCAATCAACAGCGTAACTGTATTCTGGCTGAGAACCTATCATTTTGAATGCAATCGAGGTAATACAAAGACAAAGGTTTTCAAGGAAGATGCCAGATGCAGCACAGTTTGGGAGATTACCAACAGGTTACATAAACAGGTGAGAACATGGCAAATGGAATACAAACTGGAAAAACTGAAGCAACACACATAAAAATTGCTGGTGAACTCATCAGGCCAGGCAGCATCTATAGGAAGAGGTACAGTCGACGTTTCGGGCTAGGACCCTTCGTCAGGACTAACTGAAAGAGATAGTAAGAAATTTGAAAGGAGGAGGGGGAGGGGGAGATCCGAAATGATAGGAGAAGACAGGAGAGGGAGGGATGCTGAGCTGGAAAGTTGATTGGCAAAAGGGATATGAGAGGATCGTGGACAGGAGGCCTAGAGAGAAAGAAAGGGGGAAGGGGGAAGCCCAGAGGATGGGCAAGGAGTATAGTGAGGGACAGAAGGAGAAAAAGGAGAGAGAGAGAAAAATAATGAGTATATAAATAAATAAATAACGGATGGGGTATGAGCGGGTGGTGGGGCATTAGTGGAAGTTTGAGAAGTCAATGTTCATGCCATCAGGTTGGAGGCTACCCAGACAGAATGGAGGTGATGTTCCTCCAACCTGAGTGTGGCTTCATCTTGACAGTAGAGGACTGGGAGATTCTGCTTTCTCTGGCGGACAGAGTGTAGGTGTTCAGCAAAACGGTCTCCCAGCCTGCGTCGGGTCTCGCCAATATATAAAAGGCCGCATCGGGAGCACTGGACGCAGTACATCACCCCAGCCGTCTCACAGGTGAAGTGTCGCCTCACCTGGAAGGACTGTCTGGGGCCCTGAATGGTGGTGAGGGAGGAAGTGTAAGGGCATGTGTAGCACTTGTTCCGCTTACAAGGAGAAGTGCTGGGAGGGAGATTGGGGACGAATGGACAAAGGAGTCACGTAGGGAGCGATCCCTACGGAAAGCGGGGGGGAGGGGGGATGTGCTTAGTGGTAGGATCCCGCTGGAGGTGGTGGAAGTTACGGAGAATTATATGTTGGACCCAGAGGCTGGTGGGGTGGTTGGTGAGGACAAGGGGAACCCTATCCCTAGTGGTGCGGCGGGAGGATGGGGTGAGAGCAGATGTACGTGAAATGGGAGAGATGCGCATGAGAGCAGAGTTGATGGTGGAGGAAGGGAAGCCCCTTTCTTTAAAAAAGGAGGACATCTTCGTCCTGGAATGAAAAGCCTCATCCTGAGAGCAGATGTGGCGGAGACGGAGGAATTGCGAGAAGGGGATGGCATTTTTGCAAGAGACAGGGCAAGAAGAGGAATAGTCCAGGTAGCTGTGAGAGTCCGTAGGCTTATAGTAGACATCAGTGGATAAGCTGTCTCCAGAGATAGAGACAGAAAGATCTAGAAAGGGGAGGGAGGTGTCGGAAATGGACCAGGTAAACTTGAGGGCATGGTGAAAGTTGGAGGCAAAGTTAATGAAGTCAACAAGCTCAGCATGTGTACAGGAAGCAGTGCCAATGCAGTCGTCGATGGAGCGAAGGAAAAGCAGGGGACAGATACCAGTATAGGCTTGGAACGTGGATTGTTCCACAAAGCCAAAAAAAAGGCAGGCATAGCTGGGACCCATATGGGTGCCCATGGCTGCACCTTTAGTTTGGAGGAAGTGGGAGGAGCCAAAGGAGAAATTATTAAGTGCAAGAACAAATTCCGCTCGACGGAGCAGAGTGGTGGTAGAGGGGAACTGGTTAGGTCTGGAATCCAAAAAGAAGCAGAAAGCTTTGAGACCTTCCTGGTGGGGGATGGAAGTATATAGGGACTGGACATCCATGGTGAAAATAAAGCAGTGGAGACCAGGGAACTTAAAATCATCGAAAAATTTCAGAGCGTGAGAAGTGTCACGAACATAGGTCGGAAGGGATTGAACAAGGGGGGATAAAACAGTGTTGAGGTATGCAGAAATCAGTTCGGTGGGGCAGGAGCAAGCTGAGACAATGGGTTTACCTGGACAGGCAGGTTTGTGGATCTTGGTAGGAGGTAGAAACGGGAAGTGCGGGGTGTGGGAACTATAAGGTTGGTAGCAGTGGATGGAAGATCCCCTGAGCGGATAAAGCTGGTGATGGTGTGGGAGACAATGGCCTAGTGCTCCTTGGTGGGGTCATGATCGAGGGGTAAATAAGAGGAGGTATCAGCGAGTTGTCGCTGTGCCTCTGCAAGGTGGAGGTCAGTACACCAGACTACAACAGTGCCCACCTTATAAGCGGGTTTTATGGTAACGTTAGGATTGGTGCGGAGGGAGTGGAGAGCACAGTGTTCGGAAGGAGGGAGGTTGGAATGGGGACAAGGTGCGGTGAAGTCGAGACGGTTGATGTCCCTTCGGCAGTTAGCAATAAAGAGATCCAGAGCAGGCAGAAGACCAGAGCAGGGTGTCCATGAAGAGGAGGAGGGTTGAAGACGGGAGAAGGGGTCATCAGTGGGGGTGGGAGAGTCCTTGCCAAAGAAGTAGGCTTGAAGACGGAGGCGGCGGAATAGTTCAGCGTCATGGCATACGCGGAACTCATTGAGATGTGGGTGAAGGGGGACAAAGGTGAGGCCCTTACTGAGGACAGAGCGCTCTGCCTCAGACAGTTGAAGGTCAGAGGGGGTGTTAAAGACCTGGCACGGATGAGAAGTGGGATCAGAGGGGGGAGGCTGGTGGTGTCAGTGGAGGGGGGAGGGTTGGGGTGAGAGGAAGATGAAGCCTCTGAGGGCCCAGGAGCTGACAGTGGGATCTGAGGGAGACAGGATTGCAGGGTGGTGGTGGGGGAAGGGGAGATGGGAGTCACAATAGCAGAACATAAAGACCCGGCCTGGAGTTCAAGGCTGGAGTCGCATCTGGTGGTTGTGCAATCGCTTTGAAGATGTCCATGGTCGTTGCTGGAGTCCAGCGAGATCAATGGCAGGGTCTGCAATCTGAAGTTAATGCCTGCTAGTGTCAGGGCCAGCAGGCCCTGGGATCTGCAGATGTAAGATCTTGTGATCCTTGCCTAACATGACAAAGTCAAAAAAACAGCAATTGCACTTATGGATCCAACGGAGGATGAAATAACGGGCAGGACCATTACAAACAGCGAAGAAAGTGTCCCTGAGGTGTGGAAGGGTCTGGGATAGGGACGCCAAGTACCACCTCATGGCAGGGAGGGTCGCCTTCAGAGCTTGACGGGAGAAGCGACGGGAGGCAGAGTCAATAAAATGTGAGTACCTGGGATCCTCAGAAGGTCCAAATTGAGCGGCTCAAAAACGAATCCTAAAGCCAACTGGAGTAAGTTGGCGGCGGAGACATGTTCCAAGAAAGGGATATATGACTGTAATAGAAAAACTGAAAGTGCTATTCCCTGAAAACAGAAAAAGAAAAGCTAAGTATTTTTAAAACTATGAGCAACTGAAAGGTGTCTGCTGTTCTGACAGACTTGGTGTCCTTCTATATAAATCACTGAAATTTAATGTACACATACAGCAAGTGACTAGGAAAGTAAATGAGGACAAGAGTAAAGATGAAGTAGGGCTCTGGTATGACTGTGGTGAACAGGTTTGATCTTTCTACTTAGAAGAATGAGGGAGCATAATTTTAAGATGATTGAAGGAAAGCATAGAGGGAAGTTCAGAGGAGGTTCTTTAAAAAAAACACAATGAACGGTGAGTGCATGGAAACACGCTGCCAGGTATGGTGGAACAGGCAGATACATTAGGGACATTTAAGAGACTTATAGATAGGCACATGGATGAAAGAAAAATGGAGGGCTATTAGATTGACATTAGAATAGTTTAGAAGGTTGTGATGTACTATATTCTAATATGTTTGCAACAGAGGGAGAACAGCAAAGGTTCATCAGATTGTTTCATGAGATAGTGAATTTATCACATGATTGTGATGACTGGACACGTGCTCTTGCATTTTGAAGCATGAGATGTGTTCTCATTGTAACAGTGAAACCTCATAGGGATTGACAGAGTAGTAGATGCAGAGTTGTTGATTTCTCTGGCTGGGCTGGGATAATCTGGGTTAGTATTCTGAAAATAGGAAGCTCACCATTTGGGACCAAGAAGAAATTTTTTGACCTAGAGATTATCAAATCTTTGGAATTCTCCATCTACCCAGCTGGCTGAGGAGGCTCAGTCACTAAGAATATCACTGATAGAGACCAATGTATATTCAGATGTTTAAGGATTCAATTGATTATGAGGTTAATGCATGGAAATGGTGCTAAGATAAAAAATGTGTCATGAACTTATTGAATAGCCTAGTCTTGCTTCTATTTCTCGCATTAGCTGCTTAATAATCACCACAGATGGAGTGAACCAAGATTTTGTTGCTAAACTTACAGCCATAGAATTGTAGAGACAACTGTTCTGCTACCACTCTATAAAGTTCATAGCAAATTTATCATAGTACATATATGTCACCATATACAACCGAGATTCATTTTTCTTGTGGGAAAAATCAATAAATCCAATAAGCATAATAGAATCAATGAAAGACCGCACCAACAGGGTGGACAACCAGTATGCTAAAGACAACCAACTGTGCAGATACAAAAATGAGAAAAATTATTAATAAATAAACAATAAATATTGAGAACATGAGATGAAGAGGCCTTGAAAATGAGTTTATGGGTAGTGGGAAACAGTTAAGTGATGGGGCAAGTGAAATTGAAGGATATTATCCCCACTGGTTCAAGAGTCTGATAGTTCAGGGGTAATAACTGTTCCTGAACCTGGCGGTGAGAGTCCTGAGGCTCTTGTACCTTTTACCTGATGGCAGCAGCAAGAAGAGAGCATGTCCTGGCTGGTGGGGGAGCGGGGCTGGTTACGGGGGGTTTGGGAGGGTTTCCTGACGATGCATGCTGCTTTCCTGCAACAATGCTCCACGTAGATATGCTCATTGGTGGGGACAGTTTTACCCATGATGGACTGGGCTGTATTCACTACCTTTTGTAGGATCTTCTGTTCAAGGGTGTTGGTGTTTCCATACTTAGCTGTGATGCAGCCAGTCGATGTACTCTCCACAGAACATATTTAGAAGTTACAATTTATTTCCCTCCCATGGGGTAACAAAAACAAAAGAGCATAGGTGTAAAGCAAGAGGAAGGAGTTTAAGAGGGTATCCGAGCACGAAGTTTCCATCCACAACCCCACCCCAGTAAGGCAGACATCCTTATAGGGTGGATGATAGTTGGAAATCATTGTCAGAGAAGACGGTAGATTAGACACATTAAGAGACATTTATACAGAGAATTAAATAGGCATGACATCAAAGGCACCAGACCTAAAGTGGGCAGATAGGATTAGTATGGACAGGCAAAAAGGTTAGCATGTATGTTGTGCGGCAAAGAGCTTATTTCTGTTATATACAATTCTACGATTTTGTACTTACATTCATTAGTAAATATTTTTGTTCCCAAAGATTATAAATAACCAGGTGCTCAGCAGGATTTTTGTTCTGCTTTTTTATAAAGTGTGGGTTAAACTTCATCAAAATATATTTTTATATGTTTATGCTTCAGTTTTATCTTTGTTGGCCTCAAGTAGTGCATTTCACATGCAGCGTTCCATCTAATATTAATGACGTATTGTTACTTGTCTTTGATTCAAAGCAGCAAAGATGGTTAATGCAGGTTCATCATCATCATCAGGTGCCGTGGCCAGTTTGAACTTTGACCGCCATGGCCCACACACTCCTGTTTCGGGTCAAGTGGATCAATTCATTGGTATTCATTTCCAGTTCTCTGGCTGCTGTCTCTATCATCATTTGTCTTTGTCTTCCTCTTGCTTTCTTCCCTTCAATCTTTCCCATAATTACTGTGCATTCTAACTCCTCTTTCCTAATCACATGTCCAATGAAGTTACGTTGCCTTTTCATGATCTCATACATTATTTCTCTTTTTGTGTTTCCTCTGTTCATGGCATCCTCATTAGATATTCATTTCGTACATGATATTCTTTACATCCTCCTCAAAAACTACATCTCTGCTGCTTCAATTCATTTCCTCAGGTTACTAGATATTGTCCAACATTCTGAGCCATATAACATAACTGGATAAATGTAAATAAATGGTGGTTTGCTATTGCCTTCCGTTGAGCGAACTAAAGAAATCGCCATTTCTCTTCCCAAATGTTCATCCGCCTATACTATAGCCGTCGACACTTAAGGTCCTAGCTCATCCGCCTTCTCCGTCATAAGTTCACTTACTGAACCTGTCGGATCAGCCGTTGGCCTTCGCTCGTATCCTGAGCAGGAATCCTTGCAGGTGCTACCATTTCGGGTCAGAGCACTCCCTGGGAGTAATGAATGACTAAACGCCGTAGCCTGCGCAAGTGAGCTATGCCATTGTGAGCATTTATACTTGTGCGTTGGTGTGTCTACATCGCTCTGCAATTCAGGCATGTCATGTATGCACACACACCTGCCCGTGCAAGGCTTCATGGTCATGGTAGTCTTTCTCGAGGTAAACAAGTTTAAAGCGAGCGTCTTTTTTCATAAAAGCAAAATGTGTCCTCCATAATTTCGGAGGTCTGTAAAGCTTTATGGAAAGCATTGCAGCCAGAGTTCCTTCCCTGCCCTTCAGTCACCCAATGGGAAGCTACTGCAGTGTAGGAGGAAATGCAATGCTACCAAGTAGACCAATCACAGTTGTTGCGGTCTACGTTGCCGCGACGCATAGTTACATTTTGGGAGAGGTGTGCATCAGGCTACGGCGTAGAGATCCGCAAAGGCACTGGGTAGGGTTTGCGGCTACGCCGTACCTACGCCGTCCATTTGACGCACAAGTATAAATCAGCCTTAAGGGGTAACTCCACTTTCCCCAAAGTTCTGAAAGTCCCCAATGAGAGCCTCATCACCGGTTGCAGTTTAGAGTTATACCCAAGACTATAATGCAGGTTAACCTCCCCAAACTCAGTAGATTCCACAAATTAAATGAACTTTCACCTCAATGAAACAGAAGATTTACTTAATGCTCAGAATACCTAGGAGGTCAGAACACAGCTATGGAGACAGAAACAGAATTTATATGTCAAGTCAAAAATCATCAGAAACAGGGAAACAAGTCAGCTTTAAATGGCTGAGAGGGTAAGGAGAAACAGATGGGAAAAAAGGAATCTCGCCAAAAAGCAAGGCCAGGGTTGCTATAAACATAGAAACATAGAAACATAGAAAATAGGTGCAGGAGTAGGCCATTCGGCCCTTCGAGCCTGCACCGCCATTTATTATGATCATGGCTGATCATCCAACTCAGAACCCAGCCTTCCCTCCATACCCCCTGACCCCTGTAGCCACAAGGGCCATATCTAACTTCCTTTTAAACATAGCTAATGAACTGGCCTCAACAGTTTGCTGTGGCAGAGAATTCCACAGATTCACCACTCTCTGTGTGAAGAAGTTTTTCCTAACCTCGGTCCTAAAAGGCTTCCCCTCTATCCTCAAACTGTGACCCCTCGTTCTAGACCTCCCCAACATCGGGAACAATCTTCCCGCATCTAGCCTGTCCAATCCCTTTAGGATCTTATACGTTTCAATCAGATCCCCCCTCAATCTTCTAAATTCCAACAAGTACAAGCCCAGTTCATCCAGTCTTTCTTCATATGAAAGACCTGCCATCCCAGGAATCAATCTGGTGAACCTTCTTTGTACTCCCTCTATGGCAAAGATGTCTTTCCTCAGATTAGGGGACCAAAACTGCACACAATACTCCAGGTGTGGTCTCACCAAGGCCTTGTACAACTGCAGTAGTACCTCCCTGCTCCTGTACTCGAATCCTCTCGCTATAAATGCCAGCATACCGTTCGCCTTTTTCACCGCCTGCTGTACCTGCATGCCCACTTTCAATGACTGGTGTATAATGACACCCAGGTCTCGTTGCACCTCCCCTTTTCCTAATCGGCCACCATTCAGATAATAATCTGTTTTCCTATTTTTGCCACCAAAGTGGATAACTTCACATTTATCCACATTAAATTGCATCTGCCATGAGTTTGCCCACTCACCCAACCTATCCAAGTCACCCTGCATCCTCTTAGCATCCTCCTCACTGCTAACACTGCCACCCAGCTTCGTGTCATCCGCAAACTTGGAGATGCTGCATTTAATTCCCTCATCCAAGTCATTAATATATATTGTAAACAACTGGGGTCCCAGCACTGAGCCTTGCAGTACCCCACTAGTCACCGCCTGCCATTCTGAAAAGGTCCCGTTTATTCCCACTCTTTGCTTCCTGTCTGCTAACCAATTCTCCACCCACACCAATACCTTACCCCCAATACCGTGTGCTTTAAGTTTGCACACTAATCTCCTGTGTGGGACCTTGTCAAAAGCCTTTTGAAAATCCAAATATACCACATCCACTGGTTCTCCCCTATCCACTCTACTAGTTACATCCTCAAAAAATTCTATGAGATTCGTCAGACATGATTTTCCTTTCACAAATCCATGCTGACTTTGTCCGATCATTTCACCGCTTTCCAAATGTGCTGTTATCACATCCTTGATAACTGACTCCAGCAGTTTCCCCACCACCGACGTTAGGCTAACCGGCCTATAATTCCCCGGTTTCTCTCTCCCTCCTTTTTTAAAAAGTGGGGTTACATTAGCCACCCTCCAATCCTCAGGAACTAGTCCAGAATCTAACGAGTTTTGAAAAATTATCACTAATGCATCCACTATTTCTTGGGCCACTTCCTTAAGCACTCTGGGATGCAGACCATCTGGCCCTGGGGATTTATCTGCCTTCAATCCCTTCAATTTACCTAACACCACTTCCCTACTAACATGTATTTCGCTCAGTTCCTCCATCTCACTGGACCCTCTGTCCCTTACTATTTCTGGAAGATTATTTATGTCCTCCTTAGTGAAGACAGAACCAAAGTAATTATTCAATTGGTCTGCCATGTCCTTGCTCCCCATAATCAATTCACCTGTTTCTGTTTGCAGGGGACCTACATTTGTCTTTATCAGTCTTTTCCTTTTTACATATCTATAAAAGCTTTTACAGTCCGTTTTTATGTTCTCTGCCAGTTTTCTCTCATAATCTTTTTTCCCCTTCCTAATTAAGCCCTTTGTCCTCCTCTGCTGAACTCTGAATTTCTCCCAGTCCTCAGGTGAGCCATTTTCTCTGGCTAATTTGTATGCTACTTCTTTGGAATTGATACTATCCCTAATTTCTCTTGTCAGCCACGGGTGCACTACCTTCCTTGATTTATTCTTTTGCCAAACTGGGATGAACAATTGTTGTAGTTCATCCATGCAACCTTTAAATGCCTGCCATTGCATATCCACCGTCAATCCTTGAAGTGTCATTTGCCAGTCTATCTTAGCTAATTCATGTCTCATACCTTCAAAGTTACCCCTCTTTAAGTTCAGAACCTTTGTTTCTGAATTAACTACGTCACTCTCCATGTTAATGAAGAATTCCACCATATTATGGTCACTCTTACCCAAGGGGCCTCTCACGACAAGATCGCTAATTAACGCTGTTGCCTGACTTGCTGATCATTTCCTGCATTTTCTCTCTATTTCAGTATTTCCAGCATACATATTTTATGTAATATCAGTTACTTCTTGTGGAGTAATAAAAACTTAACATCAAGTTAACATCACTTGAAATTGAAGGCAGCTCTCATACCCATTCCACCCTCCCACCTCCCCACCAGCATAGGGACCGTGGCACAGTTAGTAGAGCTGCCGTCTCATAACTCCAGAACCAGGTTCAATCCTGACCTCAGATATATCCAGTAGAAATAGAGCTTGCATAATTTCACTACATGGGTTTCCTCTGATGTCCCAAATGCTTGCATGTAGGTTGACCACTGCAAATTACCCATATTGCGTTTGGAAGGAGGGGAGGAGTAGAATCTAGGGCAGTAAATGTAAATATAGACAGAATATGAAAAAAAGAGGGATTATTGTTGGATTGGAGTAAAAAAAAGGTAATGTTCAGCACAGACAGTGTGCTGAAGAGCCTATTTCCATACTGTACGAGTCAATAACTCCAAATCCCAGAATGAACCACACAGCACTGTTGCTTTTTCAATCTGAGATTTCTTACCATAAAAATCAATCATCCGGACTGAAAAATCCCAGCAGAGCCTGGTTCACTGAAAGGAGAGGCTACTACTTATCAATGCACAGACTGGCAGATTCCATTCCATTCCCAGCAACACAATGAGGGACTGACTTGGAACCAACCTCATTAGTTAATTTCCAATCTACCAACCTAACCCTAATGAGAAACAGGGGTGAGTATAGGCAGTTATAGTACAGTACAAAGAGCATTCCTTCTATTTTTAATCTGGTTGAGATTTCTACAGTGAATTAAATTTATTAGCAATACAGAACTTATGATATCATGTGGAATTAAAAACCAACGTGACTCACTCAATGCTTCCAAATGGCTAAGTGTGAACTGTTGCCACAAAAAGGAAAACATGCTGCCAAACCAATTTGTGAGCAACTGCATTCTGCAGGAAAATGTCCCAATTCTAATTATACTAACCCCACAGATTATCAACAAATATACACCCCACAAGAGAATGTATAGATTCCAATTTAGCATAGAGAACTTTTATATAAGCCTTACACCACAGCAGTCTTTATTTAGGTAATTTCTGTGTGATTCTTGTTTCTGGCACAACAAAGCACCTGAAAGCAGCCTCAAGCACACACCCTATAGTTACACTTTGGAACCAGATTTAATCTGCATAGCACAGAACTTTCAGATTGATTGCCTGCTCAAAGTTAGCTACGGTGAAGTACAAATCTGCAAGACTACTTGCTGACACTCTCAGAAAATTTGGCTTTTGGTTGGTTCAAATAATCAGGAAGGCACTTTCAATGACTGGGAAGATATTTTAAACATTATAGCCCCAAACCTCAATGTGTTTATAAGAATATTGTTTCATAAATATAGGCCACCGACAATTACATAAATAAATTTTGTCTTCTACAAAGTAGAAGCAGACATAAACATTTCCTGGAGGAAGGAAGTTATTTGGCAATAATGAAAAGCAAAAATATTGACCGATTTCCCTGACATTCAGCATCCTCATCCAGATCAAGGTGATAATTAGAGTTAATTTTTTTTTAAATGGGATGGATAGAATTGTGCACAACACAAGACATATGGAAACATGGTAATTTACAGGAGTTGGTGCTCAGACCAAAGAAGGTCTAATTTACTGACAGAATAGACTCAAACAGGGCAAATAGCCTTCTCTTGTCCCTATGATTTTTCTGGTTGTGGCAGCAGTTTTGCACAGGCAGCGAATTATCAGGTGAATTGTGCGAGTCACTACATGAAATTAAAAACAAAACACAGGACTTTTCAAACCAACCCATTGCCATACTATACAATTATAGAACATTATCAGTATCAGAGCAGATCACCAGACAAAGCCACAGATAGCACCTGAATGGTGTACAGAAACTCAAGATACAATTTGTCACACAGACAAAAATTAAACTAATTGTTACATTTTCCCCACTTGCCCAATACTGCAGTCAGAGCTTCAAAACGTAAACAGCCGTAGTGTATGCATTTTTGGCACAGTAGTTGCTGATCTGGTTATTTCCTACTAGCTCATCAACAGACATGCATAGTCACATGGACAAGACCAGCAAATAAAGGCAGACGGAAGTCAAGATACCAACCATATTCCACAGATGAAACCTGCTGTACGGCTAAATAACAAGCAGATCTTCTGATTAGGTAACAAGCACCCATACCAAATAAGGCCATAAGACATGGGAGCAGAATGAGGCCACTCGGCCCAGCAAGTTTACTCCACCATTTAATCATGGCTGATTTGTTTTCCCTCTCAGCCCCATTCTCCTGCCATCTTCCCATAATTTTTGATGGCATGTCCAATCTCAACATCATTTGTCACATTTTCACTTTTATTACATTAAGAACATGAATTCTAAACCTAAAATAAACAAAATCTAGATATTTCAGAACAGATTCCTAACTACTTGAATGTTACATCTTTAAAAATTACCATATCATGTGATCTTGCTGAATTCTCCAATGAATTGATACTTTACCCATCTTGAATATATCAATAATGCTCAAAGATGTTTGCACTGGATGTCATTAAACTCACCATTTCCCATTTCATGGACAAGATTAAAACACATTGTGGAGTGAACACTTAAACACAAAAGAACATCATGACAATCAACAAAAACAAGTTGTACTTATGTAGCTGCTGCAAAATGTCCCAAGATGATGCACAGAAGCATTATCACAAAACAGCATTAGACATGACACTCCAAAAGGGAAAGGTGATACTTGTGACCTGTCAAAGTACATTAATGGTATATTAAAACATAATGAGCCATTATAGCAAAATTTGAGATGCAAGGTTTCCTGGAGGGTTTAAGATATGGAAGACATAATAAAGACCAGACCCTCATGAAGGGAAAAACAAACGAGGACATCCTGTAGATTGTTGGAAGTTAAACACATTGGTAAAAACAACATGGATATCAGCAAAGGATTAGACGAATCACGGCAGAGTCTGCAATGCCATGGAGGTGAAAATCCTCTTTATCAGTGTATGGGTGGGGTCCACAGATCATGCTGCAATCTCAAACAGTTAAGGAAAAGTATGGATTTGGAGGTTTAGGAAAAATTGCTTGTGGTAGAAGATGAAGACAATTGGTTTAGTGTTCCTGACATCTGGTTAAAGGAAATCCCTGTTCATCCAATAAAATCAGTGTCTTAAGAAACTTAAGGAGTACTAGCATATTCTGAATTCTGGCAGGAAATCAAGGGAAAGGGAAACTAAGGTAAAGACTAATTTTATTTAAAATATTGAGTAAAATTTTAGTCTCTTATAAAAATCATTAACTTCTCAGAGTCTTTGGTTGCATACTAGATAGTTTTTGAGTTAAATCCACAAAACAATGTGTCATTCATTTGACAACTAATATTAAAAATGTACAGATTAAATCACTGTAAGGATAAACAAATTTGCTTTCCCCATGTATGCCGCTGTACAAAATATTATTTAAACAATAGGACTGTTTCTCAACACACCAACCCCATAATTAACATAAAATACAAAATAGAAAGCTGTTGCACAAGGGGTTATCTTGTTTTATTAGATTTATTTCCCTGATCTCCAGAACATCACTGACAAGTTGTCAGCCATCCAAACCCATTTCACTACTGTACCCTGACAAATAACATGGAATTGAAGATACTGACATTTCAAGGGAAGTAGAGGAAGTGTTGGCCTTTCTAGAGACAATGAAATTGAAATCAATGAAGTGGCCACTAGTTTGAAACTGCTCTGTTATTCAACATAATTGAGTGCTTTGCCACACAATTTGACACATTGAATAAATATTTTTAATTCTTCCAACAACTCTAGCAGTATTGACAAAACACAGAGATTATGCACAACATCAGGTATTAAAATATTAGACACACCCACAGATAATCACGAAACACACTACAGTTGTGACATTCTTTGATCTCGGCCTTGAATACTTAATGCTAAACATACGCAAGCGCTTTGACAGCTAGGTTTCAGCCACAATGTAACATCATTTACGGGTCAGCCAATACAAAATTACTCTAAATTCTGAAAAAAAGACTGAATTCACAAGTATACCAATGCAGACGACAAAACTGTGATGCAGTAGTTGATACATAAACATATAAAATAAATTAGTTTTTTAAAAAAGACTGATGGAAAATTGTAAATAAAAAGGTTCTTTGAAAGAAAATGGGAGCGGTCCAACAATGTATTCGCCTTGCTAGATTTAATGGTGTCTTTTTAAACACACCCACCCCATCCAAATGCATCCCACCCACCCACCCACCCACGTCTATAATGGGATGAGACAACATGTATTCCTGCACAACAGGGTGCGCTACTTGGGGGAACGGGGTGGGACAGGGCAACCCAGCCGCAGAGATCGGCGCCGCCGGGCCGGGTCCGGGGTCGGGGTACCGGGATACGGCCGGACTCCACTACCGCCCCCCTTCATCTCACACGGCACCAGTGCCAACCCGACTCCCCACGGCATCAACGGAATGGAAGGGGCCACACTGGGTGGCACGACCCCATCCCGCCAGGTAACGGCCGTCCCCCGACCACAGAGCCGGCCGGCCGGCCAGCCAACGGAAGTAGTGGAGCCCCGGGCATCACCTGGAGCAGGGACCACGCACGGCGCTTACTTGAGCATCGCCTCCTCCTTGCGCTCCTCCTCACGCTGCCGGTCCAGCACGGCCATGATGATGCTCCGCTCCTCCTCGGTCAGATGGCTCAGGTCGGGCACGGTGGCGGTGGCGGTGACGGGGGCGCGGGGGCCCAGCGAGGCCGACATCTCCGCGCCCGACCGGCCGCACTCCAGAAACCACTGCGATTGCCGAGGAAGGGTGCAGCCGCACGGTTAGCCCTCCGCCCAATCCGGACTAATGCTCGACTCGGCTCGGCGCGGTGCTGATGCTGCGGCTGGGCGCTGGCAAGGTGGGCAGGAGGGGGGCGGGGCGGGGCGGGGCCTAACCCCCCACCAACCCACCCCCCCCCGCCGCGCGCGGCGCGGCCCGGCCCGGGAGCGGGTAACGCGCGCCACCGGCCCCGCCCCCGCGGCCCCTCCCTCTCTCTCCGTCCACCACCAACACACCGGCCCCGCCCCGGCACCACTTTGTTTCCACACCTGCTGCCTTCCCGGCCACACGCTCCAACTTACCCCGAACCCGCTTACTCTCTCACCCACCCGCGCCCTTCGCTGCCTCTCCCTGCCCAAACCAGACCTAAAACTAGAAGGCATGGATCCAGAATAATGGGTGGAAGAATTTGTGGGGAACCTGAGGAAGGGAGGGGTTGGAGAAATGAAGTGTCCGTGTTAGTGTTGGAAGCGGATTTTCTCGCATTTAAGTATAACAATGAGCACTAAAGTCATCAATTTATGGTAGCTTAATGGTCAAGAGCTGGTAACTGGGATTAGCATAGATACTTGAAGGTCAGCATGGATTTGACAGGTAATTTGATTTTTAATTGTCACATGCACCAAGGTCTTGTGAACAGCTTTGTTTTGCATGCCAACCATGTGGATCATTTCATCACCAGTATATGGAGGTAGTACAAAGGAAAAACAATAACAGAACAGTGTTATAATTACAGAGAAAATGTAGTGCAGACCAACAATAAAGTGCAAGTCATGACAAATTAGATGGTGAGCTCAAGAGATGTCTATTTTATTCATAGAACTGGTCCTTTCAATAGTCTTATTATAGTGGGATAGAAGTTATCCTTGAGCCCAGGGGTACAAGCATTCAGATTTTTGTGTCTTCTAACTGATGGGAGGGGGATTTCTATGGCATTCTGTCTCTTTCACCAATCAACTTCCTAGCTCTTTGCTTCATTCCTCCCCCTCCAAGTTTCACCTATCACCTTACGTTTCTCTCTCCCCTCCCCCCCCACCTTTCAAATCTACTCCTCAGCTTTTTTTTTCCTCCAGTCCTGTCGAAGGGTTTCAGCCCGAAAGGTCGGCTGTGCTTTTTTCCCCTGGATGTTGCTTGGCCTGCTGAGTTCCTCCAGCATCTTGTGTGTTTCTGGGGTGGTGTCTTAGATTAACAAAGCAGCAAGAAGTGTAGACAGAATCCATGGAGGAGAGGCTGTTTTCCCATTATGTGCTGAGTCCTGTCCACCACTCAGCAATTTTTTTTTGCGATCTCAGTCAGAGCAGTTGCCATACCGAGCTGTGATGCGTTTAAATAAGATGCTTTCCATGGTGCATCAATAAAAACAGGTGAGAGTCTATGGGGGAACTTGTTGAAATTCTATAACCGTTTTTTAAAAATGTATACACCATATACAATATCCACCTGGATGCATCAGGACTTGGTATGCCCCAGACACAAGAAACTGCAAGAGTGGAAGTGGGAGTGAAGAGAATATTGGTGGGTGGAGGTGGTTTACTGGAGGGGCAGCTGTGGGAAATGTATGGGCAGAAGGCTGTTTAAGATTTTGGCTGGTGAGAGAGCGGATGGTTGGGAAGGGAGGGCAGAGCAGTGAGGCTGAGGATGAGTGTTTGTGGAGGAGAAGGTGCTGAGATGGAGCAAAAGGAATGAAGGGTGAATGGGAGAAGCAAGGAGAGTGTTGAGTGGCAAGGACTGTTGAAGTAGTGGTGAGGGAAGTGTGGATGGGGTGGTGCTGAGTGAAGGTCAGTGCAGAGGGGTGGGAACAGGTGGACCTTCAGCCTGGAGAGAGGCTGCTTTTTGTGATTTGCTGAGCTGTGTCCACTGTTCTCTGTAGTTTCTTGCTGTCTTGGCCAAAGCCAAGCCATGACACCAAGCTGTGATGGATCCAGACAGGATATTTTCTGTGGTACATCTATAAAAATTCAGTATCACCAATTTTTACAGGTGCACCATAGAAAGTATCCTATCTGAATACTGGGCTTATATGATGATAAGGCAAGTTTCTGCTGTGGCACACAAATTATGGATATCCTCTGATATCCAAAACCTGATTACCATTGGAATGAAATGATTCATCTGGTTTTTTTCCCCTCTCACTCCTTATGAGTGTCCATTTGAACTCAATCATATTTCAATTTCTTTTTCCTTAATACTGATTTGCCAAATTAATGTCTAGTTTCATCCATAATTATGAAAACGTTGATTTTATTGTCTCAGTTGCAAGAAAAAAATAGAGGGCATAAGAACATATTTTTAAAAAATGAGAATATGTGAACAGTCAGCAAGTGAGCAGCAGAGATGAGCAGAGCTGTTCAGTGCTGTTCAGTTTTACCTTTACATGACTATGTTGACTCTGAACTTACACTGCTTCACTTTTGACTACAATTCAATGGATGTAGAACAACTTGCATGTAGTTGCCACCAGTCTAATCTGTAAGATCCTGTCTCACAACATTGAAGTCAGCCTTTTCCAAGTTCAGGAACTTAACTTCCTTTACATTGTAATTCTTTTCCATAACTCATTTGAAACTTAGAGTTGTGTTCACTCTTTCCAAAGAGCCTTCTTACAAGATAATGGTGAGATAACTTCCGTGCCATAACTCTACGGCTATCCAAGTTCATAGCTTGCTGAAAGTGGCCATATAAATAGATAGGGTGGTAAAGATGGTGTATAGCATGCCTGCCTTCATTGGCTGGGGCAGAGAGCATGAGAGTCAGGAAAACATGTTGCACCTCAATAAAACTTCAATTAGGCCACCCTTGGGGTACTGTGTGCAATTCTGGTTGCCTCATTACGGGAAGATTTGGAGGCTTTGGAAAGAGTACAACCTTTCCAAGGTTTGCAGGTATGGACTGTAAGGAGATTGGTCAAGTTGCGGTTGTTTCTTCTGGGCCATCAGAGTCTGAAGAGGGAGCCAAGAGAAAGGGTAGACAGTCTGAATCTCTTTCCCAGCACAGGAATGTCAAATACTGGAAGGAATGAATTGTAAACAACAGGAATTCTGTAGATGCTGGAATTTCAAGCAACACACATAAAAGTTGCTGGTGAACGCAGCAGGCCAGGCAACATCTCTAGGAAGAGGTGCAGTCGACGTTTCAGGCCGAGACCCTTCGTCAGGACTAACTGAAGGAAGAGTGAGTAAGGGATTTGAAAGTTGGAGGGGGAGGGGGAGATCCAAAATGATAGGAGAAGACAGGAGGGGGAGGGATGGAGCCAAGAGCTGGACAGGTGATAGGCAAAAGGGATACGAGAGGATCATGGGACAGGAGGTCCGGGAAGAAAGCCGGGGGGGGACCCAGAGGATGGGCAAGAGGTATATTCAGAGGGACAGAGGGAGAAAAAGGAGCGTGAGAGAAAGAATGTGTGTATAAAAGTAAGTAACAGATGGGGTACGAGGGGGAGGTGGGGCCTTAGCGGAAGTTAGAGAAGTCGATGTTCATGCCATCAGGTTGGAGGCTACCCAGACGGAATATAAGGTGTTGTTCCTCCACCCTGAGTGTGGCTTCATCTTTACAGTAGAGGAGGCCATGGATAGACATCATCTTTACAGTAGAGGAGGCCGTGGATAGACATCATCTTTACAGTAGAGGAGGCCGTGGATAGACATCTTTACAGTAGAGGAGGCCGTGGATAGACATGTCCACGGCCTCCTCTACTGTAAAGATGAAGCCACATGCAGGTTGGAGGAACAACACCTTATATTCCGTCTGGGTAGCCTCCAACCTGATGGCATAAACATCGACTTCTCTAACTTCCGCTAATGCCCCACCTCCCCCTCGTACCCCATCTGTTACTTATTTTTATACACACATTCTTTCTCTCACTCTCCTTTTTCTCCCTCTGTCCCTCTGAATATACCTCTTGCCCATCCTCTGGGTCCCCCCCCCCGTCTTTCTTCCCGGACCTCCTGTCCCATGATCCTCTCGTATCCCTTTTGCCTATCACCTGTCCAGCGCTTGGCTCTATCCCTCCCCCTCCTGTCTTCTCCTATCATTTTGGATCTCCCCCTCCCCCTCCAACTTTCAAATCCCTTACTCACTCTTCCTTCAGTTAGTCCTGACGAAGGGTCTCGGCCTGAAACGTCGACTGCACCTCTTCCTAGAGATGCTGCCTGGCCTGCTGCTTTCACCAGCAACTTTTATGTGTGTTTGTTGGAATGAATTGTGGAAGGTGGGAGAGAGAAAATTTAAAGGAGATGTGTGGGGCAAGTCTTTTTAAACAGAGTGGTGGGTGCCTGCAACAGATTGCCAGGGTGGTGGTGGAAGAAGATACTGTAATATTGTTTATTAAGGCTTTAGATAGACATGCAGAGAATAGAAGCATGTGAATCATGGCGAAAGAGATTTACCTGAATGTAGCATTATGTTTGGCACAGGAATCATCGGCCAAAGGCAGAACTGTTCTTGGTTCTGTGATCCATGGTTCAGCTACATCCCTTTCTCTAATAAAACAATCTCATAGATAAGTTTTCCATTATGTTCCCTCTGAATGCAGCTGTGATATTGTCCCTGATTAATACTGCAACTCCCCCCATCACTTTTAACCACTATCTTTTCTAAAACATTGAAAACTGGGTGTCCATATCTATTTCTTCCTCTCTCAAGTAAGGGATTTGCTTTATCTCACTAGCCTAGATCTGACTTGTGTCTCATTTTCCCTGACTACAACCTCAGTATCCTTCATCACTACTCCTTCCAGTCTTGCCCTTAATCCCAACAGCAATTTCCCATATCACACTTTTAAAGCCCTCCAATCTGCCGGTCGCCCCATTATCAGCAAACACCCTCGAACAGTCAACAATTGCAATAGCCTGTCCAATGCCTCTAAACACACGCAAAATGCTGGAGGAATTCAGCAGGCCAGACAGCATCTATGGAAAAAAAAGTATAGTCGACATTTCGGGCTGAAACCCTTCAGCCTCGTTTGTGATAATGTTTGTTTTATCAAAATGTATGACTTTAACTTATGGAAAAAGATGGGCCTGTCCACAACTATTTTAAAATTAAGAGAAAATGATCTCTAGTCCCAAATGGCTGAATGAGGTGACACTTCCTTCATTTGACCAGCCTCATTTCTCATAACCTACTATTATTAACACAGAATAGTACAGTACTTGAGCATGCGCTTTGGCCCATGATATTGTGTTGAACTAATTAAATAGCTTTACTAACCTAATCCTTTCAGCCAGCAGAATTCAAGATTCAAGATTGTTTGATATCATTTCCAGTACACAAGTGTAAATGAGATGAAATAATTGTTACCCCAGATCCAATGTAGCACACAAAAAAACACAATAAGATAAATAACACAATAAATATAAATATGTGAGATAGATTATAGATGTAGATTGATCGTATGTCCATAAAGTGATGCTAGGCACAGGAGTGTGTCTGTATACAATGTAATTGACAGGAAATGATAACGGTTGGGGGTTTGAAGGGGTAGATTATTGGGTGGAGGTGTTGATCAGCCTTTCTGCTTAGAGGAAGTAACTATTTTTTTGTCTGGTGGTTCCAACATGGATGCTATGTAGCCTCATCCCTGGTGGGAGTGCGACAAACAGAACAAAGCAGGATGGGTAGGATCGTTTCTGATGTTACGAGTCTTTTCCAGCACCTTTCCATATATAGGTCCTTGATGGCGGGCAGGTTGGCGCTGGTGATGCATTGGGCAGTATTAACTACCCTTTGTGGAGCCTTCCTGTCTGCCACAGTGCAGTTTCCATACCATGCAGTGATGCAGCTTGTTAGGATGTTCTCTACTGCACATCTATAGAATGTGTATAGGTGTGCATAATCCGGCTCTCTTCAGCTTCCTCGGAGGCATTGGTGAGCTTTCCTGATTATGTAGAATGTGCTCTGGGACCATGAAAGGTTGTGTAAGATGTACACTAAGAGGAGTTTGAAGCTCCTCTCAGTTTCCATTGCTGTGCCACTGATGTAAAGAGGGTTGTGGGTATTGCAAGTTCTCCTGAAGTCAATAGCCACTTCCTTCGTCTCTTGAACATCGAGGAAGAAGTCATTTGCCTGGCACCAGGCCTTGAGCTCTTCATCTCCTCTCTGTAGGCTGTCTCATCTTTGTTGGTGATGAGCAGCATCAATGTTGAGTCATTGGTAAAACTGACAATGTGATTACTGAGGTGTTTGGCCATGGAGTTGTGTGAGCAGAGTGTACAGTAGTAGGATCAGCACACAGCCCTGGGGAGGGGGGGGCACCCATGTTGTGGGTGGTAGAGAGGGAGAAGGATAATATCCTGACTATCAAAGGAAGTCCAACACCCAGCTGCACAGTGGTGTATTTAGACCAAGTAAGGGTTTGTTCACCAAGGTCTATGAGACAATAGTGTTGAATGCCAAACTGAAATCCAGAAACAGCACTCCGACACAAATGTCTTTGTTTCTTAGGTGTGTCAGGGCCAGGCGCAGGGCAGATGCTATGGCATTTGTTGTAGAGTGGTTCTGTCAATAAGCACATTGGTGAGAGTCTAATGTGGCAGGAATGGAGTTTTTCCATGTGTGCTGTTACCGGCCATTCAAAGCATTTCATGATGATTGTGTACCGCCACTGGATGGAGATCATTTAGTGTGAAGTTATAGGGATGATGGTAGCTGATTTAAAGCATGTGGGGACAGCAATGTGGATGACTGAAGTGTCAATATCCTTCCATTCTCTGCCACCCTAGCAATGCATTGCATCATGTTCCAGATATCTACCATTCTCTATGTGGGAAAAAAACACTTGCCCTGCACATCTTATTTGAACTTAACCCCCTCACCTTAAATGCATGGCCTCTAATATTAAACATTATAAACACTGAAAGCTGGATACTGGCTTTCTACTTTACCTATGCCTCTCAAATCTTACAAATTTTTATCAGCTCTCTCCTTAGCCTCCATCACTGCTCCAGGGAAAACAACCTTAGTTTGTCCCTACATTCATTTGAGAACATGCCCTGTAATCCAGGCAGTATCCTGTTAAACCTCTTCTGCTCCCTCTCCAAAGCTTCCACATCCTTCCTACAATGGAGTGACCAAAATTGAATGCAATATTCCAGATGCAGCCTAACCAGAATTCCATAAAACTGTAATATTACTTCCTGACCTCTGAACTCAATTCCCCAACAAATAAAGATAAGCATGCTGACCTTTACCACCTGTGCAACCACTTGCAGGGAATTATTGACCCGAACAGCAAGATCCTCAGTACATCAATACCATTCAAGGTTTGGCCTTTATCAGTGTACTGTCCATTTATATCACAAACAGCAGCAATCCCAGTATTGAATCCTATGTAACACCTCTGGTCACAGACTTCCAGCCAGAATAAGTCCCATCAACCACTACCCTTTGTCTTACATGGGCAAGCTAATTCTGAATCTTAACTGCCAGGTCACTGTGGATCCCATGCATTTTAATTTTCTCTATGAGCTTTCCATGAGGGACCCTGTCAAATTTCTTACTAAAATCCACATAGACAACATCCACAGGTTTGCCTTCATCAATCACATCCCTAAAAGTCTCAATTCTTGTATAGAATCGAAGATGATTCAGTACCAGTCTACTATGTACAAGTTGACCTGTGTCAAGTGATTATTAGGGTAAACAAAGTGGATCACATGACACTAAACCAGTTGTCTTCCTAAGAGTGGAAGCTGTGGGTTTACCTGGGCTGGCATCTCACTGCAATACTGAGGTAGTGTTGCACTGTTGCCAGAAGTGGACTTTTTCAGCTGAGAACATTAGAAAATATTTTGTTTACAGGTGAGAACAAGTCAAAAGAGCAGACGTGGACATTTTGAAAAATACGGTGGATATTTTCATTAAATAAGGATTGCAGGAGAATGGGAATGTGATACAGATCAGTTGTCATCGAAACAGGCTCAAGGAGCCAATTGGCCTACCACCATAGCGACGTAAAGTGCATTTCTCAAACAGCAGATTAAGCTTGATAGTGCAGCATGAGACCATATTTCTTGACATGTTTGCCAATAACACAGAATGAAACCAATTATGTTTAAAATATGGTTAAATAAACTTAAACACTTTGGAATGTTCTGATTACATGAAGGGTATTACGGTTAAAATATTGCACAGCACTTGGATATGATTAACCAGCCTAATAATGCTCGCTAGACTCCAGGTTTTCGTTAAACTTTGTTTCTTTTGGTGAGATTCTTTCTAGATCAATACATTCTGACCAATCAGGAATGTAATTAAACATTTAAAGTTTAGCAGGTTGTCAAAAATACAGCAAGTATATACCAGCTAGAAATATGCTCAGAGAAATGGCAGATGAACTTTAATCTGGACAACTGTGAAATGTTGCACTTTGGCAGGTCAAATGGATGAAGAATGTATATAGCAAGAGCATTGGCATATAGGGGGATATTTTGCTGCAAATCAATAGCTTCCTGAAAGTAGCCACATCGGTAGATAGTGTAGTAAGGACAGTATCTCACATACTTGTCTTCATCAACCACAAGGGAGCACATAGGGTGAATGCAAACAGACACTTTCCACTCAGGGTGGGTGAGATTAGAACTAGAGGCTATAAATTAGGGGTGAAAGGCAAAATATTTAAGTGGAACCTGAGAAGGAACTTCTTCACTCAGAGGGTGGTGCTGGTGTAGAATGAGTGGTGGATGCGGGTTCAATTGCAACACTTAAGAGGAGATAGGATTAGTACATGGATAGGAAGAATATGGGTGGTAAGGCCCATGTGCAGCTCGATGAAATTAGGCAGATTAACAGTTCGGCATGGACTAGATGGGTCAAAGAGCCTGTTTCTTTCCTCTTTAACTCTAGGTATATAAAACTTTGTTTAAGCCACATTTTGTATGTATTATGTTGTGTGTGTGCATTTATTGTGTTCATTTACTATGTGAATTTTGTGCACATTATGGTATTCCGCAAATTTCTGGTCACAGAATTACAGGAAGGATGTGGAGGCTTTGGAGTGGATGCTAAAGAGTTCACCAGGATGTTACTTGAATGAGAGAGTATTGGCCATAAGGAGAGATGAGGTTGTTTTCTCTGCCACATCAGAGGCTCAAGAGTGACCTCACAGAAGTATATAAAACACAGAGACCCATAGATAGCGTACAAAGTCACAGTCATTTTCTAAGATGGAGAATGTATAGTATCAGAGAGCATAGCTTTATGATGAAAGGGGGAAAGTTTAAAGGATAATTACTAGGCAGTTTTGTTTTAATGCAGAGAGTGGTAGGTGCTTGGAAGACGCTGCCAGGCGAAGGGCTGGAAGCACATATGATAGTGATGCTCAAGGGGTATTTAGGTAGGCACATGAAAAGACAGGGAATAGAGGGCTTAGAGACCATGTCCAGACAGATGAGTAGTTGAAGTAGTATACTGGTCAGCATAGACATCATAGTCTACTCTTTAGGAGACAATAGAAAATAAATTATAGGCCAGTTAGCCTAATTTCAGTGGTTGGAAAGATGTTGGAGTTCATTAAGGATGAGGTTTTTGGGTGCTTGGAGGCACATGATAAATAGGCCAAAGTCAGCATGGCTTCCAAGGGGAAATCTTACCGAACAAATCTGTTGAAATTCTTTGAGGAAATAAAAGACAGCATAGACAAAGGAGAGTCAGCGTATGTTCTTTACTTGGATTTTCAGAAGGCCTTTGACGAGGTGCTGCACATGCCACGGTATTATAGGACAGGTACTAGCATGAACAGAAGATTGGCTGACTAGCAGGAGGCAAAAAATGGGAATGTAGGGGGCAATTTCTAGTTGGCTGCTGGTGACTAGTGGTGTTCTGCAGGGGTCAATTTTGGGGCTGTTTCTTTTCACGTTAAGTATCAATGATTTGGAATAATGGAGTTAATGGCCTTGTGGCCAAATTTGCAGATGATAAATGGAGGGACAGGAAATGTTGAGGAAGCAGGGATTCTGCAGAAGGACTTGGACAGATTGGAAATGGGGCAAAGAAATATTAGATGGAATATAGTGTAGGGAAGTGTATGGTCATGCTCTTTGGTAGAAGGAATAAAGGTGTAGACTATTTTCTAAATGGGGAGAAATTTTAAAAATCAGAGATGCAAAGGGACTTGGGAGCCCTCACGCAGGATTCCCCAAAAGTTCACCTGCAGATTGAGTTGGTGGCAAGGAAGGCAAATGCAATGTTAGCATTAATTTCAAGAGGACAAGAATATAAAAGCAAGGATGTAATGCTGAGGTTTTATAAGGCATTGGTCAGACTGCACTTGGAGTATTGTGAGCAGTTTTAAATCCTTTATGTAGGAAAGAGGAGTTAGAATGCACGGTAGTTATGGGAAAGATTGAAGGGAAGAAAGCAAGAGGAAGACAAAGACAAACGATGATGGAGACAGACATTAAAGTTGCTGGTGAACGCAGCAGGCCAGGCAGCATCTCTAGGAAGAGGTACAGTCGACGTTTCGGGCCAAGACCCTTCGTCAGGACTAACTGAAAGAAGAGCTAGTAAGAGATTTGAAAGGGGGAGGGGGAGATCAGAAATGATAGGAGAAGACAGGAGGGGGAGGGATGGACCTTCGGCAAAACATCGACTATACCTCTTCCTAGAGATGCTGTCTGGCGTGCTGCGTTCACCAGCAACTTTTATGTGTGTTGCTTGAAATTCCAGCATCTGCAGGTTTCCTCGTGTTTGCGTGATGATGGAGACAGCAGCCAGAGAACTGGAAATGAAAACCAATGAATTGATCCACACAGTGTGTGGGCCATGGCAGTCAAAGCTCAAACTGGGCATGGCACCTGATGATGATGATGATGATGATGTAAGAAAAGATGTGCTACCTGTGCTGACTTTGGAAAGGGTCCAGAGGAGGTTCATGAGAATGATTCCAGGAATGAAAGTGTTACAGTATGAAGAGCATTTGATGGCTCTGGACCTATACTCACTGGGGTTTAGAAGCATAATAGAGATTTCATTGAAACCTATCAAATATTGAAATGCCTTGACAGAGTGCATGTGAAGAGGATGTTTTCTATAGTGAGTGAGTGTAGGACCAGAGTTCACAGCCTCAGAACAGAGGGATGTCACTTCGAACAGAGATAAGGAAAAATTTACTTAGCCAGAGGGTGCTGAATCTGTGGAATTTATTGGCATGGACAGATGTAGAGGTCAAGTCATTGAGTTTATTTGAAGCAGAACTTGGTAGGTTCTTGATTAGTTAGGGTATTAAAGGTTATGGGGAGACGGCAGGAGGATGGGGTTGAAAGGAATAATAAATCAGCCATGATGGAATAGCAGAACAGACTTGATGGGCCAAATAGTCTAACCTGTTATGCCTTATGGTCTTAAAGGGCCTATTCCTGTGCTGTACTTCTCTATGTACTAAATAAGTTGAGTCTTTCTTTTGACACAGTATTTTTACGAGTATTTTACAGAACCAGTTTGTTTACTATGTTACATTAATAACTTAAACTCAGACATCCTTAGCCTCTTCCTATTCCATCTGAGGTTCCCATCTGCTTTAAGAAGACCATTATCATCCCAGTGCCAAAGGAAAAGTAAAATAACTTACTTTAATGATTACCGCCCAATGGCTCTGACATCCATCATACTTGGCTGAGATGACTTGGGTTCTTCTCATTAACTTGCAGAGCAGGTTTACTCTCAGTGGCACTTTTATTAGGTACAACTGTCCACCTGCTCATTCATGCAAATATCTAATCAGCCAATCATGCATACTCAATACATAGAAACATGAAGACATGGTCAAGAGATTCAGTTGTTGTTCAGACCAAGCATCAGAACGGGGAAGAAATGTGATCCAAGTGACTTTGATCATGGAATGATTATTGGTGCCAGACAGGGTGGTACGAGAATCTCTGATCTCCTGGGATATGCATGTACAACAGTCCCTAGAGTTTACAGAGAATGATGCGAAAAAGAAAAAATATCCAGTGAGTTTCAGTTCTGTGGGTGAAAAATCCTTGCTAATGAGAGATGCCAGAGGAGAATTCAAGACAAGTTCAAGCTGACAGGAAAGATATCTTGAGGGGGCTGCTGCTCAGTTCTGGTTGCATTTCAGCCCCATGCTCCTCATATACGGACACCCAGTATGGAAAGGGGTGAGTCATAAAGCGGATTTACTTGTGGGCTTGCTTTTGGGCCTGGCCAAGATGGTCACTTACGGGTCTAGGCAGTGGAAAATCGAGGATTCTGCCTGCCCTTCTTCTGAGGAAACATTTGTGCCCAACTGTCGTTGGAGAGGGAGGATGTGGTCACAATGGGTACAGTGGGGGTTTTCCGAAGAATTGACTGTTTTATAGATGGTAGTAATTATACTTTAATTTGAATTATTCACTGTCTTGTAAATACTTAATGTTTATACTTTGTGTATTTGTTGTGTAAATAAACTATTATAGTTTTGTAAAAAAGCTGACAGGAAGGAAGCAGTAACTCAAATAACCACACATTACAACAATGGTGTGCAGAAGAGCATTTCTGAATGCACAAATGACCAAACATTGAAGTGGTTGGGCACAGCAGCAGAAGACCACAGGCATACACTCAGTGACTACTTTATTAGGTACCTCCTGTATGGAAACTGATAGAAAGAAGGGTACTGGTCACTCCTGTGAGGCTGCATAATATGTGCTGGAAATATTAAAGTAATCACATCTTTTAGATAAATGTGAAGTAAAGACAATTTGAGTGAACAAAGCTGGGTATTGAATTTTGTCTCTGACAGAACTATTTGGGGATTTTTCTTTCAGAAAAAATATCGAACGCTGAATAGATTTGACAGGAAACTGATCTTATTTATTTCTGTATGTACTGAAAATGCCATGTTGATTAAAAGTATTTTAATGACTCCTCGGGGAATGTTTCAACCAATAACCATGGGAAAGTTTTCACATAGTACACATTTAAACAAATGACTGATGGGCTTTTTAAAGTCAGCATAATGATGTCGATCAACAGTGCATGAAAGTACAACATCAGACTCATCTGTATGTATCACAAATTTAGGCCAAATAGAAGCTTGTGCAAGCCCTCCGAGAACTCCTTCACCCAATACTGTCAGCAAAACCATATAAAAAAGATGATGATGAGATAAGGCAAGACAGTTCTCAAGAGGAAGGGCTAATTGTAGTCTTGCAATAGGCTTGTAACATCAATTTCATAGCGTTAATATTTCTTTCACCAATAATTATTATATTGTCATCCAAAGTTTTAGTGTCAATGGAAGTATGTGTCAGTCAGGAGTGAGAAACTAAGCACTGCTCAGACCGCTATCACCCGTCATCTGCAGCGTCATTACAATTATTTTTAAAAATTAAATCCTATTTAGTTATTTTTTTATTGAATGCTTATAAAAGAACAGTGAAAACTATGGCAAAAACTCAGAAGAAAAATAACAGAACATAATTCTATTGTGATGATATGTTTGTGGGAGACAATAATGTTTCTATTTGACATAATTTATCAAAATAAATACATATTAATTATGATCAGACATATAATCATGGTTGGAAACTATTTGAATAAAACCATGTAAAGTCACTGGAACTACAACACAGAATCAGCCACTGGGTCCAACCCACCTGGGTCAATAGTAATTCTCCATGTGATCGAACAGTTCAAATCCCACAAAACTTTGCTCGACACAGAACATAGAATCGTAAAACACAGGGACAGGCCCTTTGGCAACAATGTTGTACTGAGATAATTAAAACAGTAATTAAATATCTAACTAATCTATTCCCTTCTGCCCACACAATGTCCATCTCCTATCATTCTCTGCACATTCATGTGGCCATCCAAGGAACTTAGAAATGCATGTATTGTATTTGCCTCTACAACAACCCCTGGCAGTGCATTTCAAGGCACTCAGCACTCGCTATATTAAAAAAAAATTACCCTGCACATCTCCTTTTAACTTAAATACTTACCATCTGGTATTAGACATTTTGATCCTGGGTAAAAAAAAATACCAGCTGTCTACTCTATCTATGCCTCTGATAGTCTTGTAAACTGTTATCCCTCAGTAACTGCCACTCTGGAGAAAATAACCCTCAAGTTTGGCAGATCTTTCCTTATATCACGTGTCCTTAGAACCAGTCAGTATTCTGGTAAAACTCTTCTGCATTTTCTCCAAAACTTCTGATGGGGCAACCAGAACTCAATACAATACGTATTCTGAATGCAGTCGAACCATAGTTTCATAAGGATGCAACATAACCTCTTGACTCTTGAACACAGTGCCTTGACTAATAAAGATAAGCATGTCATATGCCTTCTTTACCACCTCGTCGTCCTGTGTAGCCACTTTCAGGGAACTATGGATTAAG
Source organism: Mobula hypostoma (assembly GCF_963921235.1). Lineage (NCBI taxonomy): Eukaryota > Metazoa > Chordata > Chondrichthyes > Myliobatiformes > Myliobatidae > Mobula > Mobula hypostoma. The sequence continues at coordinate 97,673,239 of NC_086098.1, forward strand.
ACCCCAAGTTCCCTCTGTACGTAAACATGGTTAAGGGTCTTGACGTGAACAGTGTACTGTCTCTTTATATTTAATCTCCCAAAGTGCAACCCCTCACATTTAAATGGATTAAACACCATCTGCCATTTCTCTGTGCATACATGCACCTCAGCTATGTCTTACTATATTCTTCAGTAATCTCCACAACAGCAGCAATTTTTGTATTGTCAGAAACCTTTGTAATCCACCCATCCATATTTTCAGCTGGGATATTTATTTTGTGGCTATTAGACACTACACAATTCTTAGAGTGAGATGTTATAAAATATATTAGAAAACTGTGATAAAATAGTGTCATTTGCACTTGTTTGCATTCAAAAAGCAGCATTTTTAAAAATCACTGATAGTTGATGAGTAATAAGCAGCAAGACAATTCAGAACTATTTTGCTCACTGTGGTTTCAAGCATTCAAGCTTGGAGATGCCAGAAATGGCCAGGAGTGAAAATAAAACAATTTTACAACTTCAACAAATTAGGAACTATGAAGAGTTTGAAGATATCAACAATCATCTTGACTATTACATTGAAAATTAAGACTTGGAGGATACAATCATCCAACTTGTTTGAAGGCAGTCCAGTATCTGCACTAGACATCTGTGCTGATTTTGTTCATTTACAGTCAATCAAAAGAACACAGACCATACACTGGATGAATTCCATAAACACAAGAGATTCTGCAGATGCTTAAAATCCAAAGCAAAACATACAAAATGCTGGAGGAACACAGCAGGTCAGGCAGCAAATATGGAAACGAATAAACAGTTGATGTTTTCAGACCAAAACCCTTTATCAGCATTGAATAAATTCTTCTGTCGATAACTATTAAGAACTAATACCCATTTTTATAGTATAGTAGTAGTTTTGGTAATGCTCTAATTTGTTCTCTATTTCATTTAAATGTATAATTTTTTACTTAGTTAAATGGTAGTTTGTCTTTTTCTACCTTTTTAACTATTTCCATGAAAATTTGGCTAATTGCGGCATCAATTTAATTGGGACAAAATAACCAGAATTAACCAGAATCTACTGTATATTACAAACATCGAAGTATGATTGCTGCAGAACTTGGGTGGAGCGTAGGAGGAGACAATGGTGCCTAATGGCGACTCCTTTGCTTGCATCTTCAGAAACAGCTCTATTTCCAACTTTAATATCTCTACTTTTCCCTTTCGGGGTTCTTTTGAAGACCCTGACCTGGAGTTACATGCTGACTTCGGTTCCTTGCAGGAATGGGACCCGCTCTCAATATGCCAAGGATGCGGCCCAAGAGATTAGGTCACCTTCAGAGTTCTGAGATCTCATGGTTCTGGAGACGGACGGACCAAAGGTCAGTGTGCCAGCAGGAAACCAGTGTGTCGTGGGAGTCGGACGATCTCTGCCTGTGTGCCCAGAGACCCGAGATCTTTGGGCACAGAGCTCAGAAAAAGTGACGCTACAGACTTTTAACATCACAAGTCAGCGAGTTGTTTGTTATGTTATGAGACACCTCTTTCTCCCTTATTAGGGAGAGAGAGAGCCTGTGATATGTCGAACACCGGGGGAACAAGCAGTAGTCTTTGGGGTACTGCAAGTCTGTCTTTGCTGCATGCTTGAGTGCTCGGAGATGGACGCTGATGCTTCTTTTTAACTGGTTGCTTTGCTGCTGCTTACATGTGGGAGGGGGGAGCTGAGGGGACTTTGGGGTTCTAACATTTAACTGTCCTTCATTCTTTGGGGGCATTTCTCTGTTTTTGTGGATGGTTGTGAAGAAAAAGCATTTCAGGATGTATATTGTATACATTTCTCTGACATTAAATGTGCCTTTGAAACCTTTGAACGCCACTAGTCACAGACCTCTAGCCAGGTTAAGTCGCAATGACCATTATCTTCTCTCTCCTATGGGCAAACCAATTCAGAATCCAAATAGCCAAGTCACCATTTGGACCCAGGGATACATTGGGGCTCTGTTTGCTTTCAACCACCTCCACCCCATCTATAGGTTTGTAGATTTTTCCTTAGCCATTGATCTGGAATTAAATTTCACAGCCTAACAATGCACCATAAAACATAACACTTCTGTTTAGGTTTGTTTCTGTTCTCTTATTCTAGAGTATTATATCTTACCATTTGAGACCTCACAATGGCCAGAAACAGCCTGTCTCATTGACACTATTATTTAAAACAGTTCTGTCATAGAACAAAGCTTAAAGCAGAAGTATGTTTTCCACACAGAAAGTTTGAAGTGTCCAAAATGAGTTAGCAGGAGTTGCAGTGGAATCAGACAAGACAGGGATGTTTCAGAGGCATTTAGAAAGGCAGATGAATGTGCAGAGAATAGAGGGAGACAAATCACATGCAGGCAGATAGGCTTAGTTCAACTTGGCATCATAGTCAACATAGACATCATAGATAAAGGGCCTGTTCTGTATTCGAGAGTTCTCTTCAACACGTTGATCTGATGAAAAAGAACAATTATTTACTTGAATTACAGCTCTTCGTAGCAAACAACATCTCAGTGTAGGGTCACTCAAACTATGGCATGTGGCAACTCTTAAGTAGCTGACCAAGCCTGATATTCATGTTCCAATATGTTATAGTGTATTAGTCGAAAGACATTATGGCTGCTGTCACTTCTTCTGGGAACCCCTATTATTTTGACATGGAGATTGCAGAGGATGTGTTGAATGGACTTCCAAGGCTGAGAGTGTATGAGTCGGGGGGGGGGGGTGGGTATCATAGATTTGTTGAGAGGAATAATATCTGAAGTAGGAGGAGATAAGAATGAATATCCAGACTTGTCTGTGGAGAGAGGGGGAGAATCAATCAGCAGGATGTGGTATAGGTGAGAGAGATGAATGAAGGGTTGTAGAGAAAAGAAGAGGAAGTTATTTAGGAAATGGTTGGCTGGGGAAGCAAGGTGAGGAATGGATTGGAAACTATATCAAAGAGATAAAGTTAAAGAAGATACATGTGGAAGAAAATATTTTCAAATTGCTTATAAAATCGAAGGCCATTCTGTCAGCTCACAAAGCAATCTCATACCAATGAATGTGTTCCTGTAACTTATTTTATCCCCAGTCTCATCAGCTCCCTGCAGGTTCTGCCTCCCATCAACATCTCCACAAATGAAGCTATGTAAGATGACCAATTAACCAGACATTCCACCTCTCCCGGAAGTTACGGGAGTCTCCCACGTATTGATGGCAGCTCCCTGACACCCGCAAATTACATACAATTTCCTGGAAATTGATTTCTTTGAGAGGGAGAGGGAGAGGGAGAGGGAGAGGAAGAGGAAGAGCGAGAGCAAGAGGGAGCTCATCCTGATTGGTCTCTCTTTGTGCTAAGTAGACCTATCAATTTTCTCTATGGGCGGGCTTTACAGTTGACCTCAAAAATAATGACAGTGTTGCTCGCTGCACTGTTTGCAACAGTGACTTTTCTATTGCCCATGGTGGGTTAAAATGCAAAAGATATAGTGTGTGAGTTTAACAGGTGTCATTCATTCATTAGCATAGCTAACGTTATTTAAACTAGCTGGCTAGCTGCTAAGGCGCTACTCTATTGATGTCCTATGTGATGAGGCCAAACTCCCTGTAGACTTGCTTAAAGTTGTAATAGAAAAAAAAATGACTCCATGATAATATAATATAATACATATTTTAATGTCACATTTTCTGCATATACCTAACTTGGTTTACAGATTAGACAAAACCACTAAACAAAGTATTAAATACACCCTTGGAGATTAACTGGGGGTGGGGCAGGAGTGCTACCTCCCCGAAATGAGTTTTTACAGGGTGGGATGTCTGAATTAACCTACCTGCCACACGTTCATTTGTAATGAGGGAAGAAAGCAGACATCTGGGGAAAATCAATGTGGTCACAAGAGAATTAAACTCCATACAGATTGGAGGCAGAATTGAACCCAGCTTACTGTTGCTCTAAGGCAGTAGCACCGGCAGTTGCCGCACTGTGCTGACACAGAAAACTCAGACTCTGTGAAGGCTCAGGCCAGATCAGGCTCTTCAACAGACAGTGGAAAGAGGCGTCAATTCAGTGATGAACACCTACTTCACTGTTTGGAGCCTGTACTGATCACAGTCCTTCTTTGCACAGTGCAACCGATGTTTAATGTGCATTGTACATTGCAGCTTATGCTGCATGCATCAAAAAGCTTTTGTGTACCAGCAGATAATGGACATAGACATGTTGGTAACAACCTCAGACCGGACTTTTCATGTGAAAATGGCCTTCCTAATTCAAAAGTTTTGCCACGCCTATCCTAATGTAAGACACAAAAATGCTGGAGGAACTCAACAGATCAGGCAGCATCAATGGAGGGGATAACCATCAACATTTCTGCTGAGTCCTTTCATCAGGACTGAAAAGGAAGGGAGAAGAAGCCAGAATAAGAAGGTAGAAGGGAAGGGTAGGAGAATCCTAATGTATCTGGGTTGCATATTGCTATGTAAAAGTAAAGTCTTAGAAGTTTGTGAAGAAATCCTTAGGAGCTTTATGTCCCACATCACCAGGAGCAGATATTATCCTTCAACCATCAGATTCATAAAGTAGTGTGGATAATTTAACTTGCCTCAAAGCTGAACTGATTCCACAACCTATGGTCTTACTTTCAAGGATCCTACAACTCATGTTCTCATCATTATCTACCTGTTGATCATTAGGTTTTTTTGTGTTTGCAGTTTGTCTTCTTTTGCTCATTGGTTGCTTGTTAGTCTTTGCTTGTGCGTAGATTTTCATTGAATCTGTTGTATTTCTTAGTTCTACTATGAATGCCTACAAGACAATGAATCTCAGTGTAGTATATGGTGATGTGTTCTTTGATAATAAATTTACTTTGAACTTAGAAGTCATAATTAAACAGGTTCCTTCGGCCCATTGAGTCTATACTGACGACCATTTGCACTAATCCTACGTTAATCTCATTTTTGTTCTGCCCACATTTTTTGGCTATAATTCATGATTAAACCTAAATTCTATATGTTAATCCAGTTGAGGCATTGCATTGCTGTTCCTCCCCACACTTTGTAGCGCATTGGGCAGTAATCTTTGCCATTTCCTTAGCATTTTTCTGTTTTTTTTTTGTGAGGCTGAATTGCTAGCTCGACATTCAACCCAGCATGGATGGCAAGCATGCAAAGAGCCAGCCAGATTTGAACCTGGGACAACTCGCCTCAAAGTCCGGTGTGGAAACCTCTACACCACTGGCCAGCAAGGCATTGCATTAATGTCCCATTAATAAGTACTTCAATCTATCCCACTCCATCTTCACATCCAGCTGCTCTTATATTTGGAGCATAATTACTGCTTACAATTTCATTTTTGAATTGTAAACCATCAAACTTACTGATGATGTATTCCTTGTGCCACATGACACCATATTTCCTAGCAACAGCTCTACATTGTTTCCTTTTGCCTGTTCAAGAATTAATGTAGCCCTCGATTCCTTGCTAAATACACAAGTTCAAACTTCAGCATGACAGTTGGGACAATAGAAAAAAGTTGTTATCTAAAACAGGAATTAAAAAATAATTCTCAATAATTTCCTATGTTTTCTTCTGACATAAAAAAAATTCAGCCAATCAGATCCATTCCAACACTTTCTAAATTCAGATCAACTGCCATTAACAAGCAGTGATTAAACAAAAAACCTAAATAAAGACAGACGATGCCTCGTATTCAACGATCACCCCGAAGTGATCCGATCCTGAAAGAGCTTTCATCATTCTCCCTTAGCCACATTATTCTGTGCTATTCACCTTCTCTTGATCTTCACCAGCCATCAACATTCTTGCTAGTCTCTTCAACCCTCCAATTCTCTGCAAGAACATGCCTACTTTCTAGGCTTACCCAATTTTGTTCAAATGTCATGGATCTGAAATGACGAATCTGTTTTTCTATCTTTATAGATGTTACCCGACCTGTTGAGGCATCTTCTGTTATTATTTAGAATTTTTGGTTCATCAGTTTCTTGGGCCATGGTGATATATAAACACTTTGCTTCTCTTTTAACCACACAAAACAGAAAGAGGTCCTTCCCTCATTCTCCTATGTCCCGATCTTCTCAATCGCTCGAATCCTAGCAACAACCTTGTAAAGCTCATCTGTATTATTTCCATAATAATGGCATCATTCCCATGGTAGTGTGATAAACCTGTCATACATTGTCCACAGATTGCAATTTGGTTTTTATTGTCACATGTACTGAGGTATAGTGAAAAACTTGTCTTATATATGATTCACAGTTTAATTTATTACAACCAGTGCAATGAGGTAGTCTAAGGCAAAACAACAACAGAGTGCAGAATGAAGTGTTACAGTTACTGAGAAAGTGCGGTGTGGGTCGACTGAAAGTTGCAAGGTCATTCTGAGGTAGATTATGAGGTCAAGAGTCCATCTTATCTTACCAGGGAACAGTTCAATAGTCTTATAACAGTGGGATAGAAACTGTCTTTGAGCCAGTTGGTACATTCTTTCAGGCTTTTGTATCTTCTGCCCAACTGGAGGGGGAGAAGGGAGAATGTCCAAGGTGGGTGGGATCTTAGATGATGCTGGAAGCATTACTGAAGCTCCAGTGAACAGTGCAGTCAGACAGGAGCTGCAGTGTGACATATCCCTGAACCTGGGACTCGAAGTGCTGATTTCACACTTAGCACTAACGGATAACTTTATACTCTGAATAAGGACTAACTCTACTGCAATTTATAGTTCCAGCTTTTACTTTTATTTCACTGAATGAATGATGTATTGCTACACACCAATCTTCCACCTTACTGAAGCTCTCTGATTTATAAAGCCCACATTCTGAGACCGCTGCACTCCAAAATTCATTGTAGAAAACCAAACTGTGGTTTCTCTGTGTCTTTTTTTTAATCCACTCAGACAGCTCTCATTCAAACAGCTGTACATAGTTCACTTCAATGATATGGTTACAATTACAATCACAAAGGGAGGCCACCACAAAAATCATCTTGTTTACCTGCTCAGCTCTAACTGCAAGCTTCAGCAATTTAAGGTTTGCAGGAGTTTGACTGAAAATAATGCTAGCTTTGACTATTAACTTTGGATGAACTTAGTGAAATAATAAATACTTACACTTCCTTTACGTTAGTCATCAAAGCCCACACTCTAGGATTGCTGTAGTAAAACCCTACTAAATTGAAAACTTCACATCCATGTACAAGAGCTCATAGAAACCTAACTAGAATGGCAGGAGTGCACCACATAAAGCAATGAGTTTGCTGGCACCCTATTGCATGGAATGTAGTAAAACGTTAAAGGAAATGCAACACAACCATGGATAACAAGGTAAGTCAAAGCCAACATAAAAGCCAAAGAGAGGGCATATAATAGAGTAAAAAATAGTGGGAAGTTGGAGGACTGGGAAGTTTTTAAAAACCAACAGAACTAAAAAGTCATTAAGGTAAAGATGGAATACAAAAGTAAGCTAGCCAGTAATATTAAGAAGGATACCAAAAATTTCTTCAGATATATAAAGTGTAAAAGAGAGGTGAGAGTGGATATTGGACCACTGGAAGACAATGTTGCAGAGATAGTAATGAGGGACAATGAAATAGCAGACGAACTGAATAAGTATTTTGCATCAGTCTTCATTGTGGAAGACACCAGCAGGATGGTGGAAGTTCCAGATGTCAGGGAGCATAAAGTGTGTGAAGTTACCATAACTACAGAGAAGATTCTTGGGAAACTGAAAGGTCTGAAGGTAGATAAGACACCTGGGCCAGATGGTGTACACCACAGAGTTCTGAAAGCGGTGGCTGAAAAGATCATGGAGGCAATAGTAATGATAGTTCAAGAATCACTAGATTCTGGAATGATTCTGGAAGAATGGAAAATTGCAAATGTCACTCCACTCTTCAAGAAGGGAGAGAGGCAGAAGAAAGGAAACTATAGGCCAGTTAGTCTGATCTCAGTGGCTGAGAAGATGTTGGAGTCGATTATTAAGCGTGAGGTCTTGGGGTACTTGGAGGCAGATGATGAAATAGGCCACAGTCAGCATGGTTTCCTTAAGGGAAAATCTTACCTGACAAATCTGTTGGAATTCTTTGAAGAAGTGACAAGCAGGATATACAAAAGAGAATCGGTTGATGTTGTGTACCTGATTTTCAGAAGGCCTTTAATAAGGTGCTACACATGAGGCTACTTAACGAGCTACAAGTCCATGGTATTACAGGACAAATTCTAGCATGGATAAAGCAGTGGCTGATTGGCAGGAAGTAAAGAGTGGGAATAAAGGGAGCCTTTTCCGACTCGCTGCCGATGACTAGTGGTGTTCCACACGGGTCTGTGTTGGGACTGATTCTTCTTACGTTATATGTCAATGATTTGGATGATGGAATTGATGGCTTTGTTGAAAAGTTTGCAGATGATATGAAGATAGGTGGAGGGACTGGTAGTTTTGAGGAAGTAGAGAGGCTAAAGAAGGACTTAGTCAGATTAGGAGAATGGGAAATTGAATGACAGATGGAATACAGTGTTGGGAAGTGTATGGTCATGCACTTTGATAGTAGAAATGAGACGTTTACTGTTTTCTAAATGGAGAGAAAATACAAAAAACTGAGAAGCAAAGGGGCTTCGGAGTCCTTGTGCGGGATTCCCTAAAGGTATCCTGCGATCACAACCCTGGAGGTCCTGTCCTTTTATTTAGATTCTGACACCCCCTCCCCCCCCCACAAAACTCACTGTGCAGGACCGTGTTATTCGTACTACCCATGTCATTGATACCTACGTGGACCACAACTTCTCGCTGTTCACCCTCCTGCTTAAGAATGCTGAGGGCTCAATCTGAGCTGACTGGGATCCTGCTTCCCAGGAGGCAACATACCATCAGGGAATCACATTCTTGCTGTCAGAGCCTCCTGTCCATTCCTTGAATGGATCCCCTATCAGCACAGTGTGCCTATTCTTCCCCCTCCCCACTTCCCTTCTGAGTCACAGAGCCAGACTCAGTGCTACAGACTCGACCACTGTGATTTTCCTTTGTTGGTCAACCCCATCTCAACAGTATCCAAAGTGATATGCCTGTTGTTGAGGGGGATGGCCACAGGGGTACTCTGCACAGGCTCCGTAACCCCTTGCCCCTTCCTGTCACCCAGTCTCCTCTGTCCTGCACCTTGGATGTAATACCTCTCTGTATGTCTTATCTATCACACCCTCAGCCTTCCGAATGATCCAGAGATCACACAGCTCCAAGTCCAGCTCCTTAATATGGATCGTTAGAAGCTACAGCTAGATGCATTTCTCACAGTTGTAGTTGTCAGAGATCTCCCTGTCTTCCCACATCCAGCAAGAGGAGCATTCAACTATCCTGGCTGGCATCTCTACTGTCCTAGGTTAGCAGATATAAAGAAGGGAAAGAAAAAAAAACTTAACCTTGAGCTTTTCTTTCCTTTGATTTCTCTGACTGAAGCCTCTCTTCGCTGAAGTCTCGAAGAGCAAAAGCCTCAAGATGACCACTCTGACAATGACTGATGCGCTCTCCCCTGCCTTCTTTTAATTTGCTCTTGCTAATCAATTTCAAATGTCTATTGGTTGCTGGGCAAAGTTCTTCCTCACTGTAATGACCCACTGCTGGCTTTTCTACTCGTGCAGTGGACCTGAGTGAAATCCCCTCTGTAACATTGGTGATATCAATGACACGAAGATCCAACAAGTTCAACAACAAAAGCTGGCCATAACGATGTGGTTCTTTGGTTCCAATTATATTGGGGAATTGCTTGATTAGACCATGCAGCAATCTTCTCATTTTAGGTAGGAGGCACTTGCCTTTCAGGATGACTTTACCAGGATAACAGTGCTGGATTCAATATTACCATTCAGTGATGAGGCCCTACAGCTTCTCTTATGTTTTTCCAAAGGGACAAGCGCACAGTTTTGCGCCGGCTCAGGACTTGGATATTTGCCAGACACTGAGGGCAGGAGATTTTCTTTCATTTCTGAGCCAGATGAGCCATTTCAGCAATCTGCTTATTTCAGGATCATCACTAATGATACTAGGATCACATAATTAATTCAATTTAAACTCCACATCTGTTCTGGCAGATCAGAATACAAAACTTTAGATAATTGGTCAAAAGTCATGGATTGCTCATCCAGTGACATAGCAGACAGTGTTTGGACAAGCTAAGACCATCATAAAGTGGCAAGCAAAGCTTTTGATAAACATGCCTAATATGAGATTCAGAAATACTTTTCAGTGAATGATACAGCTATTATGGTGCAGCATATTTGATGGAACAGTCATACTTGCTGAAATAGAAGATTTCCAAAATGAGTTTACATTTCCACCTTATTACAAGGAAGGACCTACTAGTAGCCGTACGGTGAATTATGGTGTATAAATCCCCAGGGCCTGACCTTTGTGAGACACTAGAGAGAAAATTGCTGATGCCCTTGCAAAGATACTTGCTTCATGGTTAGCGACTAGTGAAATGCCCAAAGACCGGAAGGTGACTAATAATGTTTCGTTAATTAAGAAGGACAGCAAGGACAAGCCTGGCAACTACAGGCCAGTCAGATGGACATCAGAAGTGAGGAAAATACTGGAGGGAATTCTGAGGGACAGTATTTGGATAAACAGTGTCTGATTAGGATACATGCCTTTAGTTGTGGAAATTCGTATTGGATGAACTTGTTTGAGTAGAAGTAACCAAAAAGGTAGATGAGTGTAGAGTAGTGGATTTTGTTTGGACTTTAGTTAGGCCTTCTACAAGGTCCCACATCGGTGACTGATCTGGAAATTTAAGTCCCACAGAATTGAGAAGAAAGCTAATTCGGTGGATCCAAAATTGGCAGAAGGTGGTGATTTCTCAGAATGGAGGCTGATTACGTGGTATCCCTGGGATCAGCATTGGGACTCTTGTTACTCGTTAAGTCATATTAAATCATTTGGATGCAAATGCACTAGGCTGATCAATAAGTTTTCGGATGACACAAAATTAGGTGGTGCTGATGGTGAAAAAAGGTTATCATAGATTATAAGGGGATTTTGATTAGTTAAGGAAGTAGGCCAATGAGTGGCAAATGGATTTCAATACAGATGTGTCAGGTAATACATTTTGGAAAGTCAAACCAACTTAGCACCTATACTATGAATGGCAGGGCACTACAGTGTGCAATGGGACAAAGTGATTAGGAGTATAACTGCATTGTTCGCTGAAATGGGCGTCACATTATGTTGGGATATTATGTTGCAGTTGTTTAAGTCATTGGTGAAGCCACACCTGGAGAACCGTGTACAGTTTTTATCCCTGTATAGCAAAGATGTGGTTAAACTGCAAAGAGTGAAGTGGAGAAAAAAATGATAAAAATTACGAGAGGCCTAGATTAGGTAACCAGGGTAGGAGAGACCAGACGTAGGGAGAACAGACTTAGGAAGAGGGGGAAAAGATTTAAAAGGGAACTGAAGGGCAACTTTTTCATACAAAGCATGAGGAGGATATGGAACGAGCTGCCAGACGAAGTGGCTGAGGCGGGTACAATAACGTTATTTAAGAGGCATTTGGATAGTTACATACAGGGGTGTGGCTTAGAGAGATAAAACAGATTTATTTTCACTGACATATGACATGAAATGTCTTTGCATTGTACAGTAGTACAGTAGTATAGTGCTAGACATAAAAAGTCAATAAATTACAAAAATAAATTGGGAATAGAGAAAGAATCACAAAGTAGGATTCATGTTTAGGACTGTTTAGGAATCTGATGGCAGAGGAGAAGAAGTGTTCCTAAATCACTCAGTATTAGGTGATCAGGCTCCTGCATCTCCATCCTGATAGTAGTAAAATTAGACAAGAGTGTGTCCCAGATAGTGAGGACCTTAATGATGAATACCACTTTCTTGAGACGTTGCTTCCTGAGGATCTCCTTGATGGTGGGGAAGGTTGTGTTCGTGATGGGGCTGGCTGAGTAAATAACCCAATGTAGCCTCCATACCAATCCATGATGCTACTGTCAGAATGATCTAAGCTTTACATCTATGGAAATGTGTATGAGTCTTTTGTCAAAGCAGGTCTGCTGGCATGCCTCCTTCATGATTGCATCTATGTGTTGGTCTGAAGATAAATTCTCTGAAATGTTAGACCATAAGACATCAGAGCAGAATTAGGCCATTCAGCCCATCGAGTCTGTTCCACCATTCCATCATGGCTGATCCAGGATCCCACTCAACCCCATATGCCGACCTTCTCGCCATATCCTTTGATGACCTGACCGATCAGGAAACGATCAACTTCTGCCTTAAATATAACCACGGACTTAGCCTCCACCGCAGTCTGTGGCAGAGCATTCCACAGATTTATTGCTCTCTGGCGAGAAGGATTCCTCCTTACCGCTGTTTAAAAGGGTCACCTCTCAATCTTGAGGCTGTGCCCTCTAGTTCTGGATACCCACACCATAGCAAACATCCTCTCCATTTCCACCCTATCTAGACCTTTCAACATTCAGTAGGTTTCAATGAGATCCCCACACATTCTTCTAAGTTCCAGTGAGTACAGGCACAAAGCTGCCAAACACTCCTCATATGTTAACCCCTTCATTCCCAGAATCATCCTCAAGAACTTCCTCTGGACTCTCTTCAATGACAATACATCCTTTAGAGCCATAGAACCATAGAACACTACAGCACAGAAAACAGGCCATTTGGCTCTTCTAGTCTGTGCCGAAACACTATTCCGCTAGTCCCATTGACCTGCATCCAGTCCATAACCCTCCGTCAGATGGCAGCTCGTTCCACACTCTCACCACTCTCTGAGTGAAGAAGTTCTCCCCTAAACTTTTCCCCTTTCACCCTAAAGCCATGTCCTCTCGTATTTATCTCTGCTAATCTAAGTGGAAAGAGCCTATTCACACTTATCTGTCTATACCCCTAATAATTTTGTAAACCTCTATCAAATCTCCCCTCATTCTTCTATGCTCCAAGGAATAAAGTCCTAAGCTGTTCAATCTTTCCCTGTAACTCAACTCCTGAAGATAGCAACATCCTTGTAAATCTTCTCTGCACTCGTTCAATCTTTCTGCTATCCTTACTATAGTTAGGTGACCAGAACTGTACACAATACTCCAAATTTGGCCTCACTAGTGTCTTATACAACCTCACCATAACATCCCAATTCCTATACTCAATACTTTGATTTATGAATGCCAGGATGCCAAAAGCCTTCTTTACAACCCTGTCTACCTATGATGCCACTTTCAGGGAATTATGTATCTGAACTCCCAGATCTCTTTGTTCCTCTGCACTCCTCAGTGCTCTACCATTTACTGTGTATGTCCTGCTTGATTTGTCCTTCCAAAATGCAACACCGCACACTTGTTTGTATTAAATTCCATCTGCCAATTTCTGGCCCATTTTTCCAGTTGGTCCAGATCCCTCTGCAAGCTTTGAAAGCCTTCCTCACTGTCCACAACACCTCCAATCTTAGTGTCATCAGCAAACTTGCTGATCCAATTTACCACATTATTATCTAGATCATTGATACAGACAACAAACAACAGTGGTCCCAGCACAGATCCTTGAGGCACACCACTAGTCACAGGTCTCCAGTCTGATAAGTAATCATCCACTACCACTCTCTGTCTAACCCACACAACCAATTTCGAATCCAGTTTACAACATCTCCATGGATACCTAGTGTCTGAACCTTCTGAACTAACCTCCCATATGGGAACACACATCAAAGTTGCTGGTGAATGCAGCAGGCCAGGCAGCATCTCTAGGAAGAGGTGCAGTCGACGTTTCAGACCGAGACTGATATATATGGGACCTAGTCGAAGGCCTTACTAAACTCGATGTGGACAACATCCACAGTCTTTCCTTCATCTACTTTCTTGGTAACCTCCTCAAAAAACTCTACAGGATTTGTTAAACACCATCTACCATGCACAAAGCCATCCTGACTATCCTTAACCAGCCCTTGGCTGTCCAAATACTTGTATATCTGATTTCTCAGAACACCTTCCAATGACTTATCTACTACTGATGTCAGGCTCACCGGCCTGTAATTACCTGGTTTACTTTTGGAGTCTTTTTTAAACAACGGAACAACATGAGCTACCCTCCAATCCTCTGGCACCATACCCGTGGCTAAGGACATTTTAAATATTTCTGCCAGGGCCCCTGCAATTTCTACACTAGTCTCTCTCAAGGTCAGAGGAAATATCATGTCAGGCCCAGGGGATTTATCTACTTTTATTCACTGTAAGGCAGCAAGCACCTACTTCTCTTTAATCTCTATATGTTCCATGCCACTGCTGCTTGTTTCCCTTCCTTCCAAATATGCTATGCTAGTTTCCTACATAAATACTGATGCAAAAAAATTGCTTAAGACCTCCCCCATATCATGAGGCTCCACACATAGATGACCACTTTGATCTTCTAGGGGACCAATTTTGTCCCTTGCTATCCTTTTACTCTTAATATACTTGTAGAAACACTTCGGGTTTACCTTCACATTATCTACCAAAGCAACCTCATGTCTTCTTTTTGCCTTCCTGATTTCCTTCTTTAGTATTTTCTTACATTTTCTGTACTGTTCAAGTACCTCATTTTTTCCTTGTTGCCTATACCTGCTATACACCTCTCTCTTTTTCTTAACCAGATCACCAATATCCCTTGAAAAGCAAGGTTCCCTATGCCTGTTAACTTTGCCTTTAATTCTGGCAGGAACATGCAAACTCTACACTCTCAAAATTTCACCTTTGAATGCCTTCCACCTACTGAACACATTCTTGCCAGAAAACAACTTATCCCAATCCAGTCTTCCTGGATCCTTTCTCATTTCCTCAAAATTGTCCCTTCTCCAATTTAGAATCTCAACTCGAGGACCAGACCTATCCTTATCCATAATTAACTTGAAACTAATGACATTATGGTCACTGGACCCAAAATGTTCGCCTACACGTACTTCTGTCACCTGACCTGTCTGGTTCCTTAATAGGAGATCAAGTATTGCATCCTCCCTCGTTGGTACCTCTAAATATTGATTTAGAAAACTTTCCTGAACACATTAGACAAACTCCATGCCATCTAACCCTTTCACAGTCAATATGTGGAAAGTTAAAATCCCCTACCATTACAACTTTCTGTTCTTACATTTGTCTGCTACCTTTCTACAGATTTGCTCTTCCTACTCTCTCTGACTATTGGGCGGTCTATAATACAACCCTATTAGTGTGGTCACCCCTAGCCTGTTCCTCTGCTCCACCCACATGGCCTCTGTAGGAAAGCCCTCTGGGCTGTTCTGTCTAAGCACAGCTGTGATATTCTCCCTGACTGGTAATGCCCTTTCATCCCTCCCCCTCTGTCACGTATGAAACAGCAGAACCCCGGAATATTAAGCTGCCAGTCCTGCCCCTCCTGCAACCAAGTCTCACTAATAGCAATAATGTCGTAATCCCATGTGTCAATCCATGCCCTAAGCTCATCTGCCTTACCTACAATACTCCTTGCATTGAAATAGATACACCTGAGAACATTTCTATCACATACAAACCTTTGATTACTGTCTATACATGCAGTTGGGGTGTATGGGGCGTCAGGGAAGGGTAGCACCTCTGGTGGGGGAACATGTCACATCCTTCTCAAGGCAGTTTGTCCACCTTTGGTCCCCACCTGGCACTCAGCTCTCACCTGTGGCTCCCTGTAGCTGTTTGCATGCGACAGCGGCCACACCCCGGGCAACGGCTTCGACAAGCCGGCTAAACCAGGTGAGGGTAGCCGACGAGTCTCAAACCCTCGGTGAGGTAGGGAGTTGTCTATCCCAGCATGTGAAGACAGACTCCAGCGGACTGAGCGGATGAGACCAATGGAATGTCCAACAGTCAAGAAGGCAGTCTCTGCAAGCGTCGTGGAACGTGTAGAGCAGGACAAGACACAGAAGACGTCCTGGTCATCTACTGCGCCTAGTCCCATCTCCAGCCATCTCGACTCTAGTCTTGCCACTGGATCCAGATGGGAATTGGGAAGAGAGAGTGAGGCTGACGCTGCGCAACTCCCCCTCACTTAAATCCAAATGAAGCGCTAGTCTCGACACCATCAAGCCGGCTGGTGGCACAGTGACATCAGCGCTGGACTCCAGGAAGAAAGGTTCCGGAGTCCTAATCTAATCGAGCCGCTCCCAGGCACGCTTTCCATCCGTGCCGGGTTGAGTGCCGAGCTAGCAACTCGACCTCGTAAGAAGTACTAATGGTGTTGAGGTCTTCATCGATGACGATGGACGAACCTTATACATGCAGTCCTCACTTGACCTTTATCCTCCTCCACCTCACTATCTGCTCTAACACTCCAGTTCCCCTCCCCCTGCAAATCTAGTTTAAACCCCCCGAGCAGAACTAGCAAACCTACCCACAAGGATATTAGTCCCCCTTTCTGAGAAATGGGGCCCAAAACTGGTGACAATACTCCTAGTGCAACCTGACTTTTGTCTTATAAAGCCTCAACATTATCTCCTTACTTTTGTATTCGTTTCCCCTTGATATAAATATAGATGCCCAGGAACATGAAGCTTATCTCCCTTTCCACCATTGACTCCTCAATGCAGACTGGTGTGTGTTTTCTCCTGACGCTCCCCTTCCCGAAGTCCACAATCAGTTTGTTGGTCTTGCTGATGTTGAATGCAAGGTTGCTGTAACAACAGCATCCAACCAGCCAATCTGTCTTGCTCCAGTGAGTCTCCTTATCACCACCTGAGATTCTACCAACAGTAGGGTCATTTGCAAATTTAGTCGATGGGATTTGAGCTTTGTTTGACCACAGAAATCAGTAGAGAGAGAGAGTAAAACAGTGGATTCTGTGTGCAGGAAACTGAAACTAGCTATGTGGCACAGTGCTCAGCAAGGACTTGTTGGGCCAAAGGGCCAATATCTGTGATGTATTGCTCCGTGATTCCATGACTCATATTTTAAAGAAAGATGCAACATCTTGCAGTGCTGCCTCCTCAATCCTTTTGCATTTTATTTTTAACCAACATCAAGGGAACGGACACAGATTGAGCTGAAATCCTCTGCTGCCCGCCCACAAATCAACAGAGAATTAATTAGCTTTGAAGTGCTCTTGGACGTCCACAGGTAGAAACAGGCATCATGTGAATTTGAGTGCTTTCTTTCCAAAACTTTTCAAATCAGAATAATATTCAAAAGAAGTTTGACTAATTAAGCATGAAATAATCATAAGTCAGGACGAGGAGGGAGTAGTCAAATGCCCAACATTAATTTAAACTTGAACAGATGCGAGAAGGGGACAAGTGATGGATGCAGGGTACGACGAGTTAGAAATAAAATGACCAAGTTCCACAACGTGATGCTTCATTGTCATCTATGTTAATGATCTGGATGAGGATGTACAAGGCACAGTTAGTGAGTTTGCAGATGACATGATAATAGGAGATGTTGTTGACAGTAAAGATGGTTATCAGGATTTACAGAACCATACTGATCAGCTGGGTAAATAGGCTGAGGAATAGCAAATGGAGTTTAATTCAAATAAGTGCGAGATGTTACATTTTGGGAAGAAAAACGATGGTAAGATTTTCACGGTGAATTGCAGGGCTCTGGGGAGTGTTGTTGCAGAACAGAGGGACATAGGAGTACATTTACCTGGTTCTGTGAAAGTAGTGTTGCAGGTGGACAGGTTGGAGAGGAAGGGTTTTGGCACCCTAGCCTTCATCATTCAGGGCACTAAGTGCAGAAATCGGGATGTCATACTACTGTCATACAAGGCATTGGTGAAGCTGCATCAGGTTCAAGTTGAAGTTCAATTTCAAGTTTATTTCTATTCAACATTTCACATGTACACAGCTAAACAAAACAATGTTCACAAGGGCCCAGGCGCAAAATACTGTAAATATATCACATACAGCACATAATATTAACACAATAATATTAATTGATAAAACATCAGTAGATATGCAGGGCGACTTAAAGTACATATACGACATATAGTTAAACATACAGCGGTATGATGCTACTGGCAATGTCATAAATAATGTGTACTGGGTGCCAGCAAGGTGTTCAAAAGTCTCATTCTGGGGTAAGAAGCTGTCATCCAGCCTCACAGGCCTTGTTCTGATACTGCAATACCTTTTGCCTGACAGTATGAGGTCAGAGATTGTGGGATCAGTGAGACGGGTTCCTGACAATGCTGGGGGCTCTGAAAACACAGAGCTTCTGGTATATCTCCTGGACGGGGGGGGGGGGGGGCGGGGAGGGAAAGAGACCGTGATGATTCTCTCAGCAGCTCTCACAATCCAGTGCAGGGTCTTGTGGTCAGTTATGCCTTGCATTTCCATACCAGGCAGACATTCTTGACCAACTTTCTTTAGTGAGGTAGTTACACTGCAAGTAATGGCTGCACAGGTGGGAAAATAGTGGTCGCCAAGATGGAAAAAAGTAGGAGTAGAGAGGTGTACAGTGGTCCCTTCCACTCAAATGCTGTGCTGGATATTGTTGGGAGGGAGATGTAATTCAGTGAAAAGCAGCAAAAGCCAAGGTTATGCATAATGCCTGTCTCTGCTGTGCAGCAGGAGAGTAGAAGAAACAATGATAGGAGATTAATGATAAGGGAAACTGACAAGGCATTCTGCAGTTATGAATGAGACCCTCATAGGATAGGCTATCTCCCTACTGCAAGAGACATGTCTTGGAATGGCCGCAGGACATGTTGAAGGGGGAAGCGGTGTCAGTGAGTGAATGTGGAGCAGGTTGGTACCAATGACACAGGGAAAAAATGAAGTCTTGCAACACAGATTTAGATTTAAGTAGTATATTGAAGAGCAGGAATTGCAAGGTTGTAATTGCTGGATTACCAGTAGTGATGCATGCTACTGACTATAGGAAGAGGAAAATAGGAAGTGGCTAAACGGTTAGTGTAAGAGAAAGGGTTTAGGTTTTTGGATCATTGGGATGTTTTAGAAATATGTAGTACCTACACATGCAGGTTGGGTTGTACCTGAACGAGAGCAGGTCCGATATCTATGCTGGGATGTTTGCTAAAGTTACTGGGGAGAGTTTAAGTTAACTTGGTGGGGGAAAGAATGAATGCATAATTGGAGGCAAGGTTCAGGTCAAGTATGGAAGAAAAACTATGTCTGTCCAGTAGGGGTGGTACAGAAACAGCAGTTAGCGCATTGCTTTACAGTCCCAGCTTTCGCCGATCAGGGTTCAATTCCGACCCATCTGTAAAGAGTTTGTATGTTCTCCCCATGACCATGTGGGTTTTCTCCATGTACTCTGGTTTCTTCCCGCATTCCAAAGATGTACAGTTGAGGTTAGTGAGTTGTAGGCGTGCCATGTTGGTAACGGAAGCACAACAATACATGCAGGCTGCCTAGCATGGTCCTCACTGATTTGATTTGGCTTGATGCATTTCACTGTATGTTTCAATGTATTATCACAAATACTGTAAAGCTAATCTTTACCTTTTGGAGAAGGTATGGGCATGATAAGGCAGAAAGGGGAATGCTAAATTGCATTACTTTAATGCAGGGAGGTGAGTTGGACACACAACCCTTCACTTTGTGGGAAGATGCATTCCAGAAAAGTGTCCCTATTGTGATATTCTGTAATGCAAGGCCATGTCATCTGCACATGTAGCGAGCAATGGGTCAGAAAATTCATCATATAGCACTGAAACAGGCATTTCGGCCCAACTGGTCCATGTTGAACAAGATACCCATCTGAAGCTAGTTTTATTTGCCAAAGTTTCACTCTAAACCTTTCCTTTCCATGTACCTGTCCAAGAGCCTTTATTATAAAATGTTGTTCTAAATGTCAAATTAGATGAGAAGACAAACGGGAGTGATATAGTTCGGCTAGTTAAGTACACACACACACACACACACACACACATATACAACCCCACCCCAAACCATTGAGAGGTCAGTGGTGGAAAGAAAAAGCAGCTTCAGGTTCCCAGCTGCCAACATCTCAGAGCATCTATCCTAGACCAAACATGTTGATGCAGTCATGAAGCTGGTATGCCAGTGGTCCTACTTTTTTAGCAGTTTGAGGAGATTAGGTATGTCAAAGGCTCTAGCAATTTTCTACAGATGTATAGTAGAGAGCACTCTGACTGGTTTCAATAACTCTTTGGTATGGGGGCTCCAAGGCACAGGATTTAAAGAGGCTGTAGACTCACCCAGCTACATCATGGACACAATACTTCTCATCATTGAAGGGCATCAAGAAGTGGTGCCTCAGAGTAACATCTACCTGGGACATTCCTTCTTTTCATTATGATTGGCGAGGAGGTACAGGAGGCTGAAGACCTACACTCAACAATATTAGAAACAACTTCCTCCCCTCTGGCATCAAATTTCTTAACAGCTCATGAACCCACAAATAATTATTCCTTTTTCATTACACTACTTACGTAAATTATATTTATGACTTTACACTGTACTGCTTTTGGAAAGCAACAAAATATCTTGTGACACAAGTTAGTGATAGGAAATCAGATTCTGATACACTTCATCAGTATTTATGACACCACCTATTTTAGTATCATCTGCATACTTACTATTCCTCATATTCTCATACATTGTGATGGTATTGGGTTTGCTGTCTGTGAAGCTCCGAACTCAAAGACTTGAAGCCCCATTGGATACAAATAGCTATAAGTACTCTCACTAAATGGAGATTACACTGTAACTACACAATCTTCAAAGACTAGTTTGCTTCCCTGTTTATTTTCCATGGCAAGTTTAGCTGTCAATACCCACTATTTGAGTGGTGGGTCCCTTCTCCTCCACCAAGGAGAAGATACTTCCAGCTAACAAAGTAGTTAAAAACAGAGTTCATTTATTTAGTGATGCACATTTAAATCCACACAACACTCTTATAATACATTTAAAACGCAGAGGATTTCTATCTTAAATGTTTATTTGTCAGTTTCAAGCCATTTCTAAAGTAGAAACCATTTCCAAAGCACAGAACATTTCCCAAACACAAGAGATTAAGGATTTCCAAAGCAGATACAATTACTATAAGCTAAAAAGATATACCAAAGATGCAGACAACAAGTTCTCTGTACACAGAAACTGATATTGGAAGGATAGATTTTAGTTCTTCCATATTTCTTGATCTTCCTTACTCCATTCCTAATAAGTCTGAACTGCTCTCTACATTTATATCCTTTTCCCACTTCTTGGGTGACTTCACAAGCATATATTTCCTCTGTCCAAAAACATTAATTTGGAGACACAGATCTTAGCTAATTTCTGAGTACATAAACCTCTTCCAAATATAAACACATCAGTTATTGAATTGTTAAATGATATGATCTATCTGTTCTGCAAGCCTCCTTGAACTAAGCAACTTAAGAGTCAGCTTGTCCATTTGAAGCAACTCATTGTCTTATACCCACTCTTGAGCAATAATAAGCAGGTGCAATGACTCTTTAGAGCCTTCAAAATGCAGAGCCAATTTGCAAAGCTGTTCTATAAAGAGAGTTTTTTTTAAACTAAGCTGCTTTTCATTTACATTTTAAGAAATGAAGATTAACTTCAAAGTTTAACACAAATCTATTATCAAAGTATACATATATCACCATATACAACCTAGAGATTAATTTTCTTGTGGGTGTACTCAATAAATCCAATATCCATAATAGAATCAATGAAAAACTGCACCAATAGGACATACAACCACTGTTCAAAAGACAATAAACTGCGCAAATACAAAAGGAAAGAAGGAAGTAGTAGTAGTAATAATAATAATAATAATAATAATAATAAATAAGCAAGAAGTGTTGAGAATATGAGATGAAGAGTCATTGTAAGTGAGTCCATAGCTTGTGGAAACAGTTCAGTGATGGGGCAAATGAAATTGAGGGAAGTTATCCCTTCTGGTTCAAGAGCCTGATGGTTGAGGGTTAATAACTGTTTCTTAACCTGGTAGTGAGAGTCCGGTACCTTATTTCTAATGGTAGCAGTAAGAAGACAGCATGTCCTGGGTGGTGGGGATCCAGGATGATAGATGCTACTTTCCTGCGACAACACTTCAAGTAGATGTGCTCAAAGATGGGGAGGGCTTTACCCATGATCCACTACAAACCCATGAGCCTCTGTGTGGAAAAAGATGTCTCTCAGATTCCATGTAAATGTCTCCATTCTCACTTTAAATTTATGCCCTCCAGTTAGGGACTCCCTAACCTGGGATAAAATGTTCTGTTATCTATGTCCTTCATGATGTTACATGCCTCTATCCGCTCAGCTCTCAACCTTCAACGCGCCACAGAAAATTCCCAGCCTATCCATTCTTTCCCTGTAACTCAAGTGCTCTAGTCCTGGTTGCATCCTTGTGAACTTTTTCTGAACCCTCACTACTTAATGACATCCTTCCTTCAGTGAGCTGACCAGATACATAATACCTCAGGTATAGTCACACCTACATTTTGTACAGTTGCAACATGACATCCTAACTCCTGCACACACAATGCCCTAATTGATAAAGGCAAGAATATCAAGTGTTTTCTTCTTACCCCTTCTACATGAGTTGTCATTTTCAGGGAACTATATACAAGAATGCCTTAGTCTCTGTTCTACAAAACCCCACTCCCCAAGGCCCTACCATTTACTCCAAGTCATACTCAGGTTTGACTTTAACCTTACCCTTTTTTCTGCCTATGTTGGTGCCAATGTATACAACCAACTCTGGTGTTCATTTTCCCCCTTAAAAGTTCTGCAACCATTCACGTCCTTGACTGATTTAACCATTAATGTTATCCTCTTGTAAAGTTGATGGAAGTAACTCTGTGTTGGTATGAAATTTTGAAAGTATTTGGGGAACATAAGTATTCATTTTTTTCCAAAGACCTGTAGGTGAATTGTGTTGCATCTCACAATTCAAATTGACTTTCCTGCAATGGCAGCTTCCTCCAACAAAACACGCATGCTGAGATTGAGCAGATTGATCTCACTGATGTGACAACACATTTGAGTATTCTTTCATTCCTTTATAAGGGTGTATCACTGCCCTCTACAGTTACTGTGGAGCAATTATAGAATGCCTGCTTTTTGCAACTCAAAGATGCTTCACAACCGAAGAAAAATCATAGTTAAGAAGGTAGTGAAATGAACTGAAAACTCATTCACTAAAAGTGCACCAAGATTTGCTCTTCCTGGGCTGCAATCATTGGTGCTTCTCCTGGTCTTCTTTCACCAGTTAACTTGGATTTAGTCCCAATATGACATAGGGAATTTGATCCGAAACTCCCAAACAGCTCCTGCAATGCACTTGTATAATATTCTCAGAAATCAGGGACAACTTGCTGCCCTTTTGCTCACTAAACATGGGGATCTTTCCATTGAAGAGCACAAAGGAAAGCTCAAATTTTCCTCACTGAGAGTGAAAAGCGAACTGTTGGAGGAATCCTTGGGTCAGGCAGCATCTGAAGAGGCAAAGGAGTAATTAGCATTTTCAATCAAGTCCCTGCATCAGGATTGAGAGTTCAGAGAAAACAGTCAATATAACAAGATGGGAGAAGGGGTTGCTGAGGCAATGTTAGGTGGAACCAGGTAAGTGGATAAATGGAGCCGGGGAGAAAAGGGTGGAGGGAGAGACAGAGGCTATAAAGGATGATAAATAGAAACAAGAGGCTGCCTTTTCTGGAATCTGATAGGTAAGGAAGGCAAGTAGATCCAGACAAGGGAGAGATGCAGTAAGTTTAAGATGAGCTTTATTTGTCACTTTAACAGTGAAATGCACAATTTGCATCAATGA
Organism: Mobula hypostoma; assembly: GCF_963921235.1. Taxonomy (NCBI): domain Eukaryota; kingdom Metazoa; phylum Chordata; class Chondrichthyes; order Myliobatiformes; family Myliobatidae; genus Mobula; species Mobula hypostoma. The sequence goes on from NC_086098.1 coordinate 97,697,011, forward strand.
CCAACACAGTCCGAGGATGTCCTGGGAGCAGCTCACAAGTATCACCATGCTTCTGGCACCAATATACAGTAGCATGCCTACAATTTACTAACCTGTACGTCAATGGAACATGGATGGGAACTGGAGAACCTGGGTGAAACCCATGGGGGTTACAGGGGGAAGATACAAACTCCTTGCAGATAGTGGCAGGAGTTGAACCCTGATCACTAGTGCTGCAAAGTGCTATGCTACTGCACCACCCCATAAAGGGCAGAAGAACCAGCTGGGGGGGGGGGAGCAGATAGGAAAACTTGAAGGAGTGGTATGTGGGTGAAGGGCAGGTAGAACCAGGTGGAAGGGCGACTGAAAATTGGTGACGGAGGTGGGGGTGCAGTTGAAGAATAAGAATGAGAAAGAAGGGAGTACAGGGAGTGCAGGTTATCTGAAGCTGTTCTAACTCCTCTATCTCTCTCTCTTTCTCTCTCATTCATTTGATTCTACCCAATACCCACCAATCCCTGACTCTACTCCTCTCCCCAACCTCCATCCATCTATCCATCCATCTTCCTCCTCATCTGGTTCTACCTATTACCTGCCTACCACTTTCTTAGCCCTCCCTCTCACTTCTTTATACTTGCAGTGACACTCTACACTCTCAAACTTGATGTAGATTAGATTAGATTCAACTTTATTGTCATTATGCTGAGTACAGACACTAAGCCAATGAAATGCAGTTAGCATCTAACCAGAAATGCAAAGAATAGTGTTATTTACAAAATAACTGTGAATACAAACTAAGTGCTACAGCACACAAATATAAAAGTACTGAGAGAGTACAATATGAGGGGCAATACTGCTTCGCGCTGTGATGTGAGATTCAGCAGGGTCACAGCCTCAGGGAAGAAGCTTTTCCTGTGCCTGTTGGTGTGGGAGCGGAGGCTCCTGTAGCCCCACTGGATGGGAGGAGAGTAAAAAGTCCATGGTTAGGGTGAGATGCATCCTTAATAATGTTTTTCGCCCTGCACAGGCAGCATTTATGGTAGATGTTCTCAATGGGGGGCAATTGTGTGCCGATAATCCGCTGGACAGTTTTCACCACACGCTGGAGTGCTTTGCAGTCCGATACGGGATAATTGCCATACCACACTGAGATGCAGTTGGTGAGTATGCTCAATGGTACAGCGGTAAAAGTCTGTCAGTATCCTGGGACAGGTGAGCTTTCTTGATGCTCTGTAGGAAGTAAAGGCGCTGTTGCACCTTTTTGATCAGGATGGAGGAGCTCAGGGACCAGGTGAGATCCTCGGAAATGTGGACACCAAGGAATTTGAAGCTTGATACACACTCCACTACAGGTTTGTTGATGTATATGGGGATGTGCGTGTGGCTCCTAGCATGCCTGAAGTCTTAAACCTAAATGTTGACATCTCCTTTGCATCTTCAGTTGCTGCATGACCCATTGAGCTTTTCCAGAAGTCTGCGTTTGCTCTAGATTCCAGCAGCTGCATTCCCTTGTGCTTCCTTACTGACATCCTGGTCCAGGCATGGACGTTCCAGGTAATGGGCAGACAAAACTCTGGTCTGCTTCTTGCTGTAGTTGGAAATCACCAGTATCTCATCAGAATAACACAAAAGGCCATTTGGCCCATGAGGTCCATATCAACTAGTCCATGCCAACCAAGATCCCTTTTTCAAGCTAGTACCCTTTGTCTGAGTTTGATCTGTGACCTTTTCTATCCATGTACTTATCCAATTGTCTTTTTAAAGTTGGTATTATACCTGTTTCAACCACTTACTCAGGCAACCCATTCGACATACATACATACAACTGTGTGTAAAAACAGTTGCCTCTCAAGCTTCTATTAAATACTTTCCCTCTCACCTTAATTCTGTCATCTTGCTCATCATTCCTCAACCATGGAAAAAGACTGAGTGCATTCATTCTCTCTATACCCCTCATGAATTCTTCCCCTCTTATTCCTCAAAGCTTATTTCTTTTCACATGCCCATCAACTCCAATTTATTTCACTTGCCTCAATGTACAGTACTGTTATAATGGACTGATCTGTATGGATGATATGTAAATGTTTTCCACTGTACCTCAGTACATGTGACAATAATAAACCAGCTTAATTCAACTGGAGACAAATTATTAGTTTATATTTGAACATGGGAGAAAACCAGAGCACTGAGAGGAACTAGCTGAGGTCAGGATCAGACGAGTGTCCCTGTGCTGTGAACCAGCAGCTCTGACTGTTACACTGTCATGCCAACCACTGCGCAACACCCCTTCATTTCATTTTCCAACTTGGGAGCAGATGTGGTGCCAAGTCTTCCAGATCAGTTCTCTATTCTGATTCTGATTCCATTCTCCACTGTCACCACCTCTGTTCTCACAGCCTTTCTGACCAACTTGACGAGGTCTGGAAGTTTCCGATGGGCTGTGACTGTAGCAGTGCTGACTTTCCACTTGACCATGGGAAACATCCTGCAGGACTCCAACAGATCTTGCACAGTAGTGTGGCCAAATAAAGTGCATTTTTCCCTGGCCAGTTGCAGCTCTCTCTGGGTATCTGATGATGCTATTTCAATGGGGACGCTGAAATTTGTTGTCTTCGGACAGTCAGTCAACGATGGTTCTGCAGCTATAAATCAAAATGATGCATCTCTACTTGGGACAATCATACTTGGGTAATATAGGGTGGCTTGGGAGCTGTCTCAGCAGGTTTACAGCTTTATCTTTTCATCACAATTGCACAGGTATAAGAGGTATGGTTTGTTTAAATCTGATTTCAATTGATCGGCAGTGCATCAGTCAGTCTGCCCTCCCCATTTAAATACTTCAACCTTTCTTCTTGGAACAGAAGTATTTAAAATCGTAAAGAATATAGACAGAATGTCTTGAGAAACCATTCCCAGTGGTGCAGGGGTCAAGAACTAAGAGACAAAAATATTATTTGACAAAAGAACAGTAATGACTTGATCCAGCTGCCAGAGAACAAGTAGCAACTATGAAAGGAAATGTGCACAGAGTTTGCTCAGTCATTTTGAGCAAGGTTTCTTTGACTTCAGTAGCACATGTTGTTGCTGCGGTATTCAGTTGAAGACCCAGGCCTATGAATTATTCTACTCTTAAGAACTGGAATTAGATCATCATTCTCAGGGTACTGGGTTACAGTGAATATCTTGTTTTTTGTACTGTTCATACATATCAAATCATTATGCAATATGTATTCAAAAGGAGCTGCACTCAAGATTTGGCTGCACTTCAGTGCACTCTAACGTTTCTTTAGACTTCAGGTGTGAGTGTAGGGGGTGGTTGGGTAAAGGCCTCTTTGTTAGTTGCCTCCTAGGCCTGTTGAAGTGGGCTGCCAGCTGATCTGACCAAGCCACTGCCTATCCCTCTCCTGAAGAACAGAAAGAACACCAGTCTCTCTGAACACTTCCTAGAACTGATGGATGCTGTAGCAGCCGGAGTAATCTTGAACAATATGTTAAAAAGAATAAAGAGTCAATTTTTCCGGCTGAGACTCTTCAAGTCTTGACTTGAAATGTCCATAACCATAAGACCATAAGACCATAAGACAAAGGAGCAGAAGTAGGCCATTCGGCCCATCGAGTCTGCTCCGCCATTTTATCATGAGCTGATCCATTCTCCCATTTAGTCCCACTCCCCCACCTTCTCATCATAACCTTTGATGCCCTGGCTACTCAGATACCTATCAATCTCTGCCTTAAATACACCCAATGACTTGGCCTCCACTGCTGCCCGTGGCAACAAATTCCATAGATTCACCACCCTCTGACTAAAAAAATTTCTTCGCATTTCTGTTCTGAAAGGGCGCCCTTCAATCCTTAAGTCATGCCCTCTCGTACTAGATTCCCCCATCATGGGAAACAACTTTGCCACATCCACTCTGTCCATGCCTTTTAACATTCAAAATGTTTCTATGAGGTCTCCCCTCATTCTTCTAAACTCCAAAGAATACAGTCCAAGAACGGACAAACGTTCCTCATATGTTAACCCTTTCATTCCCAGAATCATTCTAGTGAATCTTCTCTGCACCCTCTTCAACGTCAGCACATCCTTTCTTAAATAAGGAGACCAAAACTGCCCACAGTACTCCAAGCGAGGTCTCACCAGCGCCTTATAGAGCCTCAACATCACATCCCTGCTCCTATACGCTATTCCTCTAGAAATGAATGCAACATTGCATTCACCTTCTTCACTACTGACTCAACCTGGAGGTTAACTTTAAGGGTATCCTGTACGAGGCCTCCCAAATCTCAGAACTTTGAATTCTTTCCCCATTTAAATAATAGTCTACCCGTTTATTTTTTCTGCCCAAGTGCATAACCATACACTTTCCAACATTGTACTTCATTTGCCACTTCTCTGCCCATTCTTCCAATCTATCCAAGTCTCTCTACAGACTCTCCGTTTCCTCAGCACTACCAGCCCCTCCACCTATCTTCGTATCGTCAGCAAACTTAGCCACAAAGCCATCTATTCCATAGTCCAAATCGTTGATGTACAATGTAAAAAGAAGCGGCCCCAACTCTGATCCCCGTGGAACACCACTGGTAACTGGCAGCCAACCAGAATAGGATCCCTTTATTCCCACTCTCTGTTATCTGCCAATCAGCCAACGCTCTATCCACGTATGTAACTTTCCCATAATTCCATGGGCTCTTATCTTGTTAAGTAGCCTCATGTGTGGCACCTTGTCAAAGGCCTTCTGAAAATCCAAATATACGACATCCACTGCATCTCCCTTGTCTAGCCTACTGGTAATTTCCCCAAAAAATTGTAATAGGTTTGTCAGGCAAGATTTTCTTTTAAGGAATCCATGCTGAGTTCTGCTTATCTTGTCATATGCCTCCAGGTACTCTGTAACCTCATCCTTGACAATCGACTCCAACAACTTCCCAACCACCAATGTCAAGCTAACAGGTCTATAATTTCCTTTTTGCTTCCTTGCCCCCTTCTTAAATAGCGGAGTGACATTTGCAATCTTCCAGTCTTCCGGAACCATGCCAGAATCTATCGACTTTTGAAAGATCATGCTAATGCCTCCGCAGTCTCCACAGCTACTTCCTTCAGAACACGAGGGTGCATTCCATCTGGTCCAGGAGATTTATCTACTTTTAGACTATTCAGCTTCCTGAGTACTTTCTCTGTCGTAATTGTGACTGCGCACACTTCTCTTCCCTGCCACCCTTGTGTGTCCGGTATACTGCTGATGTCTTCCTCAGTGAAGACTGATGCAAAATACTCGTTCAGTTCCTCGGCCATCTCCTTATCTCCCATTACAATTTCTCCAGCATCATTTTCTATCGGTCCTATATCTACTCTCACCTGTCATTTACTCTTTATTATGTCAACTCTTTATTCTTTTACATAAATGCTGCCTGACCTGCTGAGCTCCTCGAGCATGTTATTTTTGTTACTCTAGATTTCCACCATCTGCAGAACCTCGTGTTCAAGTATGTTAAAGTTTTAAATTGAAGTATGATCTCGCTCACGGTGGTGTCTGAAAAGAGGGTGCTGTCTAAGTTGCATGCCATCTTGGTCAACGTCTCCCATCCACTACATAATGTACTGGGTGGGTACAGGAGTACATTCAGCCAGAGACTCATTCCTCCGAGATGCAGCACAGAGTGTCATAGGAAGTCATTCCTGCCTGTGGCCATCAAACTTTACAACTCCTCCCTTGGAGGGTCAGACACCCTGAGGCGATAGGCTGGTCCTGGACTTATTTCATAATTTACTGGCATAATTTACATATTACTATTTAACTATTTATGGTTCTATTATTATTTATGGTGGAACTGTAACGAAAAACAATTTCCCCCGGGATCAATAAAGTATGACTACTACTAATATGATGGCGACTCTTTTGCTTGCATCTTCGGAAACAGCTTATTTCTATCTTTAATATCTCTCTTTTTCCTTTTCAGGGTTCTTTTGAAGACCCTGACCTGGAGTTACACACCGACTTTGGCTCTTTGCAGATATGGGACCCACTCTCGGGGTCTCACGACTGGCTGCTTTTCGATATGCCAAGGATATGGCCCAGAAAATTAGTGTGCCTTGAGGATGCCATATTTTCATGACTCTTTGGGCACAGAGACCCGAGTTCTTTGGGCACAGAGCTCGGAAAAAGCAACACAACAGATTTTAACACCATAAATTGGCGAGTTGTTTTAATATGTCTCCCCTCTCGCTGTGAAACGGGGACACCTTTTTTTCCCTTATCAGGGAGAGAGTGAGCCTGTGGTATGTTGAATACCGGGTGAATGAGTAGTCTTTGGGGTACTGCAAGTCTGTGTCTTTATTGATGCTTTGCTGCACACTTGAGTGCTTGGTAGTGGGTGCTGATGCTTTTTTGATGGTGGGGGAGGTGGGGCCGTTGTTTTGTTGCTGCTTATGCATGGGAGGGGACTTTGGGGTTGTAACATTTAACTCTTATTCATTCTTTGGGGCACTCCTCTGTTTTCGTAGATGTTTGTGAAGAAAAAGAATTTCAGGGTGTATATTGTATACATTTCTCTGACATTAAATGCACCTATTGAAACCTATTCGTAAATATTGTGAATGTTAATATTAAAAAAGACTAATCATTGACAGACACTTTGTCAACAATTAAACTGGAAGCAAACACAGAGTCAGACACGTTTGGTTGGTCAGGCAGCAATTTGGGAGGGAAAAAATGTTTTTTTTAAACGAAGAGTCAGATCCTGGGATCAAAACAAAAATATTATGGATCTTGGAAGGACCAAGTCTAAGGGGTTGGGGGATGGGGAGCTTTTACTCTGCTTAATTGAGAAACAAGTGATCATTAAAAAGCAATGTTTATATTTGAATAAGACAACAGATTTCTGATAGTTGTCAAACCTTTCCTGCTCATGAATAATTTAACACAAAGCTTTCTCAGACTCAGGAGCTGATTGGCCGAGTGTGCTTGATATTTGATTGGGAAAAGATCGCATGGATGAACTACAACAATTGTTCATCCCAGTTTGGCAAAAGAATAAATCAGGGAAGGTAGTGCACCCGTGGCTGACAACGGAAATTAGGAGAGTATCAATTCCAAAGAAGAAGCATACAAATTAGCCAGAAAAAGTGGCTCACCTGAGGACTGGGAGAAATTCGGAGTCCAGCAGAGGAGGACAAAGGGCTTAATTAGGAAAGGGAAAAGAAATTATGAGAGAAAACTGGCAGGGAACATAAAAACTGACTGTAAAAGCTTTTATAGATATGTGAAAAGAAAAAGATTGGTTAAGACAAGTGAAGGACCCTTACAGACAGAAACAGGTGAATTGATTATGGGCAACAAGGACATGGAAGATCAATTGAATAACTACTTTGGTTCTGTCTTCACTAAGAAGGACATAAATAATCTTCTGGAAATAGTAGGGGACAGAGGGTACAATGAGATGGAGAAACTGAGGGAAATACATGTTAGTAGGGAAGTGGTGTTAGGTAAATTGAAGGGATTAAAGGCAGATAAATCCCCAGGGCCAGATGGTCTGCATCCTAGGGTGCTTAAGAAAGTAGCCCAAGAAATAGTGGATGCATTAGTGATAATTTTTCAAAACTCTTTAGATTCTGGACTAGTTCCTGAGGATTGGAGGGTGGCTAATATAACCCCGTTTTTTAAAAAAGGAAGGAGAGAGAAACCAGGGAATGATAGACCAGTTAGCCTAACATCGGTGGTGGGGAAAATGCTAGAGTCAGTTATCAAAGATGTGAGAACAGGACATTTGGAAAGCGGTGAAATCATCGGACAAAATCAGCATGGATTTGTGAAAGGAAAATCATGTCTGACGAATCTCATAGAATTTTTTGAGGATGTAACTAGTAGAGTGGATAGGGGAGAACCAGTGGATGTGGTATACTTGGATTTTCAAAAGGCTTTTGACAAGGTCCCACACAGGAGATTAGTGTGCAAACTTAAAGCACACGGTATTGGGGGTAAGGTATTGATGTGGATACAGAATTGGTTGGCAGACAGGAAGCAAAGAGTGGGAATAAACGGGACCCTTTCAGAATGGCAGGCAGTGACTAGTGGGGTACCGCAAGGCTCAGTGCTGGGACCCCAGTTGTTTACAATATATATTAATGACTTAGATGAGGGAATTAAATGCAGCATCTCCAAGTTTGCGGATGACACGAAGCTGGGCGGCAGTGTTAGCTGTGAGGAGGATGCTAAGAGGATGCAGGGTGACTTGGATAGGTTAGGTGAGTGGGCAAATTCATGGCAGATGCAGTTTAATGTGGATAAATGTGAGGTTATCCACTTTGGTGGCAAAAACAGGGAAAAAGATTATTAGCTGAAAGGTGGCCGATTAGGAAAAGGGGAGGTGCAATGAGACCTGGGTGTCATTATACACCAGTCATTGAAAGTGGGCATGTAGGTACAGCAGGAGGTGAAAAAGGCGAATGGTACGCTGGCATTCATAGCGAGAGGATTCGAGTACAGGAACAGGGAGGTACTACTGCAGTTGTACAAGGCCTTGGTGAGACCACACCTGGAGTATTGTGTGCAGTTTTGGTCCCCTAATCTGAGGAAAGACATCCTTGTCATAGAGGGAGTACAATGAAGGTTCACCAGATTAATTCCTGGGATGGCAGGACTTTCATATGATGAAAGACTGGATCGACGAGGCTTATACCCTCTGGAATTTAGAAGATTGAGGGGGGATCTTATTGAAACGTATAAAATCCTGAATGGATTGCACAGGCTAGATGCAGGAAGATTGTTCCCGATGTTGGGGAAGTCCAGAATGAGGGGTCATAGTTTGAGGATAAAGGTGAAGCCTTTTAGGACCGAGATTAGGAAAAACTTCTTCACACAGAGAGTGGTGAATCTGTGGAATTCTCTGCCACAGGAAACAGTTGAGGCCAGTTCATTGGCTATATTTAAGAGGGAGTTAGATATGGCCCTTCTGGCTAAAAGGATCAGGGGGTATGGATGGAAGGCTGGTACAGGGTTCTGAGTTGGATGATCAGCCATGATCATACTGAATGGTGGTGCAGGCTCGAAGGCCTAATCCTGCACCTATTTTCTATGTTTCTATGTAAACTGGAAGGAAGTGTTCTTAAGCAATATAATTTCTGGTATGCTAGTTGTTCGTCAGAACCTTCTTTTAGATCGGTAACTGGAACCAAGTTGGGAAAATTGGGATCAATAAGGAAAAGTGGCTGAGATGAGAATGTTGGTGACTGGTTGAGGCATTTTTCTTTGCTCCTTCTGTTGTTAAGTAGAGCAGTGGCAAAGGCTCTCACAGACAGGTCTACAACCCAGTTCCTCAATAAAATTAGTTGCAACCAAATTTAGTGATACTACCAAACATCCCACCTCTCCCAGGACTCTCCCACATATTAATAGCAGCTCCCTGACGTCCGGAAATTATTTACAATATCCCGGAAATTGATTTTTTGGAGAGGGAGAGCGAGCATCCTGATTGGTCTCTGTTCGTGCTACGTAGTCCTATCAATTTTCTCTGTGAGCGGACTTTACAGTCGACCTCAAAAATAATGACAGTGTTGCTCGCTGCACTGTTTGCTACAGTGACTTTTCTATTGCCCATGGTGGGTTAAAATGTAAAAGACATGTTGAGGTGAGTTTAACAGGTGTCACTCGTTCATAGGCATAGCTAACGTTATTTAAACCAGCTGGCTAGCTGCTAAGGAGCTACGCTATTGATATCCTTCGTGTCCAGCGTCGTGGGAGCTGAATTCCGAAGGAAGGCAGTTTTTTAAAAAACTTCTTCGAGAGCAAGAAGGGTGAGACTGCGCAGGCGCGTGATGTCAACAGGATTGCGCGGAGAGGTTAAAAAGGCAGGTTGCTGCCAACGGCTCTCTTTTGGATTGGAACTACAGAGCGTCGTGGGAGCTGAATTCTGAAGGAAGGCAGTTTTTTAAAAAAACTTCTTCGAGTGCAAGAAGGGTGAGACTGCGCAGGCGCATGACGTCAACAGGACTGCGTGGAGAGTTTAAAAAGGAGACCACCCTATACAGCGGGCAGCTGTCAGAACGGGCAGCGGAGTAAGTGAAAGCAGAATGTAGGGCTTTGGCTTCAACGGGCTTCGTTGGTAAACGAGAAGAGGCGAGAGCGAAGCGCCAACTCTTTTTTTTTCTTCCCCGCCCCCCATTCGCGAATCGGCCCAGACAGACAGGAACAGCAGGGCTCTCACAGCTAACGGTACGAGCTAACGGTTTAAAAAGTTCATCTGTTTGGCGAGGTAAGTGGGTGAGTAGACTTATTTTTCCTGTTTCATTCCTGTAGAATTAGATAGCATGCCTGCAGGGTTAGTGATTTGTTCAGGGTGTCAGATGTGGGAATCCTGGGAGACCTCCAGCCTCCCTGATGGCCACATCTGCACCAGGTGCACCGAGATGCAGCTCCTCAGAGACCGTGTTAGGGATCTGGAGCTGTAGCTTGATGACCGACTGCTTATCAGGGAAAGTGAAGAGGTAATAGACAGGAGCTACAGGGAGGTAGTCATCCCTAGGCTACAGGGGTCAGAAAACTGGGTCACTGTCAAGAGAGGGAAGGGAAATGCCCGGATAGTGGAGAGCACACCTGTGGCTGTCCCCTCAGCAACAAATATCTTGTTCTAGATGCTGTTGAGGGGGATGACCTGACAGGGGATGCCCATGGTGACCGGGTCTCTGGCACTGAGCCTGGCGCTATTGTGCAGGAGAGAAGGAGGGAGAAGAGAAATGCAGTAGTCGTAGGGGGTTCCATAGTCAGGGGAACAGACAGGAGATTCTGTGAGCCTGATAGAAATACCCGCATGGTGTGTTGCCTCCCAGGTGCCAGGGTACGGGATGTCTCGGATCGGGTCCTGAATATTCTAGAGGGGGAGGGTGAGCAGCCAGTTGTCTTGGTACGTGTTGGTATCAATGACATAGATAGGACAAAGGAGGAGGTCCTGAAGAGAGATTTGCAGGAGTTAGGAAGGAAGCTGAGAAGCAGGACCTCTAGGGTAGTAATCTCAGGATTGCTACCTGTGCCACGTGCTAGCGAGGGCAAGAATAGTAGGATCAGGGAGATGAATGCCTGGATGAGAGACTGGTGTAGGGGGCAGGGCTTCAGATTCTTGGATAATTGGGATCTCTTCTGGGGGAAGTATGACCTGTTCAAAAAGGACAGGTTACACCTAAACCCGAAGGGGACCAATATCCTGGCGGAAAAGTTTAATAGAGCTGTTAGGGAGGGTTTAAACTAATTTGGCAGGGGGATGGGAACTGGAATAACAGAGCAGAGGAAGGGAAAAACAGAAATAAATCTGAGATAGTGAGCAGTAAGTATCTCAGGAAAGACAGGCAGGTGATGGGGCAAATTTGTAGCCATTGGGATGAGTTGCAGTGCAATAAAGTTGCAGTGAAATCAAAGTGAAAAGTATCAAATACTGGTCTTAAGGTGTTGTACTTAAATGCACCCAGCATCAGGAATAAGGTGGATGATCTTGTCGTACAGCTACAGATTGGCAGGTATGATATTGTGGACATCACTGAGACCTGGCTAAAGGATGCATGTCTCTGGGAGCTGAACATCCAAGGATACACAGTGTATCGGAAGGATAGGAAGGTAGGCAGGGGGGAGGCGTGGCTTTATTGGTAAGAAATGATATTAAATCATTAGTAAGAGGTGATATAGGATCGGAAGGTGCAGAATCTTTATGGGTTGAGTTAAGAAATAGCAGGGGTAAAAGGACCCTGATGGCAGTTATTTATAGGCCTCCAAACAGCTGCAGGGATGTGATTACAACTGGAAATAGAAAAGGCTTGTCAGAAGGGCAGTGTTATTATAATTGTGGGGGATTTTAAGATGCGAGTGGATTGAGAAAATCAGGTCGGCACTGGATCTCAAGAGAGAGAATTTGTAGAATGTCTGCGAGATGGCATTTTAGAACAGCTTGTTGTTGAGCCCACTAGGGGATTGGCTGTACTGGATTGGGTATTGTGCAATGAACCGGAGGTGATTAGAGATATTGAGGTGAAGGAACCTTTAGGAGGCAGTGATCACAACATGATTGAGTTCACTGTGAAATTTAAAAAAGAGAAGCCGAAATCTGATGTGTTGGTATTTCAGTGGAGTAAAGGAAATGACAGTGGCATGAGAGAGAAACTGGCCAAAGTTGACTGGAAAGGGACACACTGGTGGGAAAGACGGCAGAGCAGCAGTGGCTGGAGTTTATGCGAGAAGTGAGGAAGGTGCAAGACAGGTATATTCCAAAAAAGAAGAAATTTTCGAGTGGAAAAAGGATGCAACCGTGGTTGACAAGAGAAGTCAAAGCCAAAGTTAAAGCAAAGGAGAGGGCATAGAAGGAAGCAAAAATTAGTGGGAAGACATACGATTGGGAAGTTTTCAAAACCTTACAAAAGGAAACCAAGAAGGTCATTAAGAGGGAAAAGATTAACTATGAAAGGAAGCTAGCAAATAATATCAAAGAGGATATTAAAAGCTTTTTCAAGTATATAAAGAGTAAAAGACAGGTGAGAGTAGATATAGGACCGATAGAAAATGATGCTGGAGAAATTGTAATGGGAGATAAGGAGATGGCGGAGGAACTGAATGAGTATTTTGCATCAGTCTTCACTGAGGAAGACATCAGCAGTATACCGGACACTCAAGAGTGGCAGGGAAGAGGAGTGTGCGCAGTCACAATTACGACAGAGAAAGTACTCAGGAAGCTGAATAGCCTAAAGGTAGATAAATCTCCTGGACCAGATGGAATGCACCTGCGTGTTCTGAAGGAAGTAGCTGTGGAGATTGCGGAGGCATTAGCAATGATCTTTCAAAAGTCGATAGATTCTGGCATGGTTCCGGAGGACTGGAAGATTGCAAATGTCACTCCGCTACTTAAGAAGGGGGCAAGGAAGCAAAAAGGAAATTATAGACCTGTTAGCTTGACATCGGTGGTTGGGAAGTTGTTGGAGTCGACTGTCAAGGATGAGGTTACCTGGAGGCATATGACAAGATAGGCAGAACTCAGCATGGATTCCTTAAAGGAAAATCCTGCCTGACAAACCTATTACAATTTTTTGAGGAAATTACCAGTAGGCTAGACAAGGGAGATGCAGTGGATGTTGTATATTTGGATTTTCAGAAGGCCTTTGACAAGGTGCCACACATGAGGCTACTTAACAGATAAGAGCCCATGGAATTACGGGAAAGTTACATACATGGTTAGAGCATTGGCTGATTGGCAGGAAACAGAGCGTGGGAATAAAGGGATCCTATTCTGGTTGGCTGCTGGTTACCAGTGGTGTTCCACAGGGGTCTGTGTTGAGGCTGCTTTTTTTTACATTGTACATCAACGATTTGGATTATGGAATAGATGGCTTTGTGGCTAAGTTTGCTGACAATACAGAGATGGGTGGAGGGGCTGGTAGTGCTGAGGAAACAGAGAGTCTGCAGAGAGACTTGGATAGATTGAAAGAATGGGCAGAGAAGTGGCAAATGAAGTACAATGTTGGAAAGTGTATGCACTTGGGCAGAAAAAAACGGGCAGACTATTATTTAAATAGGGAAAGAATTCAAAGTTCAGAGATGCAACGGGACTTGGGAGTCCTCGTACAGGATACCCTTAAAGTTAACCTCCAGGTTGAGTCAGTAGTGAAGAAGGCGAATGCAATGTTGGCATTCATTTCTAGAGGAATAGAGTATAGGAGCAGGGATGTGACGTTGAGGCTCTATACAGCGCTGGTGAGACTTCGAGTACTGTGGGCAGGTTTGGTCTCCTTATTTAAGAAAGGATGTGCTGACATTGGAGAGGGTACAGAGAAGATTCACTAGAATGATTCTGGAAATGAGAGGGTTAACATATGAGGAACGTTTGTCCGCTCTTGGACTGTATTCCTTGGAGTTTAGAAAGATGACGGGAGACCTCATAGAAACATTTCGAATGTTAAAAGGCATGGAGAGTGGATGTGGCAAAGTTGTTTCCCATGATGGGGGAGTCTAGTACGAGAGGGCATGACTTAAGGATTGAAGGGCGCCCATTCAGAACAGAAATGCGAAGAAATTTTTTTAGTCAGAGGGTGGTGAATCTATGGAATTTGTTGCCAAGGGCAGCAGTGGAGGCCAAGTCATTGGATGTATTTAAGGCAGAGATTGATAGGTATCTGAGTAGCCAGGGCATCAAAGGTTATGGTGAGAAGGCAGAGCAGTGGGACTAAGTGGGAGAATGGATCAGCGCATGATAAAATGGCAGAGCAAACTCGACGGGCCGAATGGCCGACTTCTGCTCCTTTGTCTTATGGTCTTATGATGATGAGGCCAAACTCCCTGCAGACTTGCTTAAAGTTGTAATAGAATAAACATGATAATATAAGTACATATTTTTAATGTCACATTTTCTGCATATACCCAATTTGGTTTACAGATTAGACAAAATCACGAAACAAAGTATTACATACACCCTTGGAGGTCGATGGTGGGGGGGGTATCTACACCCCTGAAATGTATTCCCCCACCCCCCTCCACATAGGTGCTGCCTGGCCTGCTGAGTTCCTCCAGCAATTTGCGTGTTTCCACATTCACTTAACCGATTTTAAAATCTCTGCGCTCTGCCAGAATCTGGTTGCAGTCTTTTGATTCTTACCATTAAATTATTTCCCTAGTGTTCCTCTAGTCTAGCGAAATCCAAACTGATTAACATTTTCAACTCAAGGCAACATTCGACCTTCCTGCTGCGGGTTTCCCAGCGCTGCCCCCGCCCCATCGCCCGCCCTCTGGTGCTCAGGAGAGGAGCGGATAGTCTGGGGTTGGTATTGGCGTGGAGAAATACAGTAAAGAGAATGGGGATAAACAGAAATAAAACAATGTCTTATCTCCCCTGTCCCACTCAGACCGGGTTAGTTGTAATTCTGGACCGTAGATTGTCCAAGGACAGGGTGCTTACTCCTGCAAGTTGCCCGAGTTTCCTTGCGATGCTCGGAGTTCCACCGCTGTGAGAGTTGACTGATGCTGAAATCCGCCTGCCGCTGAGCGCGACACTCCCTCTGCTGCCCGTGGCCAGCCGCGCACCCAGTGCCTAGGGTTTTCGTGCCGCCGGCCGCTGAAGTAAAACTCGCCAAAGTTTGAAATGTTATTTTCTTTTGTTTGTGGTTACCTCACCCCTGAAATTAATTTTTATTTTGTATTTTCAACGGTGTGAGTGTAGTAATCTCTCTTAATCATCGGAGTTTGGGATTGGTGGCGACGCGGCTGTCACAAATGAAGGACAGACGTTCCCTTAAAAGAGAGCAAATTTTCCGCTGTCCCGCTTTCTACGGCAGTCGGAAAAGCCTACAGCTTATCATGTTCTAAGATATGTGTTTGATTTTTAAGTTGAGCTTGTATTTTGTTTTGGAACGTCTGAATCGCACATGACCTTGAGGGCAGAGACCCCGGAGGAGAGTCATTTCCCGAGGTACAAGGCCAGGTGAGAAAAGAAACGTTTCGACAATTCACTGCAGTCATGTCTCGAAACAAAGCATGCATTAATTTTATTAATGGATTCTCTCATTACGTTTTAGTTTATTCTCGCTAATCCTTAATCTGAAGGTGTTCAATGTAAATAGTTGCATAAACCCTATAATGTAATAAACGTGCAGTATTTACCCTCGTCCTGAACTGCATTACTATGAAAATTTCATAAGCTCCAACTTACCTTTGTTGCCACGAAGCAGTTAATAGAAACATAGAAAACCTACAGCACAATACAGGCCCTTTGGCCTACAAAACTGTGCCAAACATGTCCCTACCTTAGAACTTCCTAGGCCTTACCCATAGCCCTCTATTTTTCTAAACTCCATGTAACCATCCAGGAGTCTCTTAAAAGACCCTATCGTTTCCACTTCAACCACCGCCACCGGCAGCCCATTCCATGCACTCATCACTCTCTGCATAAAAAACTTACCCCTGACATCTCCTCTGTACCTACTTCCAAGCACCTTAAAACTATGCCCTCTCATGCTAGCCATTAAAGCCCTGGGGAAAAGCCTCTGACTATCCACACGATCAATGCCTCTCATTATTTTGAACACTTCTATCAGGTGACTCTTATCCTCCATCGCTCCAAGGAGAAAAGACCAAGTTCACTCAACCTATTTCATAAGGCATGCTTCCCAATTCAGGCAACATCCTTGTAAATCTCCTCTGCACCCTTTCTATGGTTTCCACGTCCTTCCTGTAGTGAGGCAACCAGAACTGAGCACAGTACTCCAAGTGGGGTCTGACCAGGGTCCTATATAGCTACAACATTTCGTCTTGTAATGCACCCCTCTTCAAGTTGTCATCTACTCCGCCAACTTCATCCATCTAGTCAATGGCTTATTACTATTTAATAAAGCAGGCTTCAATTATACCAGTACCCAAGAAGAACCTGGTAACCTGCCTCGATGACAATCGTCCGATAGTACTTACATTCACAGTGATGAAATATTTTGAGAGATTGGAAATGAAACACACCAACTCCTGCTTGAGAAGCAACTTGGATCTGCTTCAGTTTGCCTACAAGAGCAACCGGACAACAACAGATTCCATCTCATTGGCTTTGCACTCAGCCCTGGAACATCTGGACAGTAAAGATGTGTACATTAGGATGTTCTTTATCAACTACAGCTCAGCATTCAAAGCCATCCTCCTCTAAAAACTAATTAATGAGCTCCAAGACATTGGCCTCGATACCTCCTTGTGCAATTGGATCCTGGATTTCCTCACTTACAGACCTCAGTCAGTTCAGATTGCAGACAACATCTCCTCCACAATCTCCATCATTACAGGTGCAGCTCAAGGCCGTGTGCTTAGACATTGCTCTACTTCTTTTACATTTATGATTCTGTGGCTAAGCACAGATCCAATGCCATATTCAAGTTTGCTGATGACAACACTGTCATAGATCAAATCAAAGGGAGTGACAAATCAATATATTGGAGGGAGATTGAAAATCTGGTTGAGTGGTGCCATAACAATAACCTCTTACTCAATGTCAGCAAGACCAAGGAGAAGGAAACTAGAAGTCCATGAGCCAGTCCTTGTCAGAGGATCATAAGATATAGGGGCAGAATTAGATCATTTGGCCCATTGAGTCTGCTCTGCCATTTCATCATGACTGATCCACTTTCCCTTTAAACCCCAAACTCCTGCCTTGTCCTCTTATCCTTTCATGCCCTATTTAATCAAGAATCTATCAACCTCAGTTATACAATAGACAATAGGTGCAGGAGTAGGCCATTCAACCCTTCGAGCCAGCACCGCCATTCACTATCATGGCTGATCATCCACAATCAGTATCCAATTCCTGCCTTATCTCCATAACCTTTTATTCCGCTATCTTTAAGCGCTCTATCCATCTCATTCTTGAAAGCATCCAGAGACTTGGCCTCCGCAGCCTTCTGGGGCAGAGCATTCCATATATCCACCACTCTCTGGGTGAAAAAGTTTTTCCTCAACTCCGTTCTAAATGGCCTACCCCTTATTCTTAAACTGTGGCCTCTGGTTCTGGACTCACCCATCAGCGGGAACATGCTTCCTGCCTCCAGCATGTCCAATCCCTTAATAATCTTATATGTTTCAATAAGATCCCCTCTCAGCCTTCTAAATTCCAGAGTATACAAGTGCAGTTGCTCCAATCTTTCAACATATGACAGTCCTGCCATCCTGGGAATTAACCTTGTGAACCTACGTTGCACTCCCTCAATAGCAAGAATGTCCTTCCTCAAATTTGGAGACCAGAACTGCACACAGTACTCCAGGTGTGGTCTCACCAAGACCCTGTACAACTGCAGAAGGACCTCTTTGCTCTTATACTCAATTCCCCTTGTTATGAAGGCCAGCATGCCATTAGCTTTCTTCACTGCCTGCTGTACCTGCATGCTTGCTTTCAGTGACTGATGTACAAGAACACCTAGATCTCGTTGTACTTCCCCTTTTCCTAACTTGACTCCATTTAGATAATAATCTGCCTTCCCGTTCTTTCCACCAAAGTGGATAACTTCACATTTATCCACATTAAACTGCATCTGCCATGCATCTGCCCACTCACCCAGCCTGTCCAAGTCACCCTGCATTCTCATAACATCCTTCTCACATTTCACACTGCCACCCAGCTTTGTGTCATCGGCAAATTTGCTAATGTTACTTTTAATTCCTTCATCTAAATCATCAATATATATTGTAAACAGCTGCGGTCCCAGCACTGAACCCTGCGGTACCCCACTGGTCACCGCCTGCCATTCCGAAAGGGAGCCGTTAATTGCTACTCTTTGTTCTATCAGCCAGCCAATTTTCAATCCATGTCAGTACTCTGCCCCCAATACCATGTGCCCTAATTTTGCCCACTAATCTCCTATGTGGGACTTTATCAAAGGCTTTCTGAAAGTCCAGGTACCCTACATCCACTGGCTTTCCCTTATCCATTTTCATAGTTACATTCTCAAAAAAATTCCAGAAGATTAGTCAAGCATGATTTCCCCTTCGTAAATCCATGCTGACTCGGACCGATCCTGTTACTGCAATCCAGATGTGTCGTAATTTCATCTTTTATAATTGACTCCAGCATCTCTCCCACCACCGACGTCAGGCTAACCGGTCTATAATTCCCTGTTTTCTTTCTTCCTCTCTTCTTGAAGAGAGGGACAACATTGGCCGCCCTCCAGTCCACAGGAACTGATCCTGAATCTATGGAACATTGAAAAATGATTACCAATGCGTCCACGATTTCTAAAGCCACCTCCTTATGTACCCTGGGATGCAGACCATCAGGTCCCGGTTGTAAATATACCCAATGACTTGGCCTCCACAGCTGCCTGTGGCAACAAATTCCCCAGATTCACTGCTCTTTGGCTAAAGAAATTCCTCTTCAGCTCAGTTCTAAAAGGATTCCTTTCTATGTTGAGACTGGACCAGACGTGGAGAGTGTCAGCAACTTTAAATTCCTCAGTGTTATTATTTTGAAGGACTTGTCCTACGTCCAGCACATAAGTGCAATTATGAAGAAAGCATGGTAGCACCTCTACTTCCTTAGAAGTTTGCGAAGATTCAGCATGACATCTAAAACTTTGACAATCTTGTGTAGATGTGCAGTGGAGAGTATACTGACTGGTTGCATTACAGCTTGGTATGGAAACACCAATGTCCTTGAATAGAAGATCCTACAAAAAGTAGTGGATACAGTCCAGTCTCTCATGGATCAAGCCCTCTCCACCGCTGAGCACATCTACACAGGGCGCTGTCGCAAGAAAGCAGCATTCATCATCGGAGACACCCCCACCCACCCCCCAGCACCCAGGACATGCTCTCTTCTCACTACTGCCACCAAGAAGAAGGTACAGGAGCCTCAGGACTCACACTATCAGGTTCAGGAACAGTTATTACTCCTCAATCATCAGGCTCTTGTGAAACAAAAGGGATTACTTCACTTGATTTCACTTGCCCATCATTGAAATGTTCCCTCAACCTATGGACTCACTCTTCATCTCATGTTCTCGGTATTTATTGCTTATTTATTTATTTATTATTCTTTCTTTTTTTTTTATTTGCACAGATATCTTTTGCACACTGGTTGAATGCCCAATTTGATGTGGTCTTTCATTGATTCTGCTATGGTTATTATTCTATTGTGGATTTATTTAGTAAACCCACAATAAAATGAAAAATGAGTTAATTCAGAAAAGTGTAAGGTGTTGCTTTTTGGAAAGTCAAATCAAGGTAAAGTAGAAATTTCACAGTGAATGGCCATGGGCTCTGGCAAGTGTGGTAGAGTAGAGGGGCCTTGGAGTTTTATTCACAGGGTGGTGGAGAAGGATTTTGACACATTGGCATTCACCAGTCAGTGAATTGAGTATGAAAGCTTGGAGGTCATGGTGTGGTTGCATAGGATGCTGGCAAGGCTGCACTTGGAGCATTGTATTCAGCTTTGGTCACCCTACTATCACAAAGATGTTATTCAACTGGAAAGAGTGCAGAAAAAGAGTTACAAGGATTGCACTGCGACTTGAAGGCCTGAGTGGTAAGTAGAGGGTGGACATACTAGGACTTAGAAGCTATAAGAAAATTAGATGTGGTCTTCCAGAAGTGTATAAAATCATGAGGGTTGTGGATATGGTGAACACACTCAGTCTTTCTGTCAGCGTTGGGACATCAAAAATTAGTAGATATATAGTGCCTTGAAAAAGTATTCAGCCCCCACGATGGTGTCACATTTTAATGTCTCATTTGCGTCCTTTGTATCACAGAATCCTGGTTAACCCCTTCTCTACCAGGTGCAGCGATTCAGATTGACGGGTTTACTATACACCGTCAGGATAGATCTATAGAGTCTCTCAACAGTGGAGGAGTATGCCTCATGATCAACTCATCTTGCTGCACAAATATATCAGTGCTGTTCCAATTTTGCTCACCAGACGTGGAATATCTAGCAGTAAAGTGCCATCCTTTTTACCTACCTTGGGAGTTCTCTGGGGTCAGCAGTTTACATTCCACCTCAGGCCAATGTCAAGCAGGCTTTCGATGATCTGAGCAATGGGATCAACATGCACGAAACAGCGCACCCTGATGCCTTCGCCATCATTTTGGGAGATTTTAACAAGGCCAGTCTGAAAAAATCTCTAAGCAATTACCATCAACAGATCACTTGCAATACCAGAGGAAACAACACACTGGTCCATCGCTACACCACCATCAAGAATGCCTACCATGCTATTCCATGCCCTCACTTTGGGAAGTCTGATCAGCTAGCTGTACTTCTATTCCTTGTGTATAGGCAGAGACTGAAGACTGCAGCACCAGCAGTGAGGACCAAGAAGGTTTGGACAAGGGAAGCACAGGAGTGCCTACAGGACTGCTTTGCATAGATGGACTGGAGGTATTCAGGGATTCATCTTCAAACCTGGGTGAGTATGCTACAGTTGTTACCGACTTCATTAGAACCTATGTGGATGAGTGTGTGCCCACAAAGACTTACTGTACATTCCCAAACCAAAAGCTGTGGATGAACCAGGAGGTATATCGTCTGCTGAAGATTAGATCTGTGGCATTCAAGTCTGGTGACCCAGGCCTGAACCAGAAAATCAGGTATGATTTGCGGAAGGCTATTTCAAATGAGGTTGGAGGCAACACCGGATGCACGGCAACTCTGGCAGGGTCTGCAAGACATTACTTCCTACAAAGCGAAATCCAATGGCAGTGATGCTTCACTACCAGATGAACTCAACGCCGTCTATGCACACTTTGAAAGGGAAAACACAACTACAGCTGTGAAGATCCCTGCTGCACCTGATGACCCTGTGATCTCCATCTCAGAGGTGGATGTTAGGCTGTCTTTAAAGAGGGTGAACCCTCGCAAGGTGGAAGGTTCCGATGTAGTATGTGTAAGGCTCTGAAAACCTGTGCCAACCAACTAGAGGGTGTATTCAAGGGCAGTTTTAACCTCTGACTGCTATGGGCGGAAGTTCCCACTTGCTTTAAAAGGGCAACAATTGTACCAGTGCCAAAGAAGAATAATGTGGGCTGCCTTAATAACTATCGCCTGGTAGAACTCTGCAATGCTTTAAGAGGGGTTGGTCATGACTAGACTGCATTCCTGCCTCAGCAAGGACCTGGACCCGTTGCAATTTGCCTATTGCCACAATAGGTTAATGGCAGACACAATCTCAATGACTTTCCACATGGCTTTAGACCACTTGGACAACACAAACACCTACGTCGGGATGCTATTCATGGACTATAGCTCAGCATTTAATACCATCATTCCCACAATCCTGATTGAGAAGTTGCAGAACCTGGGCCTCTGTTCCTCCCTCTGCAATTCGATCCTTGACTTCCTAACCGGAAGACCACAATTTGCAGATTGGTGATAATATATCCTCCTCGCTGACGATCAACACTGGCGCACCTCAGGGGTGTGTGCTTAGCCCACTGCTCTACTCTCTGTATACACATGACTGTGTGGCTAGGCATAGCCTAGCTATGCCACCATCTACAAATTTACGGACGATACAACCATTGTTGGTACAATCTCAGGTGGTGACAAGAGAGCATACAGGAGTGAGATATACCAACTGTGGAGTGGTGCTGTAGCAACAACCTGGCACTCTACGTCAATAAGACGAAAGAGCTGATTGTGGACTTCAGGAAGGGTAAGACAAAGGAACACATAACAATCCTCATAGAGGGATCATAAGTAGAGAGAGTGAACAGTTTCCAGTTCCCGGCTGTCAAAATCTCTGAGGATCTAACCTGCTCCCAACATATTGATGTACTTATAAAGAAGGCAAGACAGCAGCTATACTTCATTAGGAGTTTGAAGAGATTTGGCATGTCAACAAATACACTCAAAAACTTCTATGGATGTACTGTGGAGAGCATTCTGACAGGCTGCATCACTGTCTGGTATGGAGGGTGGGGTACTGCACAGGAGCGAAAGAAACTGCAGACGGTTGTAAATCTAGTCTGCTCCATCTTGGGTACTAGCCTACAAAGTACCCAGGACATCTTCAAGGCACAGTGTCTCAGAAAGGCAGCATCTATTATTAAGGACGTACAGCACCCAGGGCATGCCCTTTTCTCATTGTTACCATTAGGAGGGAGGTACAGAAGCCTGACGGCACACACTCAGCGATTCAGGAACAACTTCTTCCCCTCTGTCAGCCGATTCCTTATGGACATTGGACCCGTGAACACTGAAAGAAGCTTGTTTAATATATATTATTTCTGTTTTTGTATTTTTTAAATCTATTCAATATATGCATACTTTAATTGCTTTACTTGTTTATTATTATTTTTACTTTATCTTTTAACTTTGCTAGATTATGTATTGCATTGAACTGCTGCTGCTAAGTTAACAAATTTCACGTCACATGCCAGTGATAATAAACCTGATTCATTTTCTTAATTTAAAATAGTGAAGTAAGATTTTTGAACTAATCTACGAAACATTGCCCTTCATGTTAAATCAAAAGAAAAATTCCAAAGCCTGTCAACAATTTACTAAAAAATAATAAGCCAATATTAGGAGGCTGAAAACGTATTTGTCCCCTTTGTAATTCCTAACTTTCCTCAGGTGCAATACTATATATTACCTTACCAAATCATCCAATTTGTTGATGTAGAAAATTGGAGAATCACCTATTTTCAATGAATTCATAAGAATTCCCCGTCTCTGTAAGTTTCAATCCAACAGTATGGTAGATTTTCAACAGACCAAACCAAAATGAAGACAAAAGAATATCCAAGACAAGTCATGGTAATGATAATAGAGAAGCACAAATCTGGGGAATGGTACAAGATCATCTCAAGGCACTGAACATATCACAGAGCTCAATGCAGTCTATCATGAAAAAGTAGAAAAAATATGAAACCTCAGCCACACAACCTGGGTCAGGATGCCCTTCTAAGCTCAAGCTGGGGAAGAATGTAAGAGAGATGCTGTGACACCAACAGTCACACTGAGTGAGCTGCAGTAGTCACTGGCTGGAACTGGAGATGAAGTTCATGCCTCTGCAGTCCCTAAAGCCTTGCACAGGAAGGATATTTTTGGAAGAGTGGCAAGGAAGAAGCCCCGGCTAAAATAAAAAAAGCATATCCTTGCCTGTAAAGACTTTGCAAAGCATCTCTTGGTAGATACTATAAAGATGTGGAAGAAGGTCTTGTGGTCATATGAGACTAAAGTGGAACTTTTTGTTTTGAACAGTAAGGGGTCAGTGTGGCGTAAATCTAATACTATCCATCAGCCAGGTAACACCATCCCTACTGTAAAGTATGGTGGAGGTAGCATCGTGCTATGGGGATACTTTTCAGCAGCAGGGACTAGAAATCTGTAGATTGATGGGAAGATGAATGCTGTTAAATACAGAGAGATCCCGGATTAAAAACTTGCCAGCCTCTGCCAGAAAGCTTAATCTTGCAGCAGGACAAGAACCCAAAGCACACTGCTAGAGCAGCCATGGAGTGGTTTCAAATGAAGAAAATTGATGTCCCGAGTGGCCCAGTCAAAGTCTTAACCTTAACCTGATCATACATCTCTGCCAAGACCTCAAGATTACTGTCCACCGCCGCTCCCCTACTAACCTGGTACAGCTTGAGCAGTTTTGCAAGGTGAAATGGGTGCCATCACGTTGTGCAAAGCTAATGGAGACTTTTCTAAAAATGCTACTGGCTGCAGTAGCTGCAAGCGGTGGTTCAATTAAGTATTAAGTAAAGGGGATTGAATACTTTTGAACTACCAAAAGTTTTTGATTATTTTTTTCATGCTTTACAATTTTCCCTAGTTTTTTTTGGAGCATGTGATTCACAAATAAAAATGGAGCTTGAAGCTCTCAATCTTCTTAACCTCAGCACTGTTGATATACATGTAAGTGTATGTCCTGGCCCCATTCATGAAGTCAATGACCAACTCTCTTGTTCTGTTACATTTAGAAAATGATTATTGTCATGACACCATGTCGTTAGCAGATAATTGAATGTAATTAGTGTTAGTGGGTGCTTGATAGTTGGTGTGAAATTTGGGAAACCAAGGGTTGTTTCGATAGTGCATTATTCAATTCTAATGTGGAGTCATACAGCTTCCCCTCAGCTGCTTAGCAGGTCAGGCAGCTTTGATAGAGAAGGGGAAAAACAGAGTTAATGTAATCATGAAAGGTCATGGTCTTGTAACACTAACTGCACAGAGCAAGAAACACTGCTGCAGAAACACAGTGGCTTGAACTATATTTGCAGTGGAAAAGGAACTGTTGGAAATCCTGCTTCAGGAATCTCAACAGCTTTCCAGAGATTCAACCTGCTGAATATCTCCCAACATTTTCATTCATTATTTCAGTTTTCCAGCATCAATATTTTTCTTTTCTATTTATGCCCTGTCACCCTCCAACATCTTCTGTTGTGAAACCAGCTCACCATGACGCATTGTGTATAAACTCAATTCTTGAGTAATCCTTCCATCGTCTTTCAATTTCCAACTTTAATTCAGTATATCTCTGATATTTTTCACTTATTGATTTCTGTATGTTACAGTTGAAGTCAGAAGTTTACATACACCTTAGCCAAATACACTTAAACTCAGTTTTTCACAATTCCTGACATTTAATCCTAGAAAACATTCCCTGTATTAGGTCAGTTAGGATCACTATCTTAAGGATGTGAAATGTCAGAATAATAGTAGACAGAACAATTTATTTCAGCTTTTATTTCTTTCATAACATTCCCAGTGGGTCAGAAGTTTACATACACTTTGTTAGTATTTGGTAGCATTACCTTTAAATTGTTTAACTTGGGTCAAATGTTTTGGGTGGCCTTCCACAAACTTTTCAGAGTAAGTTACTGGAATTTTGTTCCATTCCTCCAGACACAACTGGTGTAACTGAGTCGGGTTTGTAGGCCTCCTTGCTCGCACACACTTTTTCAGTTTTGCCCACAAATCTACCATAGAACCATAGAAACTACAGCACAGAAACAGGCCCTTTGGCCCTTCTTGGCTGTGCTGAACCATTTTCTGCCTAGTCCCACTGACCTGCACACGGACCATATCCCTCCATACACCTCCCATCCATGTATCTGTCCAATTTATTCTTAAATGTTAAAAAAGAACCCGCATTTACCACCTCGTCTGGCAGCTCATTCCATACTCCCTGTGTGAAGAAGCCCCCACTAATGTTCCCTTTAAACTTTCCCCCCTCACCCTTAACCCATGTCCTCTGGTTTTTTTCTCCCCTTGCCTCAGTGGAAAAAGCCTGCTTGCATTCACTCTATCTATACCCATCATAATTTTATATACCTCTATCAAATCTCCCCTCATTCTTCTACGCTCCAGGGAATTAAGTCCTAACCTATTCAACCTTTCTCTGTAACTGAGTTTCTCAAGTCCCGGCAACATCCTTGTAAACCTTCTCTGCACTCTTTCAACCTTTTTTATATCCTTCCTGTAATTTGGTGACCAAAACTGAACACAATACTCCAGATTCGGCCTCACCAATGCCTTATACAACCTCATCATAACATTCCAGCTCTTATACTCAATATTTTGATTAATAAAGGCCAATGTACCAAAAGCTCTCTTTACGACCCTATCTACCTGTGATGCCACTTTTAGGGAATTTTGTATCTGTATTCCCAGATCCCTCTATTCCACTGCACTCCTCAGTGCCTTACCATTAACCCTGTATGTTCTACGTTGGTTTGTCCTTCCAACGTGCAATACCTCACACTTGTCAGTATTAAACTCCATCTGCCATTTTTCAGCCCGTTTTTCCAGCTGGTCCAAGTCCCTCTGCAGGCTCTGAAAACCTTCCTCACTGTCTACCACACCTCCAAACTTTGTATCATCATCCAAATGAGTGACTGAAGCATGTCTGAAATGACAAATGCCAACACTTACTGTATTGACCATAAATGCTGATAAAAGAAAATCAATGCCGAAGTGCTAAAGTGCTAAAGGCCCTACGAAGAAAGATGATCTCAAACAATCTGTCCATCCCAACTAACCCTAGCTTCAAAGTGACCTGCCCTGAAGTCCTCTGTAATTCACATTCATGAAGAGACTCTTGCCTCCTTGATCAGAAAACACCAGAACTGGGTTAATAACAATGTGGATTTGGGAGAGCTAATTGTGCAAGCACAAGATGTTCTTGGGAGATTGCAGACCTCTGAGGCACAGAGAGATCTGAATGTCCTCGTACATAATTCGCAAAAGGCTGGTATGCAGCTGTAAGTAAATTGGAAAGAAAATAGTGTTCTTTATTGCAAGCTAAATTAAATACTAAAGAGAGGTTATTTAAGGCTGGATGAAACCATATCTGGAGTAGTTTTCACACTATTGCTTTCCTTAAAGAAGAAGCAGAAGTATTGGAAGCAGTTAAGAAAAAATGTATACTAGTAACTGGAATACACACTTCGAATTTGAGAAAGGGTTTGATCTGTACCTGCTGGCATACAGAGAACTGAGAAAGGATGTTTGAAACTTAAGTTTCTAAAAGATCTCAACAGGGTGGAGCTGGAAAGGACGTGACCATGGATCACCACTTAAGAATAAGGGATCTCCCATTTTAGAAAGATAAGGCGAAATGGTTTGTCAAAAGGTCTTGAGACTCTGCAACTGTTTTGCTTCAAATATTGTGAATGCAAAGCTTTTCAATAATTTTAAGACAGCAGTAGATACATTCTTGACAAGCAAGGACTTGAAAGATTTCCACATGGAGGTGGGAAAGCAGCTCTAACCTTTTTATATGGCAAACAGACTGATGGGCTGAATGGCTTAATCCTGTTCCTATATTTGGTCACACATATATTCATTTGGAAAGTCTACCATGCCTTGCAATGGCAAAATAAGAGCTCCACAGCTACCTAAAGCAAAGTACCTCCAGAAAACTCGCAAGAAAGGGCAGATAATGGTTGGAACTTGTGGAGGAGGTCCAACAGCTCACTGGCAACCATGACACAGGCACTCAGTCCATCAGCATCCCTAAGCATCCAATAGTCCATCTCACTAAAAGAATAGTCATGAGTTTATCAAGGACAGAGAGGTGGTCTTCAGCCCCTAGAAGGAATAGTTTGAAAATCCACCTACTGAGTCCGTGTTTTTGAGCATCCTTGACTCCATCCCATATGATTAAATCCTATCTTGCTGCTACCTTAACAAAAGTTTGGAATCTACTTTTCAGCTGAAAAGCATCAATGCCTACAGAGCAAATGATATTCCTGCTGAGTTCCAAAATTTGGAGCATTTGGCATGAATTCACAGCCTTGTTTTCCTCATCTTGGAAAAGGAGGATATGCCAGGGGATATTGGACCTTATTAAATGTGACCATCTTCAAGATAGGAGGCACAATGAATATGATCATCATCATGTGAAAACTACAGAAGAAATATTAGTATCACACATTGTATCTTAATCTTACAGAAAGCCATTGACTGTCAACCAAGGTCGGACTCTGGAGGAATCCCCAAATTTGTCTACACTTCGATTTTTTTCTCAATTTTCATTTTGCTATATGATGGCATGTAAACTGTGATCCTAACAAAGGATACACCATAGACCCAGTCCCAGTACAGACTAGTTTCAAATGTCATCTATGCTATATTTGGAAATAAAATTTAAAAAAAACCCTCACCTTGATTTTCCTCAATGCAAAACAGATCTTTATGGACACCAAAGTTAATGTAGGGAGGACCTTTTATTTAGTATCCATAAAGCAAAACACTTTTAAGTTTGTCCTCGTGGTACAGCAGCTCCCTCTGACAATAAAGGTACATGGAGAAACTTAACTAGAAAGTGTTGATGACTTCCCACTTATTTGGGAGTCAGGTCCCAATGAATGGTAGACATTGAATGGTGAATTTCATCATTGCCTCAATTCACCAGCACAGCCTTTCCTTATTGGTCATTACTGAACTTCCCATATTCCAATGAGAATATACCCAACCCATCCAATCTCATGTTACAACTCTAGCTTTCCATTTCCGGCAACACTGTGGTGAATCTCTCCTGCATATTTAGCATTGCAGCCACATTCTTTCCATAGTGTGTTGACCAGAATCATACAAAAACTCCAAATGCCATCTAATCAATGTTCTCATTCAATGCAACAGGACCACTTAACTCTTATACACAATGCCTTGGTTTATGGTGGCAAACATACTTCTTTTTCCAAATATCAAGTGTTTTCCAATATTCTTTAAATTCTGGAGCAGTTCTGATACGATGGAGGGTGACAAATGTAAGCTTATCATGTTGAAAGGAGGGGGGAAAAATAGGGATTACAGCCAAGGACACTTAATATAATTATAGGGTAAATATAAGAATATCTTCGAAAAATACAATGACAGAACACTCAACGTATTAATGCATAGAATAAAGTCAGCATGGGCTAATGAAAGGAAAATCTTACTTTAAAAATATCTTGCCTTTTTCTGAAAATGTAACTTCTACAACGGATGTTGAACCAATACACATTATGCATTTGGACCTTCAGAAGGCTTTTGATATGCTCCCTTGGTAAAATAATTAGTGAGCAGAATTGAGAAACATAGAACTTGGAGTAATTCGGGGTGCCATTTGGGCGTAACAGATAGTGGTGCTAACCAATAGCTCTCCTTCCCCAGGTTCAATTGGAGCTCTATATGAATGTGTACTTTTCCTCCCATATCCCATGGGCATGCTGGCAGATTAATGAGCCACTCTGAGTATCCCCTTTGATGCAGGTGGGTGGCAGGTGTTGATGGGTTGTTGAGAGAGCACGAGTTTCTGGGAAATACTTAGGGTAGCAGAGTTGCTCTGTGAGCTGGTATGGATTTGATGAGTCAAAGAATGTCATAATATGAAATATGGAGACACTTTGGAGTGCAAAAAATGCTGTGACAGATTTAAACAAATAGAAAAGCAATCTTAAAGGTGTCTTTCTTATCTGTATTGTTAGCAGTGGATGGGTATATCATGATAGGCGCTGCTCTAGTGCTTCCAGAATTTGAGCACCGGACTTGAGAAGAATAAATTTAAATAATAGGAATAAAGCAGACAATTGTTGTTTAGTGAATACCTTTGAATCTTCCTTTCAAGCCAATGACAAGTTCAGCAATAAGCAATGAACAACATTATCCTGTTTTTCTAATGGCCTCATCTGACTTTGATCTATTTTATGCATCTTGCTATAATGAATTATATGTTATATACTGAAGAAACATTGTCATATTTTAACAAAATATCTTAAAATTTAGTTTCTGAACTACTTTGATCTTTCATATTTTGTTGACTTTCCAATTATTCACAAGCAAATAATTCTTCATGTTTTACAACTTGCAGTACTTAGAGTTAAATCACCTTAGTGAATAATGTGTTATACTCATAGATCTCAAACATTATTCCTATGAGAATAGGAATAGAATGAGGTGGAGGATAAATGCGTGACTGAGGGATTGGAGCAGGGGGCAGCGATTCAGATTTCTGGATCACTGGGACCTCTTTGGGGGCCGGTGTAACCTGTACAAAAAGGAGGGATTGCACTTGAATCCCAGGGGGACCAATATCCTGGCGAGGAGGTTTGCTAAGGTTACTGGGGAGAGTTTAAACTAGAATTGTTGGGGGGTGGGAACCGTACTGAAGAGATTGGGGAAGAGGAGGTTGGCTCACAAATAGAGACAGTGCGAGAGGGAGGATAGGCAGGTGATAGAGAAGGGACGTGCTCAGACCAAAGGTTGAGATGCGTCTATTTTAACACAAGGAGTGTTGTGAACAAAGCGGATGAGCTTAGATTGTGGATCAGTACTTGGAGCTATGATGTAGTGGCCATTACAAAGACTTGGATGGCGCAGGGACAGGAATGGTTATTTCAAGTGCCGGGTTTTAGATGTTTCAGAAAGGACAGGGAGGGAGGCAAAAGAGGTGGGGGTGTGGCACTGTTGATCAGAGATAGTGTCACAGCTGCAGAAAAGGTGGATGCCATGGAGGGACTGTCTACGAAGTCTCTGGGTGGAGGTTAGGAACAGGAAGGGGTCAATAACTTTACTGGGTGTTTTTTATAGGCCGCCCAATAGTAACAGGGATATCGAGGAGCAGATAGGGAAACAGATCCTGGAAAGGTGTAATAATAACAGAGTTGTCTTGATAGGAGATTTTAATTTCCCAAATATCGATTGGCATCTCCCTAGAGCAAGGGGTTTAGATGAGGTGGAGTTTGTTAGGTGTGTTTCTTGACACAATATATAGATAAGCCTACAAGAGGAGAGGCTGTATTTGATTTGGAATTGGGAAATGAACCTGGTCAGGTGTCAGATCTCTCAGTGGGAGAGCATCTTGGAGATAGTGATCGTAATTCTATCTCCTTTACAATAGCAGTGGAGAGAGATAAGAACAGACAAGTTAGAAAAGCATTTAATTGGAGTAAGGGGAGTTATGAGGCTACCGGGCAGGAAATTGGAAGCTTAAATTGGAAACAGATGTTCTCAGGAAAAAGTCCAGAAGAAATTAGGCAAATGTTCAGGGGATATTTGTGTGGAGTTCTGCATAGGTATGTTCTTATGAGACAGGGAAGTTATGGTAGGGTGCAGGAACCGTCGTGTACAAAGGCTGTAATAAATCTAGTCAAGAAGAAAAGAAAAGCTTACAAAAGGTTCAGAGAGCTAGGTAATGTTAAAGATCTAGAAGATTATAAGGCTAATAGGAAGGAACTTAAGAAGGAAATTAGGAGAGCCAGAAGGGGCCATGAGAAGGGCTTGGCGGGCAGGATTAAGGAAAACCCCAAGGCATTCTACAAGTATATGAAGAGTAAGAGGATAAGACATGAAAGAATAGGACCTATCAAGTGTGACAGTGGGAAAGTATGTATGGAACCAGAGGAAATAGCAGAGGTACTTAATGAATACTTTACTTCAGTATTCACTATGGAAAAGGATCTTGGTGATTGTAGCGATGACTTGCAGCAGACTGAAAAGCTTGAGCATGTAGATATTAGGAAAGAAGATGTGCTGGAGCTTTTGGAAAGCATCAAGTTAGATAAGTCTCTGGGACCGGATGAGATGTACCCCAGGCTACTGTGGGAGACGGGGGGGAGGGGGTGTTTGCTAAGCCTCTGGCAGTGATCTTTGCATCATCAATGGGGACGGGAGAGGTTCGGGAGGATTGGAGGGTTGCAGATATTGTTCCTGTATTCAAGAAAGGGAGTAGAGATAGTCCAGGAAATTATAGACCAGTGAGTCTTACCTCAGTATTTGGTAAGTTGATGGAAAGGATCATGAGAGGCGGGATTTATGAACATTTGGAGAGGTATAATATGATTAGGAATAGTCAGCATGGCTTTATCAAGGGCAGGTTGTGCCTTACTAGCCTGATTGAGTTTTTTGAGGCTGTGGCTAAACACATTGAAGGAAGAGCAGTAGATGTAGCGTATATGGATTTCAGCAAGGCATTTGATAAGGTACCTCATGCAAGGCTTATTGAGGAAGTAAGGAGGCATGGAATCCAAGGAGACATTGCTTTGTGGATCTAGAACTGGCTTGCCCACAGAAGGCAAAGAGTGGTTGTAGACAGGTCATATTCTGCATGGAGGTTGGTCACTAGTGGAGCGCATCAGGGATCTGTTCTGGGACCCTTACTCTTCTGGATGAGGAAGTGGAGGGATGGGTTAGTAAGTTTGCTGATGACACTAATGTTGGGGGTGTTGTGGATAGTGTGGAGGGCTGTCAGAGGTTACGGTGGGACATGGATAGGATGCAAAAGTGGGCTGAGAAGTGGCAGATGGAGTTCAACCCAGATAAGTGTGAAGTGGTTCATTTTGGTAGGTCAAATATGATGGCAGAATATAGTATTAATGGTAAGACTCTTGGCAGTGTGGAGGATCAGAGGAATTTTGGTGTCCAAGTCCATAGGACACTCAAGGCTACTGCGCAGGTTGACTCTGTGATTAAGAATACATACGATGCATTGGCCTTCATTAATTGTGGAATTGAATTTAGGAGCTGAGAGGTAATTTTTCAGCTATATAGGACCCTGGTCAGACCCCACTTGGAGTACTGTGTTCAGTTCTGGTCACCTCACCACAGGAAGGATATGGAAGCCATAGAAAGGGTGCAGAGGAGATTTACAAGGATGTTGCCTGGATTGGGGAGCATGCCTTATGAGAATAGGTTGAGTGAACTCTGTCATCATCTGTTACTCCCCACACAACTGCAGCGAGGAGAAAGAGGTGGAGGCCTTCTATAGTAAACTTCACAAAACTGTCACTTTAATACTGGCACATAACTTCCTGGCTGTGCTCAGCGATTTTAATGCCCAGGTCGGACTGGAAGATGTTCCATACTCATACCAAGACTTTACCAACAGAAATGGACAATATCTAGTTGATTTCATCCAGGAACACAGTCTCATTGCCGCCAACACACAATTCAAGAAGCGAGCAAACTGTGGACATATGAAAACAGAGCCTCCATCTACAGGAAACAGCTTGATTACATCCTCGTAAGAACAAAATGGCGTAATTGTGTGATCGACACAGAAGCCTACAGCACCTTCAACTCAGTCAGTTCTGATCACAGAGTAGTGTCAATGCAAGTGAGACTGAGCCTGCAGCAACCCAAAGCCACAGGTCCCAAGGAGAAGATAGACTGGAAGGCATTCTCCTCACAACCTATTCTTCAAGCCTAGTACACAATGGAGGTGAGAAATCGCTTCGGCCCACTGGAAAGGGGGGAGGAAGAGACTGCCACCGACCGCTATCAACGGCTCATAGACGCACACACAGGTGCAACAAAGAGTTTGCCTACTGTGAAGTGAATCAAGAAGAGTCGGATCTCGAAACATCCTGACGTTGTCTCAGCAAGAAGTGTGGTCAATGCTTGTCACGCTGAACTTAGAAGGAGCAAAACAGAAGAGCTAAGAGACAAGTTCAAGACAGCAAAGAAGAATCTCTTTGCCACCTACGACCGACTGAAGGAAGAGGAACTAGCTGAGAGGATTAGAGAGATAGAAGCTGTTAATGAAGACATGCAGCATGGAGAAGCATGGTGCCTAGTCAATGAGATCAGTAGACGGAAGAAGTCCCCATCAGGTCAAATAAGTGGTAAAACAGCAGAGGACCGTGTCCAGACATGGTTTGCCCACTTTAAGAACCTGCTGGGAAGCCCTCCAACAATCACAGAAGAAGAAGAGGACATACCCACGATATTAACGCAGTCAACATCAATGACAGCCCATTCACCATTGAGAAATTGAAGAAGGCCAAATATGCACTCAAACAGGGCAGGAGCGCTGGACCAGATGGAATACCACAGATATCCTGAAGAACTGCGACCTGGACAACATCTTGCTGGACATATGTAATACGACACTGATGAAAGGTGACAAACCAGAACAGTGGTTACTGTCGAACATTATCCCAGTCCCCAAGTCTGGATCCCTCACAAAGACAGATAACTACCACGGTATCAGCTTGACCTGCATCTTAGCAAAGTTATACAATTGGATGATCTTGAACAGGATCCGCACCACCATTGACCCTAAGCTAAGATTCAATCAGAATGGTTTTCGGCAGAAGCGCACAACAGTAATGCAAATACTTGCTCTCCGTAGGATCATCGAGGAAGTCAAGAAGAACAACCTACCAACCGTGCTTACTTACATCGATTTTCGCAAAGCTTTTGACTCCATTCACCGAGGTAAAATGCTGAAGATCCTGAATGCTTATGGAGTACCAGACCATCTACTGAGAGCAATAGAGTCCAGCTATACCAAAACCATGGCGAAAGTTGTATCACTAGATGGAGAAACAGCAGTATTCGAGCTCCTAACTGGTGTGCTGCAAGGAGACACTCTGGCACCCTACATCTTTATAATTGTCCTTGATTACGCTCTGCGTCAAGCTACCAAAGATCATGACAAGTTTGGTTTTACCATAAAACCAGGGCAAACCAAAAGGGTCAGACCAGTTACACTCACAGATCTCAATTTTGCAAATGACATAAGTGGAAATTGAATGCAATAAAGTTGGACTTCACCTAAACGCTGAAAGGACAGAGAACATGGCATTTAACTGCGACGAAGGTACTCTCAAGACAGTAGAGAATGATACCATTAACAAAGTCTTTGACTACAAGCACCTCGGGTCAAGAATGATGAGTTCGGAGGAGGGCATAAAGATACGGAAGGCGCTGGCGTGGAGGGCTATGAACGACATGAAGGAAATCTGGAAGTCGAACCTGACCAGAGGGCTTAAAGAGAGGATTTTCATAGCAGTCATAGAGTCCATTCTCACGTATGGATGCGAGACGTGGACACTCACCAAGACGATACGAAAGTCTCTAGATGGTTGCTATACACGAATGTTCCGGATGGCTCTTGATGTGAGTTGGCAACAGCACATGTTGAACGTTGAGCTGTATGACAACCTACCGAGCTCTCCGCTAAAATCAAGGCGAGAAGACTGCAACTAGCGGGGCAATGTTTACGCCACCCCGAGCTACCTGCCAGCCTAGTCATCATATGGGAGCCCAAGCACGGGAGGATGAACCCTGGGTGCCCTCCCAAGACTATGGTTAACATGCTCCTAGAAGACAGTGGCGCAACTAATGTAGATGAACTGAACACACTGATAAGGGAGAGGGAGAAGTGGAGGGTCCGTCATGGTGCCTGACACCGGCCCCCTAGGCCTGAGTCGACCTAGTAGTAGTAGAACTCGGCCTTTTCTCCTTGGAGCGACAGAGGATGAGAGGTGACCTGATAAAGGTGTATAAGATGATGCGAGGCATTGATTGTGTGGGTAGTCAGAGGCTTTTTCCCAGGGCTGAAATAGTTGCCACAAGAGGACACAGGTTTAATGTGCTGGGGAGTAGGTACAGAGGAGATGTCAGGGGTAAGGTTTTTACTCAGAGAGTGGTGAGTGTATGGAATGGGCTGCTGGCAACGGTGGTGGAGGCAGATATGATAGGGTCTTTTAAGAGACTATTTGGATAGGTACATGGAGCTTTGAAAAATAGAGGGCTATAGGTAAGCCTAGGTAGTTCTAAGGTAGGGACATGTTTGGCACAACTTTGTGGGCTGAAAGGCCTGTATTGTGCTGTAGGTTTTCTATGTTTCTATATTTTCCAACCTCTTCGAACCTTGTTTAGCATGCCAAGTGTTAAAGCATTCTTGGAATGCTGGATTGCTTTGCTGCAATGAAGCCCTGCTTTGTTCTGCTACTGACTAGGCCAATGAAAATATGTGGGTTGCCAGAAAGCTTTGATAGCACACAATCAATGTTAGACAATTCCGGAATTGTACATCTGCTCCACCTAGTTTTAGGAAATTTAGTCTTTTAATTCTCTATTGCTTCAGCAAAGGAAGTTTTGTTGCAGGAATTGAACTGCTGCTCAACAATCCTGTTTGAATCATGAACTGGAACTCCAATGATTGGTTCTTTCACTTTTTAAAGAAAGTAGTTTCATGCCTGCTGAGTTTCGAGGAGCAGCTTTTAAGGTTCTGATTTTAGGTTTAGATTTTGACTGGCCGGGAAGAAAAAGAACGCCGCAAGTCATTGTCACAAAAGACATTGCAAATGCTGGAGATCTGAAGTAACACACACAAAATACTGGAGGAACTCAGCAGATCAGGTAACATCTTTGGAGAGGAATAAACAGTCGACGTTTTAGGCCAAGACTCTTCATCGGGACTGGAAAAGAAGGGGAAAAGTGCAGAATGACAAGGTGAGGGGAGGGGAAGGCGTACAAGCTGGAAGGTGAGAGGTGAAGAGGGAAGGTAGGAAATGAGGGAGGGGCATGGTGAGAAGCTATGAGGTAATAGGTCGAAAAGGTAAAGGTTTGAAGAAGAAGGATGAATCATCTTTGAATTTATTAAAAATTTTGCAAAAAGAATATTTTAAAACCTGGTCCTTTGAATCAAATAATGTAGAAGGCCAAAAGGATGTACTTGTAATTGGAAAAAGAATGATACCTATCATAAAGACAATGCCAGTGGATGCTGCAGTATTGCAGGCTGTGCAATTTGTATGGAATACCTGGGATTTTCCTTTCTGCCACTGTGCTGTGCAAAACCAGATTATACCAACAACGACTTCAAATTAACTGGTCTGTCTGGAGTTGTGACAGAAGTTAAGGTATGTTGGATTATTAATATTCAATGCCTGAATGACTATTGACCTGTGGCTCTGACATCAATTGTTATGAAGTGCTTCGAGAGACTGGTTATGGCACACATCAACCACAGCCTACCAGTCAACCTCGACGCTTTGCAATTCGCCTACCGGAGCAACAGGTCAACGGTAGATGCCATCTCTCTGGCCCTACATTCCTCCTTAGAACATCTGGAGAGTAAAGACGCATAAATAAGGCTTCTTTTCATTGACTTCAGATCTGCCTTTAATACCATCATTCCAAATAAACTGATTCCTAAGCTTCGGAACCTGGGCCTTAGCGCTCAGATCTGCAGCTGGATCTTCAACTTCCTCACAGACAGGACCCAGGCTGTTTAAATAGGGGCAAGCTCTCCTCTACAATCACTCTGAGCACCGGTGCCCCACAAGGCTGTGTACTCAGCCCCCTGCTGTACTCACTGTACACCCATGATTGTGTAGCCATTTTCCATCGAATTCAATATATAAGTTTGCTGATGACACAACAATTGTAGGCCGTATCTCGGGTAATGATGAGTTTGAGTACAGAGAGGAAATTAAGAACCTGGTGGCATGGTGCGAAGACAATAACCTATCCCTCAACGTCAGCAAGACGAAGGAATTGGTTTTTAAAAGCGCAAACACGAGGAATTCTGCAGATGCTGGAAATTCAAGCAACACACATCAAATTTGCTGGTGAACGCAGCAGGCCAGGCAGCATCTCTAGGAAGAGGTACAGTTGACGTTTCAGGCCGAGACCCTTCGTAAGGGTCTCGGCCTGAAATGTCGACTGTACCTCTTCCTAGAGATGCTGCCTGGCCTGCTGCATTCACCAGCAACTTTGATGTGTGTTGAAGGAATTGGTTGTTGACTTCAGAAGGAGTAGCGGACCGCTCGACCCCATTTACATCGGTGGTGGGCAAGTGGAACAGGTCAAAAGCTTTACGTTCCTCCGGGTCAATATCACAAATGACCTGACTTGGTCCAACCAAGCAGAGTTCACTGCCAAGAAGGCCCTCCAGCACCTTTACTTCCTGAGAAAACTAAAGAAATTTGGCCTGCCCCCTAAAACCCTCACTAATTTTTATAGATGTACCGTAGAAAGCATTCTTCTAGGGTGCATCACAACCTGGTATGGAAGTTGTCCTGTCCAAGACCGAAAGAAGCTGCCGAAGATCGTGAACACGGCGCAGCACATCACACAAACCAATCTTCCATCCTTGGACTCACTTTACACCGCATGCTGTCGGAGCAGTGCTGTCAAGATAATCAAGGACACAACCTACCCAGCCAACACACTTTTCGTCCCTCTTCCCTCCGGGAGAAGGCTCAGGAGCTTGAAGACTTGTACAGCCAGATTTGGGAACAGCTTCTTTCCAACTGTGATAAGACTGCTGAACGGATCCTGACCTGGATCTAGCCCGTACCTTCCCAATATCCGGACCTGCCTCTCAGTTTTTTTGAACTACCTTACTTTCCCTTTTCTATTTTCTATTTATGATTTATAATTTAAATTTTTATATTTACTAATTTTTACTATTTTTAATATTTAATATTTATAATCCAGGGAGCGGGAAACACAGAATCAAATATGGCTGTGATGATTGTACGTTCTAGTATCAATTGTTTGGCGACAATAAAGTATAAAGTATTAATCAGGTAGTATTCCCTGACTCTTTTTGGCTCTCAGCTTCAATGCTTATTTATCTTGTTCGGCAATACAATGCAGAGTAGGCCCTTTGAGCCACGCCACACTAGCAACCCCATAACCCTGATTAACCCTCACCTACTCATGGGATAACTTATATTGACCAATTAACCTAACCGGGACATCTTTCGACTGTTGAAGGAAAATGGAGCACTTGGGGAAAACCCAAACAGTCCTGGGGAAGGATGTATAGAGACTCCTTACAGAATGGTGCTGGAATTGAGTTCCAAACTTCAGGACACCCAAGCCGTAGTTGTGTCACGCTAACTGCTATGCTACTGTGGTGGCCCACGGTATGAATGGACCAAGGAATCAGTATAGTTAATCTTTACTACCATGAAGTTCCAAGAGTATTTTAATTTGAATATTTATAATAGGATCATTAGACATAGGAGCAGAATTACGACAATCAGCCCATTGTGTCTCTCTGCCCCATGCACATGGCTGAAGTATTTTCTCTATCAACCCCATTTTCCTACCTTCTCTCCATAACGCTTGATGCTCTTGCTAATCAAGAACCTATCAACCTCCACTTTAAATATATGTAGTAACTTAGCCTCCGTAGCCATATAAACTTGCTAACCATACTGCATGTTGTCTTCCTGAGTTGACCTGCATTTTTGCTCTGTGCTCTAATTGTGGCCTGGGCAGTAAATACCCAATTGGTTGATTTTTAATGTTTTTTTTCTGTTTTGTTCAGGCCACATTGAACCTCCTGGTTATTCCTGCTAGCTGGAATGACATATTGCATGAGGAGAAAGCAGCACCTACTCAAGTAGGTTGACAGTATGTGCTGCTGTAAACATCCTTGACTGGAAGCTTTGCTGGAGGAAATTGAGCTTTCAGTCAGATGTTTATGGCTGCAAGCTGTCATGCACTCCAAAAGGAAAATGAACTTCTCTCCCATGGATGTGCCTGAAGATGATGCGTGTTCAAAGCGGCTGAATGAAAACTGATAAGATAATGTAATGAAATGGAATATGAGTTTCTTCACAGCAACAACTCTGTTTTATATTGATGCATTTAATATTGTGATGTCCAAGCCACTTGACAGCTCTAATTGGAAACAAGGTTTGATATTAAGCTGATTTAGATTTGGTGGCAAGGGGAGCATCTTGGAGGAGAAAGAGACACAGATTTCTACAGATGTATGGTGGTGCTGAACAGTTGCAACATCTGCTGGTATGGAGGTGCCAATGAATAGTACTGAAAGGAGCCTCTTCTCATTACTACCACTGGGGCATATCTACAGGAGCCTAAAGACGTACACTCAACATTCTAGGAAAAGCTTCTTCCCTCTGCCATCAGATTTCTGAATGGTCCATGAACAAGATTGCATTATTCCTCTTATGCACTTTTTAATTTTTGTAACTTACGATAAGTTTTATGTCTTGCAGTGTACTGCTGCTGCAAAACAACAAGTTTCACAACATATGTCATGGATAGTAAACCTGATTCTGATTATGGAGCTGGGGTCAAGGCAGCTGAAAGCACATCTGCCTATTTGTGGAATGCTAAACACTAGGAATGCTGGGATTTTAGTAGCGTTGGTAGAGGGGAAGCCATGAAAGATTAAAAAGCTGGATATGAAATAAAATATGTAGTCATCTGCAGAAGTATCTAGCTTCAGAGAGTGAAATTAAGATGTTTGAATTTTTCTTTGGGCAATTTGCTAAAACATTTTTTAATATCTGAATTAAATTCTTTATAAGTGAACAACATCATTCTAGTTAATAACTTCAAGGCCTTTTAGAAAACTGTAAAAATCTTGTTACCCCAATTAGCAAATATCAAATCACTTGGTAAGAATGTTCAATAATCTGACTGGGATGCTAAAAACCTGAATTAAAGTCAGTCAGTTCTGGAAGTTATGCCTCCTGTTTTTTTTTACTTACTTCCATGATAAGGGAAATATATTCTTCTTATTTACTTACCCGATTCATCTCTTAATAATTTCATGCACCCCATTCAAGTTTCTTCTCAATTTCTTCTGTTCAAAAGAAAATAATCTCAACCTATTGAGTATTTCCTCATTATAAATTGTCCTGTGTTTAGGTTAGCATTAAGTTGGGGATTTGCTGCGTGGTGTGGCTCAAAGGGCCAGAAGGGCCTACTCCACACTGTACCTCAATAAATAAATAATATCTATCATCTTCCAGCCCCAGAAACATCCTCATATATCCTCTGCACCTTTTCCAATGTGATTAAACCTTTCCTATGGTGTGATGATCAAAATTAAACTCATCTTCGTACTTTTAGACTTGGGAGATGACACTTCCTTTTGCAACTAGAACTTTGAGTTGCTGACTAACAGAACACACTTAGTATGTACAGGCAGCAACACCTCCAAAACAATGATTCTCATCTCTTGTGCCCCACAGAGCTATGTCATCAGATCCTGTGCATTCACAACTGTGTGGCCAGACTCTTCTCTAACTTAATCTACAACATTGAAGATGCTGCCACCATAGTGGCCTTAAATGAAATAAAGATGTCTTAGAGTACATAAAAAAAGAATGAGAGCTCAGTGATGTGGTGTCATTGACAATCATTCCCTCAATGTCTACAAAACAAACAAGTTGGTCATTTACTCCAGGAAGTGGGGCAGGGGGTGGGGGTGGTGGCAGAGCACATACTCCTGTTTACATCCATGGTGCTGAGTTAAAAGGGTTGAAAGTTTCAGATTCCTAGGAGTGAACATGGTCCAACCACAAAGATGACATGGTCATGAAAGTACAGCAGCACCTCAGCTTCCTTAGGAGGATAAAGAAATCTGGCCTGTCCCCTTTGACTCTCAACAATTTTTATTTATACCCCACCAAAAGCATCATGGTTTGGTATTGCAACTGTTAGACCATAAGATATAGGAGCAGAATTGGACCGATCAGCCCAGAGAGTCTGCCTTGCCATTCTGTTATTGCTGATTTATTATCCCCCTCAATTCTATTCTCCTGCCTTCTCCTCGTAATCTTTGATGCCCTGATTAATCAAGAACCACTTTAAATATATCCCATGCCTTGGCCTCTACAGCCATCTGTGGCAATGAATTCCACAGATTCCCTACCCTCTGGCAAAAAACATTCCCCCTCATCTCCATTCCAAATGGATATCCTAAGGCAATGTCCTCCGGTCCTAGACTCACCCACTACAACCACTCTGTACAGGCCTTTCAATATTCAATAGGTTTCAATGAGATCCCCCCTCATTCTTCTAAATTCCAGCAAGTAAAGGCCTAGAGCCATCAATTGTTCCTCATACGATAAGCCTTTTATTTCCAGAATCATTCTCATGAACTTACTCTGAAACCCCTCTGATGTCAGCAAATCCCTTCTTAAATAAGGGGACTAAAACTGCTCACGCAAGTGAAGCCTCACCAGTGTCTTATAAAGCTTCAGCATTACATCTTTGCTTTTATTTTTTTTAAATATAATTTTATTGAGTTTTCAAGTGATACATGAGAAAAAAATATCTACCCTCCCCCTCCCCTTAACCCCCCCCCCGATATATACTCCTACCTGAAAAGAAAAGAAAAAAAAAAGGAACCACCTGAATATTGGAAGGTTTGCACATGCTCCATGGGATAAAAATAAATTTTATATATATTTGTTACTTTCCCCCAAGGAACCCAGATCTTCATCATCGGAGCTATAAATAAGGGCTCCAAATATTCAAAAGTGTTACATATTTATCTCTTAAAATCTAAAACATTATTTAGCTTCTCAACTCTCATAGTTCCCTGGGGAATCTCTTTGAACTTCACCATGTTGCTATGTGTTTCCCTCCCAATCATCCAGGCAAAAAGAAAAAAAAAGATAGATAAGATACAAAAAAAGAAAAAACAAAATACCCCCCTACTAATGTTGTGAATGAAAAGATACACAGCACTACCCCCCTCCATTGTGCGGGTTGTGGCTACTGCCACGCTTGCACACATGAATAACGTAGCGATTGGACAGTGTTTCTTCCAGCTCCCCCGTAACAAAAAATTATATATATATAGAAAAAAATTAATGTTATCATTCCCAGCAAATATTCCTCAAATTTTAACCTTTCTTCCCCTCCCTCATATAATTAATAATATATTTATATATTCATTCGCCTAAAAATTCAACAGGCCTAATCCTTGATCCAGTCTTCATCTTCAATCCATCTCGCTCCCCTAAGTTTGCTCTTGTATCTGGTGAATGTTCAAAGAATCTCGCACAAACTCCTCCGCTTTCCGGTAATCGTCAAAAAATCTTTTTTCTCCACCAGGCAAGAAAATCTTCAAGGTTGCAGGATAACGCAATATAAATTGATAACCGTGATCCCATAGAACATTTTTCACTGGATTAAACTTCTTCCTTCTTTTCAAAAGTTCATAACTTATGTCAGGGTAGAAAAAAATTTTCTTCCCTCTATCATCAGTGGCCCTTTTCTCTTCTTGGCAGCTTGGGCAGCCGTCTGTAGAATCCTTTCTTTGTCTTGAAATCTTAAGAATTTGATTAAAATTGATCGTGGATATTGGTCATCTTGTGGTTTTGGTCTTAGAGCTCTATGTACCCGCTCAATTTCAATTGAGCGGTCTTCCTCTTTCATTTGCAAGGTTTTCGGGATCCATCTTTGAAAAAATTCTATTGGATTATCTCCCTCTATACCTTCTTTGAGACCAATAATTTTAATGTTATTACGTCTACTAAAATTTTCCAACACGTCCACTTTCTCCAAGAATCGATTTCTTTCCGTGTTCCAGACAAGCACATTATTTTCTGTTTTTTCCACTCTATCGTTAATATGCTCGATTGTTCTTTCCATCTTCTGAAGTTTCTTATCCATTTTATCCTGTCGTTTCATAGCTTTATCATAGCACATCTTTACGTCTCTAGCCTCTGTTCTTAATTTTCTTAATTCAGCCGTTAACTGCAATAAAGCCTTTCTTATGTCTCCATCGTCTCCTTTACTTCCAATCTCTTCCAGTTCTTCCTCCTCTTCTTCATCTGTATTCTCTGCGATATCCAATTCTGACTCTGAGTCACTTTCAGTTGCTGTGGCCGTCGGTTCTTGTAGTTTAAATTGTGTCGGTTTGCGCATGCGCAATTCCGGCATCTTCTTCCGAGAGACCGCTACCGCCGCCATTGCTCCCTGTTCTTCTACGCCAGAGATAAAATGTGTCTCCTCTGAAGGAGGTCCAACCTGAATCCGAGGCTCCATCGCTGCAGTAGGCCCTTTTTTCTTCCCATCTCGCGGCGACTTCACAACAACAGACTTCTTCTGTTGCGGTTTACGAGGCATATCGTAGAGTAGTCTTACAAAGTTTATAAGTAGTTTTCGGAAAGTATTTATTAACTTTACTTTGTTTAAACGGTACTTTGCTGATTTTTTACGGGAGAGCTGGATTTACACGTCTCAATCCCACGTCATCACGTGACGCCGCCCCCCTGCTTTTATATTTTAGTCCTCACAAAATGAATGCTTACATTGCATATGCCTTCCTCACCACTGACTCAACCTGCAAATTAACCTTTAGGGAATCCTGCATGAGGACTCCCACATCCTTTTACACCTTGGATTTTTGAATATTCTCCCCATTTAGAAAATAGCCTACGCCTTTATTCCTTCTACCAACGTGCATGACCATAAACTTCCCTACTCTATAATCCATCTGCCACTTCTTTGCCTGTCCAAGTTCTGCAGACTCCCCGCTTACTCAACACTCCCAGTCCCTCCACCTATCTTCATATTGTCTGAAAACTTGGACACAAAGCCACCAATTACGTCATCCATATCATTGATATATAACATGAAAAGAAGTTGTCCCAACAGCGACCACTGAGGAACACCACTCATCACCGAACAGCCAAATAGAAAAGACCACCTTTATCCCCCCACTTTGTCTCCAGCCAGTCAGCCAATATCCTAACTTTTTTGTAATACTATGGCTCTTATCTTGTTAAACTGCCTCATGTGTGCCACATTCTCAAAGGCTTCCTGAAAATTCAAGTAAACAGCATCCACTAACTCTCCTTTGTCTATCCTGACTGTTATTTCCTCAAGGAATTCCAACAGATTTATCAGGCAAGAT
The DNA here is from genome assembly GCF_963921235.1 of Mobula hypostoma. Taxonomy (NCBI): domain Eukaryota; kingdom Metazoa; phylum Chordata; class Chondrichthyes; order Myliobatiformes; family Myliobatidae; genus Mobula; species Mobula hypostoma. Next base: position 97,741,346 of record NC_086098.1, read on the forward strand.
TTCACCTTAAGGAAACCATGCTGACTTTGGCTTATTTTATCATGTACTTCCAAGTACTCTAAAACCTCATCCTTAATAACAGCTTCCCAACCACTGAAGTCATGCTAACTGGCCTATAATTCCCTTTCTTCTGCCTCCCTCCGTTCTTAAAGAGTGGAGTGACGGTTCAATTTTCCAGTCCTCCAGAGCCATTCCAGATTCCAGCGATTCTTCAAAGATCATACTAATGCCTCCACAATCTCTTCAGCTACATCTTTCAGAATCCTGGGGTGTAGTCCATCTGGTCCCGCTGACTTATCTACCTTCAGACCTTTCAACTTCCTTAGCAATTCCTCCTTAGTAATAGAAACTACATTCACTTTTGCCCTCTGGCACTGTCAAATTTCTGCCATACTGCTAGTGCCTTTCACAGTGAAGACTGACACAAAATACTTAAGTTCATCTGCAATTTCTCTCTCCCCCAGTACTACCTCTTTAGTGACATTTTCCAACGGTCCAATATCCGGTCTCACCTCTCCTTTACTCTTTAAGTATCTGAAGAGATCTTTTAGTATCCCCTTTTACATTATTAGCCAGCCTAACTTCATATTTCATTTTTCTCTCCTTGTGGCTTTTTTTTTAGTTGCCTTCTATTGCTTTCTAAAAGCTTCCCAATTCTCTAACTTGCAACAATTTTTGCTATATTATATGCCATCCCACCAGTGTCCCTTCCAATCATCTTTGGCTCCTCTCTCATGCTTTGGTAACTCTCTTTACTCCACTGTAACTCTGATACAGTGTAATAAAGCTCCAAAACCTGCGCCTCTGTACCTTCCTCAGCAATTTGAACCTTGACTTCCTCACTGGCAGACCACAGTCTATGCAGATGAGAAATAACATCTCCACCTTGCTGATATAATCAACACTGGCACAACTCAACAATGTGTGCTTAGCCCACTGCTCTATTCCGTCTACACCCACGGCAATGTGGCTGGGGACAGCTCAAATGTCATCTGTAGGTTTGCTGATGACACAACTATTGTTGGCAGAATTTCAGATGGGGACAAGAAAGCATACAGGAGCGAGATAGATCAGCTAGTTGAGAGATGTCACAGCAACAACCTTGTACACAACATCAGTAAGACCAAAGAATTGATTGTGGACTTCAGAAACGGTAAGATGAGGGGACATTCACCATCCTCATTGAGGGATGAGAAGAGGAAAAAGAGAGCAATCTCAAATTTCTGGGTGTCAACATCTCTGAAAGTCTACCCTGGGCCCAACATATTGATGCAGTAACAAATAAGGCATGACAGTGGCTATGTTTCATTAGGAGTTTGACAAGATTTGGTATATCCCCAAAGACACTTGTAAATTTCTATAGACGCACCGCAGAGAGCATTCTAACTGGTGGTGGAGGGGGGCACTGCTCAAGATTGAAAAAAACTGCAGTAAGTTGTAAACGCAGTCAGCTCCATCATGGCAATAACCTTGTCAACTCCATCATGGCAATAACCTTGTCAACTCCATCATGGCAATAACCTTGTCAACTCCATCATGGCAATAACCTTGTCAGCTCCATCATGGCAATAACCTTGTCAGCTCCATCATGGCAATAACCTTGTCAACTCCATCATGACAATAACCTTGTCAACTCCATCATGGCAATAACCTTGTCAGCTCCATCATGGCAATAACCTTGTCAGCATCCAGGACATCTTCAAGAGATAATGCCTCAAAAAGGCATCAATCATTAGGACCTCTATCATCCAGGAATTTCCCTCTTCTCATTGCTATCATAAAGAAGGAGGTACAGGAACCTGAAGGCACACACTCAATGATTCAGGAATAGCTTCTTCCTCTCGGCCATCAGATTTCTGAATGGACATTGAACCCATGAACACTACCTCACTACTTTTTTTCTGTCTTTTTGTACTGCTTATTATTTTATTAAACTTTTAAAAAATATATATTCTTCTTATTGTATTTTACAGTTTTTATTACGTTTTGCAATGTACCGCTGCCACATATCAACAAATTTCATGACATATGCCAGTGATATTAAACCCGATTCTGATTCTGATTCTTATACTGTACATCTAATTTTATCTTCTCCCCCTCAAACCGCAGAGTGATTTGAAGAATACATTTCACGGTGCTCTGAACACATCATCAGTGATGTAACCTCAGGTCATTGGGTGTTTCAAGTGTTTCAACATCAGACACCCTCACCCAGACAGCCCAGCTATGGTTGATCAAGTGACGACTTGTGTTCAGGTAGCATGTGCTGCAGATCCCCAATGACTTGCTCTCTTCATCCAGAGCCATCTTGAGGTTTTCTCCACTTCCTCTCACGGGCCTTCTCCAGACATTCCTTGAACAGCACTGTTAGCTCCAGCAGGATGATGTGTTTTGCTGCCTCTGAGACCAGGAGGATGTCTGGTTTCAAGGTGGTTTTGATGATGTGCTGTGAGACCTTTAGTTGTTTCTGCAGGTCAGTCATGAGCTGCCAGCTGTAAGCAGATGCTAGAATCCCTGTGGGTGGCTTTACTCATGCTTGTGATTGCTCTCTATCTCTCACAAAGGTGATGGCTCATTTGTAGGATTCAGATTGTTTGCTGTTACTGAGGCTTGAGAAGATTGCCTCTGCAGGGGTCTTCAATACCTGGTCATGTCTCCAACAGTATTGATCCTCTCCAAGAGCTTTCAGGCAGCAGCTCAGGACATACTCAGAGGTTTCTCTCCTTGAACAGGCATCTACCTTCCCCCAGCTATGCAGGTTTAATGGTCTGGGCAAAATGTCATACGCCTGGACAAGGAACATAATTCAATGTGGCTCTGCTCGCTGTCACGTCACTCTCCTTTCTCTGGCCTGCTTCCATCTGGTCCAAGCTCCCTGCTGCTTCATGCCCACTGCTTTGGTAGATCTCTCTTCATCCACAGCTGTTCTAACTTCCTCCTGGATGAGTTTACAAAATCTATCATATTATGATCACTGCCTCTTAAGGGTTCCTTTACTTTAAGCTCCCTAATCAAATCTGATTCATTAGACAACACGCAATTCAGAATTACCTTTCCATTTGAGGGTTCAACCACAAGCTGGTTTAAAAAGTCATCTCATAGGCATTCTGATTTTCCCAGTTTACCTGCATATTGAGGTCACCATCACTGTCGTAACATTGCCCTTTTTACATGTCATTGCTTTCTCCTTTTGTAATTTGTAGCCCACATCCAGGCTAATGTTCAGCAGCCTGTATATAACACTATCAATGTCTTTCACACTTACATTTTCTCAACTCTACACACAAGGATTCTACACAAGATGTCAACTCTTTCTAAGGTTATGAAAACATGTTTTCCTAACAGAGCTACCCCACCTACCTTGGATGCTGCATTCAAATATGACACCTTCAGTCCTGGATTCATCACCCTTTTTGATTCAGCCCCCATGTTACACTTTACCTCATCCCACTGACTGCAATTTTGTCCCATCATCTGCTTGCCCTTCCTCACAGACTCACTACATACTCATCTATGTGTATACCAACTGCCCATCTATTTGTCCTGCCTGTAGAGTGCAAAAAATGCCTGCCACAACTCAGCACTTTGCAAAATCCAACCTCCCCTCCATGGACTCTGCCACATTATGACCTTGTGCTTTACTCTTTAATTGCACTGCACTTTCTCTTGTAACTGTAACCCTTTATTCTGCATTATGTTATTATTTTACCTTGTACAACTTCAATAACTGTTGTAATGAATTGATCTTATGCTACGAGGTGAGGGTGGAAATTCTGAGGCTGTTTTCTCCAGAGTGGCTGTTGATACACAGAGATTAGTGGCTCCTGAAATGCACTCCCAGGGGTGGTGGGAGAGGCAGATATATAGAAGTGTTTAAGGAACACAAATACATGGAGAAGAGAAGGATATAGTCAATGTGTGGGAGAGAGGAATTAGATTAATTAGGAGTCATTGGTTTAATTGGTTCCACACAACTTTGTGGGCTGACAGGCCCGTCCTGCACTGTACTGTTCCATGTTTATGTTAATATAAACAAAAAGAAAAAAATAGCATATAATATTTCAGAATATTTCACTTCTGGTCACTACATTATCAGAATCAGAATCAGGTTTAATATTATTGGCATATGTCCTGAAATATGTTAACTTTGCGGCAGCAGTATAATGCAATCTATGATAATAGAAAAAGTGTGAACGACAGTAAGTATATACATAAGCACAGCCTGGATCGACCACCAGAAAGTGTGCAACTCGATGCCCCATGCATGGTCAACAAGACGCTAAGGACCTTCATCAGAACTCGGTGGGCTGTTGGATGATAGTGCTAGAAGTTAACTCAAAGCCAATGGCACAAGTGTCCATCAGATGTGGAATATACCAGGGTGATGCGCTATCCCCACTGCAGTCCTGCATAGGCTTGAACCCCCTCAGTCAGATCTTATCAAAGAATGGATATGGGTACAGGTTCAAGAGCGGAGTGACCATCAGCCACCTCCTGTACATTGATGACACCAAGCTGCATGCCAGAAATAAGACATTGACTCACTAATCCACCTGACAAGGGTGTACAGCTGAGATATTGGGATGTTATTTGGACTGGGAAAGTGCAGCTGGATGGTCACGAAAAGAGGCAAACCTGTAAAGACTGAAGGATTTGAGTTACCTGAAGGCCACATGCTAGATGTACAGGACATCTACAAATGCCTGGGTATCTGGCAAGCATGTGGAAGCCAAAGGCTGCAACATCCAAGTACCTCCAAAGTGTGAGACATGTCCCAAAAACCCAGTTGAATGGGAAGAACAAGATCAGAGCCATCAATACATTTTTGCCCTACCAGTCATCAGATACCCAGCCGCAATAGTTTGCTGGCCAAGTAAGGAACTAGAAGCCATTGACATAAGGACCTGGAAACTACTTACACAAAGGATTCCATCCAAAGTCGGAAGTTGAGTGACTGTACACCTGCCGGAATAAAGGAGGATGGGGACTCGGAAGTGTCAAGGCCATAGTCCTGGAAGAAAAGCGAAACATCTATGAGTGTGTCAGGAAGATGGTCCCGAAGGATGACCTGCTTGGAGAATACCTCAGACAGCAGGCGGTGGATATGGAAATAGAAGTGGGTGAAGCAGAGCCAAAGGACCAGAGGCCATGGCAGGACAAGCCACTGTGTGGGATGTGCCATCGCCAGATACCAGAGGAGGCTGACATAAGAAAGTCCTACCAATGGCTGGAAATGGCACAGAGGTGCTGCTCATGGCTGCACAAGAACAGGCACTGAGCACAAGAGCAATAGAAGCAGGATCTATCAAACCAGGCAAGACCCATGATGCAGACTGTGCAAAGAATCTGCTGAAACCATCCAGCACATAGTAGCAGGGTGCAAGATGCAGGCAAAAACAGCACACACTGAACGGCGCAGCCAAGTTGCAGGAATTATGTACAGGAACATCTGCTCTGAGTATGGATTGGACACTCCCCAGTCCAAATGGGAAACACCCGTGAAGGTAGTGGAGAATGACAGAGCTATGATCATGTGGGACTTCCAAATACAGACTGATAGGCAGGTACTGGACAATCAACCAGACATAGTAATGAACGGAAGAGAGCAGTAGTAATAGATGTGGCAATCCCGAATGACAGTAATATCGGGAAGAAAGAATATGAGAAGCTGGAGAAATGCCAGGGCTTGAAAGTGCAGATAGAGAGGACGTGGAAGGTTAAAGCCAGAGTAAATCCCGGTTGTGATAGGAGCACTTGGAGCGTGACACCTGGATTGGGAGGATGGCTCTAACAAATCGCAGGAACAGCATCTGAGATCTCAGTCCAGAATAGCGCACTACTAGGAACAGCAAAGATACTGCGCCGAACCCTGAGGCTGCCATGCCTCTGGCAGAGGACCTGAGATTGAGGGAGGAATACACATATACATCGCCCATAAGGGGTGAGAAAAATATATAATTGTTAAATGTTCATTCAGAAATCGAAAGAATGTGTATGTTTTCACAGAGTGCAGAAATCTTACTGGGTTGTAGGAGTGAATGAGAGACTGTGAAAAGCAGCGCCATTAAAGGTTTTGAACAAATGAATGGATATTTTTTAGTTTGCCCTCCAGGAACTGTGTTGTTGGATGAATGAGACTTGGCGCACAACTGGCGAGGAAGAGTTGAAACCTGTAGAAAGGTAATGTTGAGCGTATGGGTGTTGGACACAGCTCATTGTAAATTTGCACACACGCAGAAATTGCACGGTTGATTCTGATGACCTCAAATCAAAAGAAGATAATTGGAGATTTAGAGTCAAGTATTGAAACCAACGACTTTTTAGCGAACTCCCACTTCCATCATTCATTGGAGATTAATGAAAACTACAAGTCCCAAAACAACGCAGTGCCACGCGCTGATTCGCGTCGGTGCTGCAGCCAATGGCGTGTGCGGAGGAGGCGGAAGTGCGATGACGAAGACGGCACGAACGGCCTGGGGTTCGGCTTGTGGTTTGAACGTGAGCCGGATGATGCGGAGCGGTGGTAGGTCCTGATCGGAGGGTGGGAGGCCAGAGTTCGGGCCGTACTTTCTTCCACTTGCTACGTCGGCAGATGATGGAGCGAGCGATGGAGCAGTTGAACCGGCTGACCCGTTCTTTGAGGCGGGCTCGGACCGTGGAGCTTCCCGAAGGTACAGAGTGTGCGGGACCCGCAGGGGGAGGCGAGTGGTACGAACCCTCGAGCAGTGGAGGAGGAGAACGTGTGGGGACTGACCATCACGGTGGTCAGGGCGGGCGGCGGGCATTCTGACTCCACAGTGGTGGGTAGTGGGAAGGCGGGAAGGAAGAAAGGTGCCTGACCCCGTTGTGGGGAAAGAGGAGAGGCGGCTTGAACCCCAGGGTGGTAGGGAAAAGGGGAGAGTGGGCTTGATCCCCGGGGTGGTGGGTGAAAAGGATTAGCGGTCTGACACCTGGGTTGTTGAGGAATCAGAAGGGGTGTCTGACCCCCATTGTAATGATGGGGTGGGGGTTGACCTGACCCTACCCGACCCCCAGGGCGGTGGGGGAAAATTAAAGGGGTGGCCTGATCGCCCAGGTCTGGGGAGCAATGGAAAGGGAGTCTGATTGCCAGTTCAGTGCAGGGGAAAGAGGATAGGATGCCTGATCCCTAGGGTGAGTGGAGAGGAGAGGGTGGGGTTGACCCCAGGGTGGTGGTGAGGGGGAGGTGTGGAGGTAGGGCCTGACCAATGTTCTTTCTAATTTGTAATGGCCAGTGTGCGCAAAAATCTTGTGCTGTGCAATTCTTTTGCCCAGTGACAGCAATGTGTGCACTGAATAATTTCTTCAATAAAAGCAGTATAAGTAAGCCCGTTGGAGTATCTGCAGACAAATTATTACAAACTCCACGTTGTCAACACCGTATAACCGTATAACAATTACAGCAGGGAAACAGGCCATCTCGGCCCTTCTAGTCCGTGCTGAACTCTTACTCTCACCTAGTCTCACTGACCTGCAGTCAGCCCATAACCCTCCATTCCTCTCCTGTCCATATAGCTATCCAATTTAACTTTAAATGACAACATCGGACCTGCCTCAACCACTTCTGCTGGAAGCTCGTTTCATACAGCTACCATTCTCTGAGTAAAGAAGTTCCCCCTCATGTTACCCCTAAACTTTTGCCCTTTAACTCTCAACTCATGTCCTCTTGTTTGAATCTCCCCTACTCTCAATGGAAAAAGCTTGTCCACGTCAACTCCATCTGTCTCCCTCATAATTTTAAATACCTCTATCAAGTCCCCCCTCAACCTTCTACGCTCCAAAGAATAAAGACCCAACTTGTTCAACCTTTCTCTGTAACTTAAGAGGTGAAACCCAGGTAACATTCTAGTAAATCTTCTCTGTACTCTTTCAATTTTATTGACAACTTTCCAATAATTTGGTGACCAGAACTGTACACAATACTCCAAATTTGGCCTTACCAATGCCTTGTACAATTTCAACATTACATCCCAACTCCTATATCAATGCTCTGATTTATAAAGGCCAGCATACCAAAAGCTTTCTTCACCACCCTATCCACATGAGATTCCACCTTCAGGGAACTATGCACCATTATTCCTAGATCCCTCTGCTCTACTGCATTCTTCAGTGCCCTACCATTTACCACATATGTCCTATTTTGATTAGTCCTACCAAAATATAGCACCTCATATTTATCAGCATTAAACTCCATCTGCCATCTTTCAGCCCACTCTTCTAACTGGCCTAAATCTCTCTGCAAGCTTTGAAAACCTACTTCATTATCCACAATGCCACCTATCTTAGTATCATCTGCATACTTACTAATCCAATTTACCACCCCATCATCCATATCATTAATGTATATGACAAACAACATTGGACCCAGTACAGATCCCTGAGGCACACCACTGGACACCGGCCTCCGATCTGACAAACAGTTATCCACCACTACTCTCTGGTATCTCCCATCCAGCCACTGCTGAATCCATTTTACTACTTCAATGTTAATACCTTACGACTGAACCTTCCTAACTAACCTTCCGTGTGGAACCTTGTCAAAGGCCTTACTGAAGTCCATATAGACAATATCCACCGCTTTACCCTTGTCAACTTTCCTAGTAACCTCATCAAAAAATTCAATAAGATTTGACAAATATGACCTTCCACGCACAAATCCATGTTGACTGTTCCTAATCAGACCCTGTCTATCCAGATAATTATATATACTATCTCTAAGAATACTTTCTATCAATTTACCCACCACTGACGTCAAACTCACTGGCCGATAATTGCTGGGTTTATTCTTAGAATCCTTTTTAAACAATGGAACAACATGAGCAATACGCCAATCCTCCAGCACCATCCCTGTTTCTAATGACATTTGAAATATTTCTGTCAGAGCCCCTGCTATTTCCACACTAGCGTTCCTCAAGGTCCTGGGGAATATCCTGGTCAGGACCCGGAGACTTCCCACTTTTATAATCCTTAAAAGCACCAGTACTTCCTCTTCTTTAATCGTCATAGTTTCCATAACTACCCTACCTGTTTCCCTTACCTTACAGAATTCAATATCCTTCTCCTTGGTGAATACTGAAGAAAAGAAATTGTTTAAAATCTCCCCCATCTCATTTGGCTCCGCACATAGCCATCCACTCTGATTCTCTAAGGGACCAATTTCATCGCTCACTATCCTTTTGCTGTTAATATAACTAGAAACCCTTTCTGCATGAGAAACTGGGAAAGGAAATGTGATTGATTATGATCATGAAATATATTTGCATGCCAATGAGGTTGATGGTAACAACTCTTTGCGTACAGTTTAAATTCCTTTGTGCGCTAGTAACAATAGATGTGTGCGCACCTTAGGTTCAATTAAACTAAAGAAATCACATATCAGCTTCTTCCGCCTGCACACTTGTGGCCCAAACAAAAATCTAAACACAGCCCTGAATCATAGTTATCTCACTCGCTTTTTAAACTCAAATATCAGAATACCCCCCAAAAAAACTCATGTTTTCTTTTAAGATCCAAGTTGAAATGTGAATTCATTGTATAAAGTAATACTAGTTCAAAATGGCAGAGTGGCAGAGTGCTCTACGTTGAGCCAGCTGCAGAAAATATATGAAGTGAGGCAGGAGCTGCTTTATGATAGATTTAGTGAAGCATGCAGACTTTGGGGATGAGAGTGATTGAGGTGAGGCGCTTCCTGTGAGGGAAATGACAGGAGTGGATTAAGCATTAGACTCTAAAATTGTCTCTACCCCAAGTTAGTGAAGTGGTACTGTTACAACAGCTGATACCTACTACTCTAGAATGATGCTGACCACAAACTGTTTTGCCTACTCAGTGAATGAGGACAGTCAAATACATGCTTTTCTATCTTGCAGAATCTGCTTTTGAACTTTGCATTGTACTCATTAGGAGAAAGTTACAACTTTGGGCAGTATGCAGTGTGAAAGCTTTGCAATGGGATTTGGTCATGGTGTGAAGTTTTAAAATCAGGTTGGACTCTTAAAGTTGTGCTTTGATTTCTTAAGGCATTGTATTAAGGACTCCTAAATCAGGAGTGGTGTGATATGAGTGAATACAGTATAGGCATCTGTCTGTTCTGTTTCAGTAAATGCACTTGCCCCATACTCTGCTAATGTACTCTAGAGCAGATATCATTGAAGTGGAAAATTGAATGCATTTTTCTCCTTACAAAGGGACTTAAGCTAGTTCACCTTTTATTATTTAGCTGAAAGAAGAAAAGTTAGGAATCCTGGTTCTTAAACTTAACTTGTGTTACTACAAACATTTATTTCAAATTCCATAAGAAAATAAGGATGAGGAAATACAGAAATGAAAATATGAAATAAAGAATATCTCTGTGTAAAGAGAAGATGTTTGAATCTGATGAAGCAGTGGGCTTAATGTATTAATGTAGCAGTGTTTCTTTTAGCTGAAATAACAACAGGTATTTTGTGCTTGTAGATAATGAAACCGCAGTTTATACGTTGATGCCAATGGTAATGGCTGATCAGCACAGGTGAGCTTCGTAGTCCAATACATTTCAATTATTTGAGACTAAATGGAAAGGGAGATTGCGTGATGATAATATTCTAATAGAATGAAAATTTAAAACACACAAGGATAAAACATGTTTACATATTTTATGAAGATTAAAGTAATTGGACCTTTTACTGTTAATGTCATTTTATCATGAGGGCCTGTTAAATCTAAATTAAAAGTTGTTGTCATGGTAATTGTCCTGGTAGTGCCATTAGAAGGTTACTCTTCCTGAATGTATTTATTGTGTATTTTGAGTATCAAGAACAGTGTGAGTAAATGCAATGTAAACGACTCCTTGTTCTGTCCCAGCAAACTACCTCAGGTTCATATTTTGGAGGGAGTCATGTGGATGGCCGGAAGTACAATGGACCAAGTCTGAGTAACTTTCATTTCACTTCATTGAATATGTGGGAGGCTAAAATTAATCTTTGTTTCAGAGGCTATGGCTATGGTTGTGTTGTGATATTGTATAGCTGCTATTTAACTATTTCTCTCCCTGATTTTGGTTCAAGTTGAAGTTCTTTCATGATAATTCTGGGCTATTATAACTCTTGCAATAATTCATTTTCGTATGTAATTGGACAAGGAGAACTAACTAATTTAAAACAGTTTTGATAAGGGGTCTTGACCAGAAATGCTGACTTTCCATTTCCCTCACAGATGCTGCTTGGCCTGTTGAGTTCCTTTGTGTGCATTGCCACTAATTTAAGCAATGTTCTTTATTATTTGTGAAGGCTAACGAGTTTCCCTGAAGAAGTTAAAAAAGTAATTGTATTATTTGCTGTTATTATGGAAATCTTCTATTGTAGTTTTGTGCATATCATTGAAACTATTTGCAATATTGTGTTATATTGTTTCTTTTTAAGGTCCGTTTCAGAATTGTTGACAAATTCAAAATTTGATGTCAATTATGCTTTTGGTCGTGTCAAGAGAAGCCTGTTGCATATTGCTGCAAAGTAAGATTCTAGAGAGTTTGCTATTTTTATGATTTACATTGCTATTACTTTATTACAAACTTCATTTTGTCTTCCATTAAATGTGTTTAACAGTTGTGCTAGATTACGGGGCTGGACATAGAGTTGGTTCAAGTCAATCTTTTCCATAGATATTGTCAATTTTGGTGGAACAAAAGTTGGTTAAATTGGACAAAATGTACTCCAAACCAGTTTACCTGGAAAATTATCTGGCTGCTTTTAGGACTGGACTGTTAATGGGTATTTTAAATAAGGCTGGTGGGAACGGCAGGAATGTTGTGGTCCATTCTACTTAAATCTCATTTATTATGCCCCTAAAAGTGAAAGTGTTGTGACTTATCTCTCAACACACACAAAATGCTGGTGGAACGCAGCAGGCCAGGCAGTATCTATAGGAAGAAGTACAGTCGACGTCTTGGGCCGAGACCCTTTGTCAGGGCAAAGGCTGCCTGGCCTGCTGCGTTCCACCAGCATTTTGTGTCTGTCACTTGAATTTCCAGCATCTGCAGATTTCCTGGTGTTTGTGACTTATCTCTCGGTGTTTTTCTTTTCCTGAAATCTGAAAGTTGGCATTATGAACTACTGGAATAAAATTGCAGTGATAAAATAAAAGTAATCATGCCTAATAATGACTATTTTCTTTACACCTCAGTTGTGGCTCTGTTGAATGCCTTATTCTGCTTCTGAAGAAAGGAGCAAATCCAAATTACCAGGATATTTCTGGGTGCACTCCCCTTCACCTAGCAGCTCGGAATGGGTGAGTATGCTGAGGCTTTTAAAGTCTTTTAATACATTAGTATTTTTTTCCACCTGGTATCTTTTATTAAGGGTTTATTTGGAATATAATGAAATACTAAGATTTGTCATGTAGAAGTATGTATTAATTATTGATTAAGCAATCAAATTATGCCACCAATGTGGCATTTTACCTGTATAGCAATGGATTCCATTATTTTTTTTTGTAATCCAAATGTCACCACCAGTGTATTTGTGTGTCTGTCCTTTGTATTTGGTGATGAGCACCATCTTAAACGATCCTTGTCTTTACAATGAAGGTTTTCCTATGAATTATGCAATGGAAATCAGTTATCCAACAACTGTGAAAGAATGGGAAAATGTTGGAGTGGTTTTTAAGAATTGGAGGGAATCCTGCACTGGTCAAAGTGTAGATTTGACAAGTAGAGTGTAGTACATTTTTGTAGATAATGCACAGCAGCCACAGTATGTCAGTGGTGGGGAGATGAATGTTTGAAATGAACTTAATGCCAGTGAAACAGGTTTATGTGTCTTGACATTGTATTGAGTATTGTGTATTGAGATTCCAGACAGTTGTTGGAGCTATACTCTTCCAGACAGGGAGAGTATTCCATTGCATGCCGAATTTATGTGCGTGGAGTGAGGAGCAAATCACTTGCCACTGGATACCCATGTGGCCGTAGTATTTTGTAGCTGGCCCAGATGAGATTCTCGTTGCAGTTTTTCGATGATTGTAATGCCGTATGATTTCAAGATAAGTCGTTAGATTTTTTATTGTAATAATCATTGCCTGGCACGTATCATAGATTACTTATCACCTATCAGCCCATTGTCTTGCAGCTAGTTGACATGGATTGCTTCACTTGTTAAGATTTTGCTGCTTTTTTTTTCAATTTTTGGGATCTGGGCAGTGTTGATAGGACCTGTGAAGGTGATGTTAAGCTGCCTTGAAGCAGAGGAGCCCTTCTGGTGAAGGTATTCCTATACTGTTCTTGGGTAGGGAGTTGAAGGATTTTAACCCTACCATACTTTCCAAATCAATGTGGTATGCAGTTTGGGGAGAAATTTTCAGGTGTTATCCATTTAGGAGATACTGTTGTAATAACCTAGGCATGTAACTTCAGTGCATTTATGGATGCTGCTCATCTATTCATCTAATCACATCTGTCCCACAATGTGAGGGAGTAAAAAGCTTTGCATTATGACTCTGTCACAGTGTATAGACATGTCAACTTATAATTCTAATGGCACGTAGAAAGAAGCTGTCCGTAGCCTGTTGGTCCTGGCTTTAATGCTATGGTACCGTTTGTCAGACAGAAGCAGTTTATGGTTGGGTTGACTGGTGTCCCCGATGATCTTTCAGAACTTCTTTACGCCTCTTTTGCTGTAAATGTCCTCAGTGGAGGGAAGTTCACATCCACAGATGCCCTGGGCTGTCCGTACCACTCTCTGCAATGCCCAGTGATCAAGGTTGGTGCAGTTCCCATACCAGGCGGTGATACAGCCAGCCAGGATGCTCTCAGTGGTGTCCCTGTAGAAGATCTTGTGGACTTGGGGGCCCATGCCGAACTTCTTCAATCGCCTGAGGTGGAAGAGATGTGCACAGTCCAGGTGAGATCTTCGGCGAGGTGTATACCAAGGAACTTAAAGCTACTCACCTTCTCAACTGCAGTCCTGTTGATGTTGATCGGGGCGAGCCTGTCTCCATTCTTTCAGTAATCTTACGATCAGCTCTTTTGTCTTTTGGACATTAAGGGAGAGGTTGTTATCTTGGCACCACTGTGTCAGGGTGTCTCGTCACTGCTAGAAATAAAGCCAGTCAATATCGTGTCATCTGCAAATTTGATCAGTAGATTGGAGCTGTGTGTTCAGCACAGTTGTGGGTGTAAAGGGACTCAGGATACAACACTGGGGGGCACCTGTGATGAGGGTCAGAGGGACAAGGGACAAGTGAGGGAGCCCACCCTTACCACCTGTTGGCAATCCAATAGGGAGTCCAAGAGCCAGCTGCACAAGGCAGAGGTCTCTGAGCTTCCTGTTAAGTCTGGAAGGAATTATGTTGTTGAATGCTGAGCTGTAGTCCAGAAACAGTATTCTAACGTATGCATCTCTCTTCTCCAGGTGAGTGAGGATGGTGTGTAGTGCTGTGGCTATGGCATTGTTGGTACAGTGGTTCCTTCGGTAGGCGAATTATAGGGGATCCAGTGTGGGTGGTCTCTTCTCTTCGGTTGTCCATCGAAATCCGATGACGATGTCCACTCCTTTAACAGTGAGAGCTTTGATGACTATACAGTACTGTCCTGGACCCACAAGCTCTATTGCAGGTGGGACATGTATATGTGGAAGTGGTGGCAACCATGGCTGCATTTCTCCTGGCTCTCTTCTGCTGTCTTCTGGTTGTTCTTTCCATCTCCAGAATATGAACCTCGTCCCTACACAGCTGTCACCACGTGGTATGGTCAGCAGCAACATCTTCCAGGTCCTCGGGTCTGATCTTGCACTTCCTTAATTCTTCATCTCATCCTTATAGTGCTTCTTTGGCCTTCCAGCTGAGCGTCGACCATATAACACTGGCCATGTAACACTCTGTGGGGTAGCCAACATGGGGCCTTATCACGTACCCCTGACACTGGGTGATCATGGTCTCAATACTCCTGCAGTTGGTCTTTACAAGTATTTCAGTGTGAGGTACCCGCTCACGCCAGGTAATTCCCAGGATGCACTGGAGGCAGCTTAGGTGGAAGCACTCCAAGGACTTGATGTGACGGCTGTAGGTTACCCAAGCTTCACAGCTATAAAGGAGGGTGGTGACACAGACCGCTTGGTATATGGTGACCTTTGTGGAGGGATGAAGGCTCTTGTTCTGAAAGACTCTACGCCGAAGTCTCCGAAAGGCAGCTGATGCCTGTTTAATGTGGCACTGGATGTTATCATCAATGCCACTATCCTCAGAGAGAATGCTCCCCAGATATTTATAAATTATGGGGTCAAGTCCCTTTTAAAGGCTAGAGCTGAGGCTTTTAGGTCCGGGGATACCAGTCGCGACACGGAATCCAGGCGTGAACTCCGGAAAGCCATTAAGGGCGCCAAGAGGCAATATCGACCATGTTGGAAGCGCAGGCTAACCAAAGGGATGCCAGTAGTCTATGGCAGGGTCTAAATGAGATCATTGGGCACAAAGAAAAGGCTGGGAATATCAATAACTGTGGCGCTTCTCTTCCTTATGAACTTAACGTATTCTATGCAAGATTTGAACAGAAGATGAACGTCCTGCTCCCTCCGGATGAACCGGACCTGGTGGCATCGAGATTCATTGTCACCGAGGAGGACGTTAGAAGGGCCTTCCTGAAGATAAATCCAAGGAAGGCGACGGGCCCAGATAGCGTCCCAGGACGGGTTCTCCGGGCCTGTGCAAGCGAGCTAGCTGGAGTGTTGGCTGATATCTTCAACTACTCCTCAATTCAGTCTAAGATCCCCTCGTGTTTTAAGAAGGCAACGATAATCCCAGTGCCGAAGAAGAGCAAGGTGGCATGCCTGAATGACTATCGACCTGTGGCTCTGACATCAATTGCTATGAAGTGCTTTGAGAGATTGGTTATGGCACACATCAACCATGGCCTACTGGTCAACCTTGACGCTTTGCAATTCGCCTACTGGAGCAACAGGTCAACGGCAGATGCCATCTCTCTGGCCCTACATTCCTCCTTAGAACACCTGGAGAATAAAGACGCATATATAAGGCTCCTTTTCATTGACTACAGCAATGCCTTTAATGCCATCATTCCAAATAAACTGATGCCTAAGCTCCGGAACCTGGGCCTTAGCACTCAGATCTGCAGCTGGATCTTCAACTTCCTCACAGACAGGACCCAGGCTATAAAAATAGGGGACAAGCTCTCCTCTACAATCACTCTGAGCACGGGTGCCCCACAAGGCTGTGTACTCAGCCCCCTGCTATACTCACTGTACACCCATGATTGTGTAGCCAAGTTTCCATCGAACTCAATATATAAGTTTGCTGATGACACAACAATTGTAGACGGTATCTTGGGTAATGATTAGTTTGAGTACAGAGAGGAAATTAAGAACCTGGTGGCGTGTGAAGACAATAACCTATTCCTCAATGTCAGCAAGATGAAGGAATTGGTTGTTGACTTCAGAAGGAGTAGCGGACCGCACGACCCAATTTACATCAGTGGTGCGCAAGTGGAACAGGTCAAAAGCTTTAAGTTCTTTGGGGTCAATATCACAAATGACCTGACTTGGTCCAATCAAGCAGAGTCCACTGCCAAGAAGGCCCACCAGCGCCTTTACTTTCTGAGAAAACTAAAGAAATTTGGCCTGCCCCCTAAAACCTTCACTAATTTTTATAGATGCGCCATAGAAAGCATTCTTCTCGGGTGCATCACAACCTGGTATGGAAGTTGTCCTGTCCAAGACCGGAAGAAGCTGCAGAAGATCGTGAACTTGGCGCAGCACATCACACAAACCGATCTTCCGTTCTTGGACTCACTTTACACTGCACGCTGTCGGAGCAGTGCTGGCAGGATAATCAAGGACACGACCCACCCAGCCAACACACTTTTCGTCCCTCTTCCCTCCGGGAGAAGGCTCAGGAGCTTGAAGACTCGTATGGCCAGATTTGGGAACAGCTTCTTTCCAACTGTGATAAGACTGCTGAACGGATCCTGACTGGATCTGGGCCGTACCCTCCAAATATTCGGACCAGCATCTCGGTTTTTTTGCACTACCTTACTTTCCATTTTTCTATTTCTCTATTTATGATTTATAATTTAAATTTTTAATATTTACTATCTATTTGTAATCCAGGGAGCGGGAAGCACAGAATCGCTATGATGATTGTATGTTCTAGTATCAATTGTTTGGTGACAATAAAGTATAAAGTATAAAATGGTAGGTCTGCTGTCACTTCTGATTTTTTCTTGTGGACGTGGTATTTATATGGCAAGTCAAACTGAGTTTCTGGACATTGGTTATCTTCAATACATTGTGGCAGGACACAGAGTGATGATAATGACGTTGGTCTGAATACAGCACTGTGAAACCGGGTGTTGGTCATCCTAATGAATAGACTTCAGATGGTCAAGATGTACAACCGTTGCTCCCTCCCCATAATCCTCAATAGATACTGTCCCAAGGCTGTGTGTTGGGCCCACTGCTATACACTACAGTCACACACAACTGTATGACCAAACACCGGACCAATCACATTATTGAGTTCGCCCAAGACAAAAGTGGCTCTCATCAACAATGATGAGAAGACCTGCACAGAGGAGGTGGAAGAGCTCGAGACCTGGTGCCAGGCAAATAACCCCTTCCTCAATGTCAGCAAGACAAAGGAGATGGTTATCAACTTCAGAAAAGCTTACACCACTCACCCCCCTTCACATCGGCAGCGTAGCAATGGAATCTGCTGAGAGTGCATAAATATCCAAATTCTTGTGGTCCCAGAACACATTCCCCACAGTCAAGAAAACTCACCAAAGCTCCTACTTTCTGAGGAGGCTGAAGAGAGCTGATATATGCACATCAATGGTCATGCTCTTTTACAGATGCACAGGGGAGAGCATCGTAACGTGCTGCATCACAGTCTGGTATGGAAACTGCACTGCTGCCTACAGTGGGGCTCTACAGTGGGGTAATTAAAACTGTGCAGCACATTTTACTGGCACCAGGCTTTCTGCCATCAAGGACAGACAAAAAGATGCTTGGAAAAGGCCAGTGGGATCATGAGGATCTCACCCACCTTGCTTATGGGCTGTTTGTCCCACTCTCATCAGGGAGGCTATGTAGTATCCGTGCCAGACAGTACTTTTCCCAAGCCGTCAGGGCTGATCAACAACTCCAACTATTAACCTAGCCTACCACCACCGCTATCTACACATTACCTAGCGTCACTTTATGCACGTACCATCAGTCTTTGTACAGTTATCTGTACGGTGTGTTTTATAGGACTGCTATATATCCTCATTTCTGACTTTGTGTTTGAATGATGACCATCGATGAAGCAGCTGAAGATGAAAAGTTTAAAAAAAAATGCAGCTGTTTGGAATTTTCATCTGAATTCACATATTGACTAAACCACAGGGATAGCAGAGTTCCTTGCTTGAAGGCTGTTATAACAGTTTGGTAATTTTGTAGCCCAGGTTATTAAGTGAATTGAAATCCTTCCACTGATATAGTATTTGAATTTGTTACTCGGGATCGATAGCCCGGGTGATTTAGTTATTGATCTTAGACTATAAGACATAGGAGCAGAATTAGACCATTTGGCCCATTGAGTCTGCTTCCCCATTCTCCTGTCTTCTCCCCTTAACCTTTGACTCCCTTACTATTCAAGAACCTTTCAACATTCACTTTAAGTATACCCAATAACCTGGCCTCCACAGCTGTCTGTGTCAATGATTCTTGTTATTTAATAGTTGTGCAATTATTGTGCCTATAGTATTTCAGAAGAATAATTCTCTGTTGCGGCAATAACCATGCCCAATGTTTGAAATGTTAGCCAACTGTCAAGTATTTTTCAGTTGTACATTTTGATCTAGGTAGAGTACTGTTTTTGCAGAAAAGACTATGGGCCAAATGGCCTAATTCTGCTCCTATATCTGTGGCCTCTTTTTGGCTTCTTCCACTAATTTCATACAGTAGAAATTTAAAATTTCACTGTAAATTTCACAGTACTGTTATAGGAACGGACCAAAAGTTGTCAAATCAACCCTCTTTGAGAACACTGAGTTGGTTGGATTTCCATCCAAAACCAGTTAAGTGTAGAAACTGAGGGGAGTCAGGCAGTACCATCAATGGAGCAGGTAGAATTGGGGTTGAGAGAGGAGAAATCTGGTGTTGGTGGATTTCGTTGTATTGTGCTGAAGGTCATTAATGAGGTCGGGACAAATATTTGCATGTGAGGTGACTTTAAATATAAAGTGGATCTACTTGGGTCAGGCAGAACATTTGAGTGAGACACAGTTAATGTTACAGGTTGCTGAGTTTTTTTCAGAACATTTCAAAGTAACTGGATCCTGTGGGACTTGACTCTGGTGAAGAAATTGTATTTTAGTTAGTGTATGATCATTCATAATGGGTCAAGTTGCAATAGGTGAAGAATGAAAACTGACAACTTTAGTGGAAAGAAGGCCAAGTGCACACCAGATCATGCAAGGTCTCCATTTCCCAACCACACAAGATAGAAGCCTCATAAATTGGAATTGAGGTTAATTGCAGGTCATGATGGCAAAAGTCAAAGATGGCAGTGATGATGATGGTATGGGGCCGCACGATGTGTAACAGTGCAATGTTTTATTGTGGCAGCTGTAGTAAGATCAGGATTCAATTCTCACTGTTGTCAGTAAGGAGTTTGTACATTCTCTCTGTGACTGCGTGGATTTTCTCCGGGTCCTATGGTTTTCTCCCACATTCCAAGGATGTATGGGTTATGGTTAGTGAGTTGGGGCATGCTGTGATGGTGCTGGAAGTGTGGTGGCACCTGCGGGCTGTCTGGCACAATCGTTACTAGTTTGATTTGAGATAAATGACTCCTTTCACTGTGCATGTTTGTTTTGATGCATGTGTGACAAATAAAGCTAATTTTTCATTGCAACTCTTGTTATTAAGATAGACAATATTTTTGTCCATTGAGTTTGGTTAGACATTACCAATAATGCAGTTGTGGAAGAGACAAAAAGGTAAGTCATCACTGATGTACGTGTGGAAATGAATGAGCCTCATTCATGTTCTTTGTTTTCATTTTAACCAATGGAAGTGTTGTCAAAGGATGTATTCTATTTACAGGCAGAAAAAGTGTATGGGAAAATTACTGGAGTATAGTGCTGATGTGAACATCTGCAACAATGAAGGACTGACTGCCGTATGTATAAAATCTGGTATTTTTCCTTTACTGTTAGCCATTAGAGCAGCAAGCTACAACGTGTAATTTTTTCTGTTTATTTATTGTTAAATGAATATGTAGATTAACATTTTAGAAAAGGTGCCTTTCATGATTTCAGAATATTGAAAGTGCTTTATAGGTAACGGTAGGCCTCCTTCCATGTTGCATTCTTTCTGTGAATGAAGAGATCTCTTTTCAAAACTAACTTGTTCTACAAAACCAAATAACTGGCAAGATTGAAAAACACACAAAAGATGATTACGTTTCATGGTAACCTGTTTGATGATTTTATTACAAGAAGATCAGGTACAACCTACCGAAGGCCATAGGCAATTCCAGATGAAGTTAGAGACAAAATTGGATGCATGACAGCTGTGGCAGGGTTTGCATGCCATTATTTCCCATAAGGCGAAATCTTAACATCATAAATGGCAGTGATGCTTCGCGCTCTGATGAGTTCAATGACTCTTATGGATGATTTGAAAGGGGGAATAAAACTACACTTGTGTGAATCCTCACAGCATCTGGTGACCCTGTGATCTGTCTCCGAAGCTGACGTTAGCACATCCTTCAAGAGGGTGAGACCTCACGAGGTGTAATGCACTAATAGCATACCTGGCAAGATACTGAAAACCTGTGCTGATCAACTGGTTAGAGTGTTCAGTGACACATTGAACCTCTCACTGCTGTAGTTGTAAGTTCCCACCTGCTTCGAGGAAGCATCATTCATACCAATGCCCGAGAAGAGCAAGGTGAACTGCCTCAACGATTAACACCTAGTACAGGGGTCCCCAACCTTTTTTGCACTGCGGACCGGTTTAATATTGACAATATTCTTGTGGACTGGCCGATGGGGGGGGGGGTGGCGGTTGTAGGGTTGCCAACGAACAAGAGTAGCAGTCAAATGCGTTGTTTACCCGAAAGACTACAATGACCATGAAGCCTTGCGTGGGCACCAATGCGCATGCGCGTCGTGACCTGCCGATTCCTGCCCCCCAAAGCAAATACTTTTTGGCGATTCTGTTCGTGGGGGTGGGTGTTGATCACTACCGGAATATAGGTGATAAGTGGGTAATACACTCAATTTTGTTTCTAAAAAGGTTTATCTAATGAATTTAATATTGAACACAGCGCATATTTTCCTCGCATGGATATAATGATAAGTCAATTATCAGGGGAGCTTGAAATGTTGAACGAACTTCCAGTAGAAATGGCAGAAGCAAGTTCGATATGATCATTTAAAGAAAAATTGGATAGGTATATGGACAGGAAAGGAATGGAGAGTTATGGGCTGAGTGCAGGTCGGTGGGACTGGGTGAGAGTAGCGTTCGGCACGGACTAGAAGGGGAGAGATGGCCTGTTTCCGTGCTGTAATTGTTATATGGTTATATAGGTCACTTATAAGTCAATAGCATCATAACATTTTAAGTAATATTTGGATATTAAACGCACAGCACATATTTCCCCCGTATGAATATATAAAATCATTGCAACACACCAATATCGCTGAATCAGTGGGAGCCCTGGGCTTGTTTCCCTGCAACAACACTGTCCTATCAAGGGGTGTTGGGAGACAGCGATACTCGAAGGGGGTTCCTGATGTCCAGTCTATTCCGCAGTTTAGTTTTCGTTGCATTCATTGCAGAAAACTCCGCTTCGCAGAAAAATGTTGGAAATGGAAGCAACGTTTTCAGCGCTTTCGTGGCTATCTCAGGATATTTAGCCTTGACTTTGATCCAAAATGCCGACAGAGATGTTATGTCAAACATACTTTTCAGCCCATTGTCATTTGCAAGCTCGAGGAGTTGATTGCCTTCCCGCCCTGACACGGATGACGCGTGGGTCATGACCTCGCATGCGTAATGGCTGATCGGTGGCCGTGACAGGGAATGAGGAAAAGTGCAGCTGACCAAATCATATCGCTTCTTCGCGGCCCAGTAGCACATGCTCTGCGGCCCAGTGGTTGGGGACCGCTGACCTAGTAGCATTCATTTATAGTGTGATGAAGTACTTTGAGAATTTGGTCATGGGTATGATTAAGTCCTGTCTGAGCAAGAACCTGGACTCATTGCAATTTGCTGAATGCCAAAGGAGGTCTACAGCAGGCAGAATTTCTCTGGCTCTTAATTCATCCTTACTGATTACAGATCAGCATTCTATGCAATCATTCCCTCAGTACTAATTAACAAAATTTAAAACCTGGGCCCCTGTATCTTCCTCTGCTACTGCATTATCAACTTCCTCATCAGGAGACCACAGTCAGCGTGGATCAGTAAGAACATCTGCTTACTGATAACCAGCTCAGGTGAAACACAAAGTGGTATGCTTAATCCACTGCTCTACTCTCCCTACACTCCTGACTGTGTGGCTCGACACAACTCCAATGTCGTCTATAAATTTGTTGATTGCAGAATCTCTGGTGATAGTGAGATAAATTGGCTGGTTGACTGGTGTCGCAACAATAAACTTACACTCAACATTAACAAGAGCAAGGAATTGTGTACTTCAGGAAGGGTAGGTTGAGAGAATGCACACCAGTCCTTATTTAGTGGTCAGCAGTTTCAAGTTTCTGGGCATCAATGTCTCAGAGGATATGTCCAAGCCAAACGCATTGATGCAATCACAAAGAAAGCATGGCAGCAACTGTGCTTTATTAGGAGTTTGTGGAAATTTGGTATGTCACCAAAAGCTAGCCAATTTCTATATATTTATGCGGAGAACATTCTGACGGGTTGTATCACTGCCTGCTATGAAGGCTCCAGTGTGCACAATTGAAAGGGACTGGAGAGAAGTGTTTGATGGCTCAGGGCCTGTACCCTCTGGAGTTTTGAGGAATGAGGGGGTATCTCATTGAAACCAATTGAATATTGAAAGGCCAACATAAATGGATTTGGAGAGGATGTTTCCTATAGTGGGAGGGAGCCTGGACTATAGGGCATAGCCTTAGAATACAAGGACATCTGTTTGGAACAGAGATGAGGAATTTGTGTAGCCAGAGCGTGGTGAATCTGGAATTCATTGCTACAGATGGTTGTTGAGGCCAAGTTATAGAGTATATTTAAAGCAGAGGTTGTTAGGTTCTTGATTAGTAAGGGCGTCAAAGTTTATGGGAAGAAGAGAAGAGAATGGAGTTGAGAGGGACAATAAATCAGCCATGATGGAACGGTGGAGCAGACTCATTGGGTTAAATGGCCTAGTATAATATGTCTTATGGTCTTATGGACAGGATTGTAGACTTGGCCTGCTCCATCATGAGCAAAAGGACATCTTCAAAAGGTGATGCCACAAGAACCTCAAGGGACCTCAAGAAACCTCACAGTCTGTGACATGCCTCTTCTCATTTCTGCCATCAGGGAGGAAGTACAGGAGCCTGAAAACACACACTCAATGTTTCGGAATCGGCTTCTTCCCCTCCACCATCAGATTTATGAATGGTCCTTTAATGCTATCTCATTCTTTTGTTTTCACATTATGTATTTATTTATTTACGTTGTTGTTCTTCTTCTTCTCCACGCTCTGTGGCACATCAGGCGACAACCATGCCATTTCTTGAGCTTCTTTGTCTATTATTATGACGCCGAGTTGCTAGCTTGATGCTTGACCCAGCATGGATGGAAAGTGTGAAAGAGGCCGGCTGGATTCCAATCCAGGACCACTTGTCAGACTCTTGGCAGTGTGGAGGATCAGAGGGATCTTGGGGTCTGAGTCAAAGCAGCTGCGCAGGTTGACTCTGTGGTTAAGAGGGCGTACGGTGTATTGGCCTTCATCAATCATGGAATTGAATTTAGGGGACTTCCGGGTCATCAAGGGAATGGTGGTGTAAGGAAAAGGTCTCTCGACAAAAAAGAAGGTAAACTGCCCCAAAATCGAATTTAGACAAATACTTAATATTGCATAACTATATTAATAAAAGGGGCAAGGATGATGTCTAAGAACAAGATTTAAAAAGTCTGCTCCGAAGGCTGATAAACATAAAGAGACGCAGCAAGGCGATGGGCCTAGCTCCCCCACGGCAATCCAGGACGGAGATAATGAGGGGGAATCGGTGACTCTGTCTTTGATTCTTGGAGAGATTCGCGAGTTCCGACAAGATAACAGCAAACAGCTGGAAGATATTAAAGGAGAAATAGTAAATACTAACTCGCGGATAGATGAAGCCGAAGCGAGGATTGTTGGAATTGAAGAGAAGCTACAAAACGCCGAGGAAGTGATAGCAGAAATGCTGAAGCTGCGAGACCAGCTCCAGTGGAAACTAATAGATCAAGAAGGCCGCTCAAGAAGGGAAAATGTGAGGATTTACGGAGTTCCTGAAGGAACCGAAGGTAAACCCGGATTGATGATTCTCTTCATAGAGAAGCTGCTTAGAGAGAATCTTGATATACCGGCCGCAAAAGACCTACAGATAGAAAGAGCTCACCGCGCGTTGGCACCACAGCCCCCGGCAGGCGCCCAGCCCAGATCAATTCTAGTCAGATTTCTCAGTTACAGAACGAAGGAAGAGGTGCTTAAAAGGACATGGCAAAATAAAGGTTTCATGTGGAACAACTGTAAAATCAGTTTAGACCACGACTACGCACCGGGGATTCTTACCAGATGGAAGGAATATACGGAAACACGGAGACTCCTGAAAGAAAACAACATCAGATTCCAGACCCTGTATCCAGCTCGGCTGAGAGTCTTTTACGACGAAGGGACAAAAACTTACGCTACGGTGCAGGAGACAACGTCGGACCTGGCGGACTGGGGACTACCTATTAAAGTTATCACCCAACCGGAGTCGCTACTGGAGAGGATTCGGCAGAAGTCGTGGCAGTTAGTGGGGCGAGGATGCTCCACAAGAACCAGAATGTCAAACTACAAGAAAAGCTGCAAATATTCAGACGCGAATGTACAGAGAATACAGATTAATTAAGAGAAATGACTGAAAAGAGTAAATCGGACTTAAAGGTAAAATGAAAACTGGTAACTGAAAATAAACTAGGCGGAATAACTTGAATGATAGCAATTTGGTCGAGACATAAATAGGAGAAAGTTCTCTATGATTATTCAAACTGCTGAGGGCCCTCTAACACAGGGTGAAGATAGAGGTTATCCCTCTGAACTGAGGGGGGTCGGTGCTCAGGCCTCACTGTTGGAAGTCGGGAAAAGTTTTCAAATGTTACACGTTCAAAAATGTCTAGGGTGTGGTTATATGTCTTGGTTTACTGTTGAGAAGGGATTGCTTACTGTTTGGTTAGAAAAGGAGAGTTTTTTTTCTACTAGAGAAAAATGCAAACTGAATTGGTAAAAATAATTTCCTATAATGTTAATGGGGTTTTGAATCCAATTAAAAGAAATAAGATTATGTCTAAATGGAAAAAAGAGAGGGCACAAATAGCTTTCCTCCAGGAAACACATATGAGCCAATCTGAACATGGAAAATTAAAAAGAATGGGCTTTAAGCATGTATTTTATTCATCATATAAATTGAGTCACAAAAGAGGTGTAGCTACTTTAATATCAAGTACTCTTAATTATGAACATATTTCAGAGACTAAAGACAAAGAAGGACGGTTTGTAAAAATCACAGGAAGAATAGAAGGTACAGAAATAACATTGCTGAATGTTTATGTTCCTCCAGGTTGTGAATGGTTATTTTATAGATACATTTTTGACCTAATGGTCAGTCCTCAAGGGGTAGTAATTTGTGGAGGGGATTTTAATATTAGATTAAATCCTGTATTAGATTCTTCAAGAATAGTTACTCAGAATAAACCTCTGACTCGGAAAATGAATTCATTGATGGAGGAGTTGGGAATTATAGATGTCTGGAGGGAATTACACCCTACTAGTAAAGATTATACACATTACTCTTTCCCTCATTCAGCCTATTCAAGGATAGACTATTTCTTTATCTATAATACAGATAGACTCAGGATAAAAAACTGTAATATTGCAACAATTGATCTGTCGGATCATAGCCCAGTCTCTATGTCTCTAATCCTGGAAAGGAAAATGAGGAAAACACTATGGAGGCTAAACTCACATATACTCAATAACCCGAAAGTAATGGAGAGATTGAGAAATGAAAGAATATCTAGACCTTAATGACACGGGAGAAACATCATCAGTGATCTTATGGGATACATTGAAAGCTGTACTGAGAGGGAAAATTATTTCCATTACCACTCACATGAAAAAAATCAATGCACAAAAATTAGCAGACCTTCAAGGAAAATTAAAACAACTTCAAGTTGTAGATAGCAACAAAAGTAATTCAAATCGAAAACCAGAAATTAGGAAATTGCAAAGTGAAATTGACGATATTCATACGTTGGAAACTCAAAGAAATTTTCTTTACCTGAGACAAAAGAATTATGAAGTAGGAGGTAAATCAGCTAGATTATTAGCATATAAATTACGAAAACAACAAGCAGACAATACAATTCATAAAATAAAGAATCCAAAGACAAAGCTTGTGGAGAGTACAATAGGGAAAATTCAAGAGAGTTTTGCAACATATTATCGAGAGCTGTACTCCCAACCCCAGGCCCCCAATGAGCCCTATATAGACAGTGTATTGAATTTTTTAGATCTACCTAAACTTATAGATTTACAAAATGAAAGTTTATTAGAACCAGTAACTGTCAAAGAACTGAACGTGGCCATCCCTAGGTTAAAGGCTGGAAAGTCCCCGGGTTCTGATGGGTTTACCTCAGAGTGGTACAAGTCCCTGAAGACACAGTTAGCCCCATTACTACTTAACACCTTTAATTGGATCTTGCAGAGAGGAGAAACTCCACCTTCCTGGAGAGAAGCGATTATTTCAGTTACTCCTAAAGAGGATAAAGATAAACTAGAATGTGGCAATTATCGGCCAATTAGTGTTCTTAATTTAGATTACAAACTATTTACATCTATATTAGCGCGCAGATTGGAAAAGCTTTTACTTGGCCTAATCCACTTGGACCAGACTGGATTTATTCAACAAAGACAAACACAGGACAACATAAGGAGAACTCTGCACATATTAGAACAGGTTAATAAGAACGAGACAGAGACAATGGTAGTAGGATTGGACGCTGAGAAAGCTTTTGATTCGGTTAGTTGGGCGTTCCTATACAGAGTGTTAGGAAGATTCGGCTTTCAAGAAAAGTTTATTGAAAGTAATTCAGACTCTATATGACAGCCCTACAGCCCGAATTAAGATAAATGGGGACCTCTCTGACTCCTTCATCTTAGAGAGAGGCACTAGACACGGATGCCCAATTTCTCCTCTCCTTTTTGCGCTATATATTGAACCGCTTGCCCAACTAATAAGACAGAACGAAATCGTAAAAGGTATCAAGGTGGCAGGGATTGAACAGAAAGTGGCGTTATTCGCAGATGATGTTTTGGTCTATCTGAGTGAACCAGAAAAATCATTTATAGGATTGTTTACACTGTTGGATGACTTTGGGAAAATATCAGGTTATAAAATAAATGTAAAGAAAACGCAGGTTATGTCCCTAAATTATACACCATCCAAAAAATTGCAGGATACATACGATCTTAAGTGGGAAGCTAAATCATTAAAATATTTAGGAATAACCCTGCCGAAGGATCTTTCAACACTGTCACAGGTAAATTATGGGCCATTAATCTCAGAGATAAAAGCAGATATGCATAGATGGAATCTATCCCCTTTTTACGTTGAAATTCAAGGATAAATACTATAAAAATGAATATTCTTCCTCAGTTATTGTATCTTTTCTGTACTTTACCGGTGGAGGTGGAAGATAATCAATTCAGGGAATGGGACAAATGGATTTCCCGCTTCATTTGGCAAGGAAAGAAACCTAGAATTCGATATAACACCTTACAGTTAGGGAAGGAAGGAGGAAGTATGGTTCTTCCTTGCCTGAGAAATTATTTTTATGCCTCACAGATAACCCCTCTATTATATTGGTGTAATAGGGAATATAAGGCTAGATGGAAGGAAATAGAATGTGGATTAGTTGACAGTTTTCCTCTACAGGCCTCAATAGCTGACAAAGGATTGATGGCCCAGTTGGAAAAATTTAAAAAACAGTTGGATAAATCTTATATTAAAAGTATGGCAGAAGGTGGTTAATTCATGTGGAATTAGTAACATGTTAAAACTCTTTAGATGGTGTGCATATGATACCGAATTCCTTCCCAACAGAGGAGATAAAAGATTTGAGCTATGGATAAAGAAAGGTCTTACAACCTACCTCTCATTTATAGATAAAAGAGTATTACAAAGTTTCCAAATCCTGCAGGACAAACATGGCCTAGAACATAATGACTTTTTTAGGTACCTTCAAGTACGAAACTATGTTATCCAGAGTTGTAGATATACAGACCTATCAACAGTAGAATTAGAATTTTTCAAGATTCTGAATTCGGCTTGCAGTTCAATACCTAGTAAATCAGTTTCTCGATTATATAATGCACTCTCCCATGCTAAAAATGTAAATACACTGTATATTAAAGAGAAGTGGGAGAAAGAAGCGGGGTTGGTATTTTCAGAGGAGACTTGGGGGAAAATCTGCAGCTTTCAATGGTCCTCGACTAATTCTTTGACTTGGAGAGAACATTGTTGGAAAAACATTATAAAATACTTCAAGACCCCATATCAGGAAAAATATAAAGATACAAACGTGACATGTTGGAGAAGGTGCGGCTCCAAGGAGGCAAATCATTTTCATATTTTCTGGGATTGCCCTAAATTAAGTCTATATTGGGAAGGTATTCATAGAACATTAGTTAAGGTACTTAGGTCCCAGATACCTCTGAGTCACTCTATTTGGGGCATGTATTGTTTCTTGAACGGAAGGAAGATATAAAGTTGCTGCAGGCCCTCTTAGCGGCAAGTAAGAAATCAATCACTAGAAAGTGGCTAAATCTAATACCACCTACATTAGAAGATTGGCATGAAATTATCTTGGAAATATTTAAAATGGAAAAGTTGACTTACTCCCTGAGAATTCAAAAAGAAAAATTTTATCAAATTTGGAATAAATGGATTGAATATATAACCCCAATGCGAGCAGACTTTAGATGACTCTCCTAATGATTTATACTGCTCTTCCCATCAACACAGTAATATTGCTAATGTAAGCACCCCTAGTCTAACTGTCTTTTTTTTTTGTTTTCTTTTGGAAAATAGAGAATTAACACAAGTAAAGGGAAAGATTTGGGAAAGGGATAAAAAATGAAAAAATTAAGTAAATAAGTACATAGAGATTGGATAGTTATGTCTGCGGGCAGAAGCAGGCATGAACAAATTAGGATATAAACACCTACAATGGTTGTTACATAGGCAAAATACAACATTTTGGACCAGTGGAAATGGTCCAGAAGAGTTATATGGAAACTATTATTACCATTTTTCTTAACAACTAATACCATTACTTAGCCTAATAGATTAGAATTACCACAGTACATAATTATCTATTTAAATGTCTAATTTCCTTTTATATCATCTCAATGTGTACTTAAGAATGTATAAATAATTATAGTTTTATACGTATAAAAAAATGGAAAAGGTTATATGTGTGAAAATAGTACATGATATTTGTGAATTCCTTATCCAAATAAAAATAAAATTTAAAAAAAAAGGAACTGAATTTAGGAACCGAGAGGTAGCGTTGCAGCTATATAGGACCCTGGTCAGACCCCACTTGGAGTACTATGCTCATTCTGGGTCGCCTCACTACAGGAAGGATGCGGAAGCCATAGAAAAGGTGCAGAAGAGATTTATGAGGATGTTGCCTGGATTGGGGAGCATGCCTTATGAGAATAGGTTGAGTGAACTCGGCCTTTTCTCCTTGGAGCGACGGAAGATGAGAGGTGACCTGATAGAGGTGTATTAGATGATGAGAGGCATTGGTAGTGTGGATAGTCAGAGGCTTTTTCTCAGGGCTGAAATGGTTGCCACAAGAGGACACAGGTTTAAGGTGCTGGGGAGTAGGTACAGAGGACATGTCAGGAGTAAGTTTTTTACGCAGAGAGTGGTGAGTGCGTGGAATGGGCTGCTGGCAACAGTGGTGGAGGTGGATACAATAGGGTCTTTTAAGAGACTTTTGATAGGTATATGGAGCTTAGAAAAATAGAGGGCAGCCTTGTAATTTCTAAGTAGGGACATGTTCAGCACAACTTTCTGGGCCAAAGGGCCTGTATTGTGCTGTAGGTTTTCTATGTTTCACTCGCCTTTAAGTCTAGCGCGGGTACCACTACACTACTAGCCGGCTTTTTACTTCTGTGACTTTGGAATTTTTATATCTTGCACTGTACTGCTTCCACAGAACAACAAATTTCACAGCATATGTCAGTGATAAGAAACCTGAAACTGATTTTTGGACAGATTACAGTAAACCAATGTTACACTAGTCACAGAGTAATACAGCACGGAAACGGGACATTTGGATTTGTGGAAAGGAAGTAGTGTCAGGTAATTCTTAAATTGAGGATGAAACCAGAATAGATGAACAAGAACCGTTTGATATCGATTTGGATTTGCAAAACACCACATGATTATTAAACAGATTTGACATGGAATCATGCACCGAATAGAAGAAAAAGGGTTTCATTTTTGAGTTGGGGTTAAGTGATGAGTTAGGTGCTGGAAGCATTGGTGGTGGTGTGCCTGGATTTCAGTCTATATCAATAATTGGATGAGGGAATTATAGTTGCAAGAAAAAGTTTGTGAATTCTTTGCAATTACCTGGTTTTCTGCATTAATTACTCGTATGTGGTCTGATCTTCATCTAAGTTGCATTAATAGACAAACACAATCTGCCTAAACTAATAACACATAAACAATTGTATTTTCATGTCTTTATTGAACACGTTGTGTAATCATTTACAGTCCAGGCTGGAAAAAGTATGTGAACACTTGTTTTTAATAATTGGTAGAATCTCCTTTAGCAGCAATACCCTCCACTAAACGTTTCTTGTAGCTGCTGATCAGACTTGCACAATGGCGAGGAGGAATTTTAGTACTTTCCTCCACACAAAACTGTTTCAATTCATCAATATTTCTGGGATACCTTGCCTGAACAGTCCTTTTCGGGTCATGCCACAGCATCTCAATTGGGTAAGGTCTGGATTCTGACGCGGCCATTTCAAAACATAAATCTTCTTCCTTTTAAACTATTCTGTTGTTAATTTACTCTTGTGCTTCAGATGGTTGTCTTGTTGCACCATCTAACTTCCATTCAGCTTCAGATGACGGACTGCTCTCCTGACATTCTCCTGTAAAGTGTCTTGATACAATTTTGAATTCTTTGTTCCCTCAGTGATTGTAGGCTGTCTGGGCTCTGAGGCAGCAAAGCTGCCCCAAACCATGATGGTCCTCTCATATTGCTTCACAGTTAGGACGAGATTTTGGTGTTGATGGGCAGTGCCCTCTTCCTGTAAACAAAGGTGTGTGCATTTCTGCCAAAAAGTTAACTTTTGTCTTGCCTGTCCAAAGAACATTGTCCCGGAAGCGTTGTGAAACATCCAGGTAGTCTTTTGCAAACTTGAGACATGCAGTAATGTTATTTTGGAGAGCAGTGGCTTCCTCCGTGATGTCCTTCCATGAACACCGTTCTTGTTCAGTGTTTTATTATGGTGGATGCAAGTTCTAGAGATTTT
Source organism: Mobula hypostoma (assembly GCF_963921235.1). Taxonomy (NCBI): domain Eukaryota; kingdom Metazoa; phylum Chordata; class Chondrichthyes; order Myliobatiformes; family Myliobatidae; genus Mobula; species Mobula hypostoma. Next base: position 97,773,158 of record NC_086098.1, read on the forward strand.
GGCAGATCTTTTGCTGTTGCCCTTGGATTCTTCTTCAGCACCTTCAGCATTGCGTGTTGTGTTCTTGGTGTGATCCATGCAGGTTGCCCACTCCTAGGGAGTGTAGCAACAGTACTGAATTTCCTCCATTTGTAGATATTTTCTCTTACAGTGGACTGATGAACACTCGGGTCTTTAGAAATGCTTTTGTAGCCCTTTGCAGCTTCATGTATCTCTGCAGCTCTTCTAAGGTCCTCTGAAGTTGTTTTGATCGAGGCATGGTGCACATAAACAGGCCTTTCTTGAGAAGAGCAGGCTCTGTCAGTAACCTGACTTTGAGTGTCTTTTCTTATAGGGCAGGGCACCTCGACAGCCCACACCTCCAATCCCATCTCATTGATTGGAACACCTGACTCCAAATAGCTTTTGTAGAAGGCTTTGCCCCAAGAGGTTTACATACTTTTTTGAACTTAAACTGCGATTGTTTAAATGGTGTACTCAGCATTGAGGAGAGGAAGTACAATTTTTTGTGTGTTAATAGTTTAGGCAGATTATGTTCTGTCTATTATTGTGATTTAGATAAAGATCAGACCACATTTTATGTGTAATTAATGCAGAAAACCAAGTAAGTGTAATGTTTAAGTTCGATGATGATGTGAAGCAAAATGCCATGTATGCAGTGAGCAGGATGTTCAGAGGCTTCAGGGGGCAAAAGATAAGTAAATGGAGTTGATTCAAGTTGTTCCATTTTAATTTGCAATTTATTAAAGAAGATTATTGCTGAAAATTGCATTTTTGTTAATTGGCTTTACAGTATTTTGTACTTATTTAACTGTGTGCTAATTTGGGGTCTGGAGATATATGCGGAAAATGTAGTTTGATCCATAACTTTCTAATAAAACTACTCCAATTTGTTATATCAAAGTCTGATTTATACCTTTTATATAAATGAAGTTTTAGCAAATATAGAATAAATAATGCTACATGGCATCAATCTTGATTTTGGGATTTAAAGAAAAGAATTTATAGATCTCTCAGGTTGCTGAAGCAACAGGAAATTGCAAGAAATGCATGGTCTTTGCTGTTTATCTCTGGTTTTATACACAGAAATCCAATTATTTTACAATTAAGTATATCGCAACAAGTAAATTGCAACAATTTAAAGAAAGCAATTTCTTTGCTGCAGATTCATTGGCTGGCTGTCAATGGACGCACTGAGCTTCTTCATGATCTACTGCAGCATGTTAGTAATGTGGATGTTGAAGATGCAATGGGCCAGACTGCTTTACATGTGGCTTGTCAGAATGGGCATAAGACGGTTAGTACAAAAGCCTTAAAAGAAAAGCAATGGTTTGATGCCATTTTGAATTGCTTTTGCAACTGTCAAACAGAAAAATATTGTTTTTAAACATCTCGATGGACAACATAATGTATTTTAAAATGAAATTTCAATTCATGAGTATTTTTGAATGCATTGCATTTATTTCTAAATTATGTGTCGAAGTCTGGGCAGCGAAGTGGCAGACGGAGTTTAATCTTGTCAAGGGGAAGGGAGAAATAATGAGGTATACAGGTAATGGTCGGTCCCTTAATAGTACTGAGGTACAGCGGAATCTTGGAGTCGGAGTCCAAGTCCACAGTCCACTGTCCACTGGAAGTGAAGTAGGCATATGACATGCTTGCCTATGTTGGTAGGGGCATTAAGTATTAGAGTAAAGAAGTGATGCTGCAGCCCTATAAAACTTTAATTGAACTGCACTTGGAATATTCTGTGCAGTTTTGGTATCATCATTATAGGAGGCTAGAAAGGGTGCAGTAGAGGTTTGCTGGGATACTGCCTGGATTAAAATATATGAGCTCCAAACCTGGGTTGTTCTTAGAGTATTCAAGGCTGGGGGAGACCACTTGGAAGGTTTTAAAATTTAGAGGCATGGGTAGGGTACAGTCAGAATCTGTTCCCCAGCATAGAAATGTCAAACAGCAGAGGACAGACTTTTTATGTTGGAGGGTTGAAGTTAAAGGCAACGTGAGGGGCAAGTTTATTTACGCAGAGAGTGGAAGGGTGCCTGGAGTGGGTTACCAGGGCTTGTAGTGGAAGTGAGTAGTTTAGAATTGAGGCTTTTAGATAGACACATGAATATGAAGGGAATGGGGGAATATGGCTGGTAAATGGGAGGACGCAATATAAATCAACATGAAGATACACACATCTTGTAAATACGATAACTGGAAATTTAACTGATCAGGTTGGCCTTGCTGAAAACATTTCAGTGCTTTCTGCTGTGCTCTTATTATTTTTGTCTTTTTTACAATTTCTTTGGTGTTCGTGACGTGACATTTCATTGTCAGTCTATCTGGTGCATTCAGTTCTTTGTCACTTCGCTTTGTAAAATATGTTGTGGTCTGGGTCTTGTTTCCTTTAACAACCACTATTTCACCAGCTAGAATATACATGATAAATGGCGAATTGGTGATCCTGAGTGAGGACATCAACAAGCTAAATGTGCACATCAGTTGATCTTTTCAGGAAATTGATTTAGTCATAAGCTCAGTCATAAGACCCATATCAATTACTCCTTAGGGTTCCCTACAGCAAAGAAATCAAAACTCGGCTTCATAACAAAACCACTTCATGTACTTGCAAGATTCCATTGCAAAGATAAAATCCAGAGCAACATCTTTTGTATTAGGACTATCTATTTACCAATTTTTAAAGCTCATTCCAAGGTTAAACTGCATTATTTAATAAGGGTAAATTTTGACAGTAGTGTTGTCATGAATTAAATAAAGACTTGTTTGCTTTGGTTAGTGGTGATATATTTGACTCTGAAGCAGGACACTGAGTTCAAATTTGACATAGTTTGGATTGATATCAAACTGCAGAAGCTGGAATGCTGCACTGTGCAAGATCATAGGCTGATGTAGCACAGAAACAATCAATTAGGCATGTGTCTCTGCTTATCTTCTTTTTTGGAGATCTTTCCAATTAGCTTTTCACCATTGTTCTAAATCTTACCCCTTGAAATATTAATTCAATTCCCTGTTGAAAAATGCTATTGAATAATGTCCTTCCATCTTTCTTTCAAACCATGCATTTACATCATAACTGTGTGAAGTTTTTCATCCAGATATCATTTGCTGCTCTTGCCGTTTATCTTGTATCCCTCTGATCCCATTTGCCATAGAAAAGTTTTCTTACTCTGTTAAGTCATTGATGTTGTTAGCTTTAATCATGTTAAATTTATTGTCCTATTGATTGTACAAGCTCTTATTTGCAGTGACTTGATGTCCTCACTCACCTCCCTCCTTCAGCCAGCATGCGAAAACAGTTTTTCTGTTCTTGTGGAAGAAATTGTTTGAAGCTTCACTGGCCCTTTTGTGTATATTACAGCAGTGAGATTATTCTTAGTTTTGTTATCTGGCAGTTATCTCATCTTTTTTTTCTTCACAGACAGTACTTTGTCTTCTTGACAGTGGTGCGGATATTAACAGGCCTAATGTATCAGGGGCTACTCCTTTGTACTTCGCTTGCAGGTACCATGCAATTTTTTTAAAAAGAATTGTGTTTTTAGGTCAGATTTAAATCTGTAATTGTTTGCTTTTGCACTAGGTCTTATGGGTTGATTTCCACTAATAGAATATGGCTTCTCATTTTGAAGACCAGCATTTAAAAAGATATTTTGAATTATGCAAACTTTTAAAACAGCATTAGGCAAAGTTGTTCTGACTGGGAGTGTCTGTGAATTGAAACTAAACTCCGTAATTGGAGTATTTCCTTCAATGACAGTATTGTCATCTAGTAACTAGGCTTGGCCATGTGGCCCGCACCGGATTTGTACGTTTCCCCGTATGGCTTGAAGCTCAGTACTATATGAAATTACCTGCCACATAATAGATTCCTCTATTTGTAACATCCCCTTTTTCTCCCCCCAAGAAGAGGTAAAACAGGAAAGTTATTCTCTTTAATCCTGAACTACTAAGGTAGAGTTAGGGCAAAGATTGTGGTCTTGCCACCATATAGTTCTTCACGTTAGCTTATTGTATCTGGAAGTCCAGCGTTTGTTGATGGCATTAAGTAATTAATGGCATTGTCAAAATTGCTCCAGTAATTAAACAGGGATATCTCCTGTTTTACCTCTTATCCTTGTCCATTCAGCGTGAAGTTTTAGTGTCTGAATTAAATGCATAATGTTCTGTTTCATAAGTATTTTTTTGTGGCTTGCTTGACGGCTTAAGCTCTCACCCATTTGGTGATTCTGTCCTCACAAATTTCGTGTCAATTTTTTTAACACTGGCAAACTTGGTTGTGTGGGGTGCTTTAGGTTGATTCTTGGGAAGAATAGGTTTGAACTATACTTGTCAAGGATTTAGGATAATGAAATATCGTAGTGGGGGGAAGAATTTTGGGTAGGGAGGGTTAGGTGAGAGGATTTTTCACCTGGGGAATTCAAGGATGAGGGGGCAATGTTTCAGGGAAAAATATTCTAATTTAAGGTGAGCAAAGATTTCTTAGATTGGCGATAAATCTTTGGAAATCTTTATCCCAGAGATCTGTGGTGGTTGGATCATCGAATATAGTCAGGTATGTACACTATTGATCAAAGAGCAGTTGTGGTTTATGAGCAGCAGGCAGGAGAATGGAGTTAATCACATCAGTCATGATATTACTGAATGGGATAGCAGACACAAAATGTCATCTGTATTCTAAGCCCTTTATAGATTGCAAATAATTGTGGTTCCAGCCCTAAACTGGCATCTCATAGGTTAACAGCTTCAAATCGTAAAAAAAAAATCCATTTATCTGATTATAGTTTTAGTGAGCTATTCTTGTAAGTACTAATTTTAATGTATTACCTCCAATGCTATGAACGGTTATTTCTGTTCTAAGTTATTAACTGTGTTACACCTAATGATTTTCTGCTTTGCTAGTTGTATCATGAGAAAGCTTTCTAATTCATCAGACAGGATTCCCCTTTCATTAAACCGCATCAATGCTATTTAATCATTTTATGATTTTATAAATGTTCTGCTGCAGATACTTTATTGATAATAGGCCTTCAATTTCGTGCTTTCTGTCCCTCTTTCCCTCTTGACTTGAATGTTTTGTGGTTGTCCAGTCTGTGAGATCCATTGATAATGTAGGAAACTTCAAAAAATCAGTGCAGCTGCTTTTAAGCCCTGTCAGCTGCTGAGCCTGCCAGATTTTAACTCTGATCATTTGCCAAGTTCTATATATATTCCTGCATTTGCAGTCTCCTGTGCTTCCACATTCTGATTCTGACTTGAATTAAAAAGGAGAGAAAGATCTTTCCACATTCCCAAGTGCTGCTGTGCTTCCTTATTCCCCACATCGGCTGCCACAGAAAAAGCTGGGTTAGTTTCAGTGTCTTGTAATGCTCATGATTATACCTTTTGAAGTTGATATTATGTCAATTTATTGCAGCCATGGTCAAAGGGATACAGCACAGATCTTGATTTCAAGAGGTGCCAAATACTTACCTGACAACAATGGTGTTACTCCACTGGATCTCTGTGTGCAGGTATAACACCGTATTGTTTTTTCTGATATAGCAATTTAAGAAAGGTCCTCCTATTTTCCATTCATAGGAGGAATAGAAATTAGAGTTGAGGCATATAATATTTTTTAGCGTAGGTTCTAATAGGTGAATTATGAAGTTTCTGTGGTTCTGAATTATACTATTGATGGACATGCAACTTTGATTAGGAACACGGAAGTAGATAGGTTGAGCTTTGAGCCTTTTCTGCCATTCATTTTGATAATATCTCGAATCAATTATCTCGAGGTATGCTGTCACTTTTTCTATATATCTCTCTCTGCCTTTTGCTTTTTCTATATATATCTCACTCTCTGCCTTTTGCATAAGTATATCAGTCTCAAAGTATATTCAGCAACCTGTTCTCTAATGATGAATTCCACAAGTTCACCCTCCCTGGGGTGAAGAAACTTCCTATTGCAGTCTTGTAATGGGGCAGAAGTTTTAGACACCCTAGCAAGAGAAAACAATGTTTGCATTCTGTATAGCTTTGTCAGAATTATTTAAAGACATGCAAAGCTATCTATGGAATTATTTCATTTTTCTGCAAAGTTAGCATCATGCATAAGCTTAAACCATCCTTGCAGTGACCAGAGTTCATCCCCTCTTCATGGTGTATAATTTTAACAGCCAGGAATTTGCAATTGCTTTAGTTACAGTTGTTGCACTAATTTGTAGGAACACAAGGAACAGAAATGAGTAGGTCATTTGCTTCTTTGTGTTTTCTTTACTTTTCAATTTGATTTTTTTTCTCAGTGCTAGTTCCCTGCAACCTTTAATTCCTTTTTATTCAAAAATCTATAATTTTTTTTCTTAGGCATGCTCAGTATTTGAGCTGTCATAGCCCTTCTGATTTCCTGCCCTTCAAGTTAACAAATTTCTACTTATCTCCAGTGGACTTAGTATCTTAAGAAGGCAACCAGTTTGGAATGCCATTGACAGGGGTCCAACATAATTCCTGCACAATTCCTCACGCTTGCCCTTTTCATAATTATCTGCTCAAAGTTTTACTTTATTTTCTTAGCAAGTTGGTCACGAATAATGCTATGATGCTTTTGCTTCTTCAGGGTGGATATGGGGAAACGTGTGAAATTTTAATCCAACACCATCCCCGGCTCTTTCAAACACTTATCCAGATGACACAGAGTGAGGATATCAAGGAAAACATGGTAAAGTTGAACTTAACAGGATTGGTTACTTATTTTAAATGTATTTGCACAACTTACAGTGAACACTAAAATGTGTGTGTGTGTGTGTGTGTGTATGTATGTATGTGTATATATATATATATATATATATATATATATATACACACACACACACAGTTGTCATATTATGTCATCCTGCGCCATCTAGTGTTACAATATGGAACCTCAGTTCTGTTCAATGATTCTGATTATTTGGGAGTGATTTTAAAAACTAGGCCTTTTCTTCCTCTCTGAAAAGACACTTAAATCATGGTGCTGATATTATGGAATAGTTTTGGCCTTTGTAATAGATGTTACAATGTGACTTGTAATATTGGATTAATGACCTGTGTAATCTTTAAACTTTCACTGATGTAGTATTCCAACTTGGATTCTATAAGTAGAATTGGATTAAATATTCAGTGATATTGAAGTGATATAAATTTTCTAACATTATACTTCTAAAGATTTATGTTATATAGTTTTATTAGTTAGTGCCTGTCTTAAAGGTGGAAACCCTATTGGTGGTTATTGCAATAGGTATTTACTTTCCTATCCACACTTTCTCAATTTTTGAATTTGTGAATTCACTGCAGTTCTTCTCGGTTAGAGAAACCATTTTTTTCTAGATACTCTTCAGATTTTCTGTTTAATTCTAACAAAAGAGACTTGTTAAATTTCACTTTAAGTAGATCTTATCTTCAAAAGAGAGACTTGTCAACATGAAAAATATTGAGCACATCTAATGCTTAATGTTTAAGCAACCATCCCCTCATACTGTAGCTACGTCTTGTGTTTTCACTGACTTGTGAAAACGTAAACTCAAAAAAGTCTGCAGATGCTGCAAATTCAAAGTAGCAACACACTAAATGATGGAGGAACTTGTCAGGTCAAGTGGCATCTATGGAAATGAATAAATAGTTGATGTTTTGGGCTGAAATCCATCTTCAAGATTGGAAAGGAAGGGGGAAGATGCCAGAATAAAAAGGTGGTGGGAGGGGAAGGAGGAAAGCTAGGAGGTGAAACATAGTCATGTCTACCCTGTGATGCCCCAGTCAGAATCTCATGTTTCAATATGATCACTCTTCATTCTCCTGATCACTAAAGAGTATAATCTTTTGGCTACTTGTGATACGACAGCCCTTTCATCCATGCATCAGCTTTGTGAATCTTTTTGTAATGCTTTCAATGCAGTATGCTGTTCTTTAGAGGACTGAATTTTTCACTGTACCCCTAACTGCTTTTTGTCTTATTTCCATGAACAATGAAGTCACACTTGCAGTTTTCCAGTTGGTACCTTCCTGGAAATGACCTTGTAAAACTTTAACCAATTCCTTTGTGATTTCTGCAGCCACTTTCTTTAAAATGATCTACAAGTCATTTGGACCTGGTGGCTTGTCTTCCTTTACTCCCATCAGTTTTCTAATACCTTATCACTTGTGATGGTGATTGTTACAAGTTTTTGAAATTTTGAATTTCTGGTAGCTGTACAGAATACATTATAAGTATTTTAGACAAATTAAGTGACTAAAACTAAGTTTTTGCATTTAGTTACGCAAGGTTCTTGAGCACTTGTGTCCACAGAATGAGAACCAGTATCAGAAGATCCTCACCAGTCTTGCTGAGGTTGCCACAACAAATGGTCACAAGCTACTCAGGTGAGTTGAGGTGCTTTTTTAAACATCAAAAGATATTTTAATTATTTTAGTTCTGATTTGCTTTTTTCACCCATAATATAACATTCTAATTAGTAAGAAATTGTCTGGGCTATGTTTCCAAAATGATTTTTCCAAATTACTTCAGCTGTATGTGCAGATCTGTAATGTAATCATCCTAATGCTTAATTGTGAGATGTCCAGAGTAATGAAGGACCAAAATACTATTTGCTTGGCCTTCGAGGTGAAAACACTTTAACCTGATAAAATCAATATGATAGAATGGTCTGTAGAAAGCTGTTCTGTATTGTAAGCTGCTTGTACAAAAATGTTTGATTGTTATAGAACATTTAGTTATAGGTATGTTCAAGCAATGGCAAAGGTGATTATGTATCTGTATTTCTGATTTGTATGTATTTGAGCTTGTTATTTCTACATCATTGTAGTCATGGACCCAAAGAACATTGACCTATTATTTTGAATTCCTACATACCAATTGGCTAATATTCATTCAGGCTGAGTGTATTCCATTCTGCAACAATTAAAAATATTTATTTGGAATATTTGTTATGCAAAACCTTTACAGTCTGATTATAAATCCTAGTTATTCTCTTTTCTCAGTATATCAAGTAACTACGAAGCACAGATGAAGAGTCTGTTGAAGATAGTGCGTCTTTTCTGTCATGTATTTCGCCTAGGCCCATCCTCTCCTAGTAATGGAAATGACATGGCTTACAATGGAAATAAAACTCCACGAAGCCAAGTTTTCAAGGTCAGAAAATTGTATGACGTTATTAGGAAGATTGAAGTAAAAGAGCTGAATTTCACAAAGCATGCAAACATTAATCAGACATCTCTTGAAAAAGAAGTAAGTTTGGTTAACGGAGTATGTACATGTTTACAAGTCATGTGAAGCATAAATCTTTAATTAGATGACTTTTACTTTCCCTCATCTGGGATGTGTCATAAGGAATCTGCAGATCAAAAAAAATACATTTAATTTTAATGTATTAAATGGTTTCAATTTTCCAAAATGAAGAATCTTCAGCTTTAAGTTTTGAAGCCGACTTCTAGTTAATATTTTTCATACATTTCAAATAAAGCATTGATTTGCTCTGGTTCTTAAAGTTGTTTTGCTAAGTTTTTTTTTCAATATACCTTGAGGCAGGTCTTCCCTTCCCTTCCTCTCCCTTGATATTAGTGCCTAGGCCAATGCTATTATTTCAGCGTGACCCATGGTACAGATCTCAGTTGAGATTTTGGCTACTAGGGGTTTGCAGTGACTCAATATAAGACTGCAGCTATCAGCACAGAATTGAATGCATGAAACTATTGTGATAGCCAGTGAGGACTAGACTCCAAACATTAGGGCTGTCCGAGCCATCAGTGTAGTTAGGTCCTTGAATGTCATTGCAGAGATAATTCCAGTCTCTGTGGGCAATGAAAAAGTTACATTAAAAATATAGGGTAGGCAATTTAGGACTGATCCTAGGTGAAATTTCTTTAGAGATCATTAGAACTCTGGATGTTGAGCTGAAGGATGTAGGGGTAGGCCTGGAAAATTGTTTTGAGATCTAAAAACAGTCCTTGTTTTCAATAGCAGAAAAATGCCCTCTTTTTGATTCTTGTATTAGAACAATTTTCAGTGTTTCAGAATGTTGGTCTTTTTAAGGTGACTTGAGGATATAATATCAGGCCTCTGTGATGGAGTGGGAGAATAAAAGTTCCATAGCACCATTTTGAAGAACAGGATTCTTTTGCTGAGAGATAAACCTAAAGCATTAAACAGCATAACCTCAGTAGGCCAATTGGCCTGTGAGCTTTGGGTGCTAATAAATAAGATCCGGTCTTCTCAAAGCCATTCTCTATTTTCGATATAATCCTAAAATGTTACCTTGTAGCTTGATTGTCTATCTGCCTCTGCCATGAATATATTCAAATGATCCATCTCCAAAGCTGATGATGAACCCTACCCAATCAATAGCTACGGTCCTGATGAAAGGTCTCGGCCCAAAATGTTGACTATTTACTCTTTCCAATAGATGCTGCCTGGCCAGTTGAGTTCCTCCAGCATTTTGTGTGTGTCCTTTGCTCCTATCGGATTTATAAACATGCTCTCTGCTTGACATGGACAAATAGGGTGTGCAAAAGTCTTAAGGCACCCTATGTGCTCAAAACATTTGCACAGCACTGTATTTCTCCATTTTTAGCTTTAGAAACTTAGAAAATCCCCACATAAACCTGAAAAACTTCATGTGGCAGAGATTTACAGGTCTTTGGTTTTCCTGTTGTAGCATTTCTAAGATGCAAGTCACTACAATTGGCATTTAATAGGATTAATGTGGTTCCAGAAAATAGAATCAAATACAGTACTTGTTCTTTAGCATTATAAACCTTAGTGAATTTGCAGAAAACTTCCATAATAAAGTGCTGTTTTCGTGATGGTTTTATTTTTTTTTGCTATTACAGCCATTAGAGCTGCTGTGGCATTCACTGGATGAGTGGCTAGTTCTCATTGCTACTGAATTGAAGAAAAATCAAGAAGACTCTGCAATGGATTCTAAAAATATTGCTTCCATTTTACTGAAGCAGAGAGCCCAAGAGCAAAGAGCTGTTGTAAATGCACAGACCCTTGATACTGTAAGGAAGGAAGTCCTGGAAAATCAATGTGCCAGCTCTGAGAAGGAAGAAGACAGTGAAGATCAGATACAGGATGCCAGTTCAGACGGTTTAGATGTAATTTCTATGACAGCAAATCGACTGAGTGCCGTGATCCAAGCGTTTTATATGTGTTGCTCCTGTCAGATGCCACAGGGGTGAGAGACTTGGGATTAATTTTGATCATATCCTTAATTTCAACTTCATCCCCTGCTGTATGGTAAAACCATCTGAATAAGAACTATTTACAACAAAGAAAGAGCATCTAAAGTTTGTCACTCAGGAGATGAGATTGAGGCATTAATAAATAAAATTAAGAAATGGCAGAGGTTCCAAATGGGTTTTCACAATAAAAGACACCAAACGATCCCAATAGTAGTTAACCATGGGGATTTTGTGAGGGAAGAGCTTAAAATAATTACCAACTAGCAAAAATTCATTATAGGCAAATGAATGGGACTTAAGATTGACGAGTTCCGTGGACCTGAAATGTATTTTATGACATTGAAGCCAGTGAATACATTTATTGTAATCTTACAAAATTCCCTACATTTTGCTGAGATGTCATGTGACTGGAATACCATGTATGTGATGCTAAGGTTCAGAAAGGGAGGGGCAGGAAGCATAAAAACATCGGCCAATTAGCTTGGCAGCTGCCATTGGGGAGTCAGTCGGAAACTATTTTTAGAATCAACATGATTTTATGAGAAATAGTGTTTGATGCGTTTGCTGGATTTCTTTCAAGGTATAGTGGATAGGATGGATAAAGGAACAGCAGGCGTAAGATATTGAGTATTCGGAAGGTATTTGATAAGGTGCCAGAAGATGTTATTGCATAAAATGCAAGTTCAGTGTTGGGAGCAATTTATTGATATGGATAGAAGGCACCTAGCTAACAGAAAAGAATGGGAATAAATGTTTTATTTTCTGATTGGTGATCAGTGGTTTGTGAGCTATCATAGATCATGATAGTTTATTATCTATATTAATGAATTAAGTGAATATATACCATTGCCATGTTTGCTTATGACAGAATAATTTATAAGTAGGGCACAGCTGTTAATGAAACAGATTCCGCGGGAGATTGACAGCATCTCATTTCACAATTGAGGAATATTGAAGGTCGCAAGTATTGTTATTCTTCATTCCAGAAAGTTGTGGAGGTACTTGTCGAATATTGTCTGGGTAGAAATTGATAAATACTAGAATAACAAGGATTTGAGGGGTATGCTGCTAGGGTAGGAAAGTGGTTTTGTGCTTAAGCTTGTGTCATGGTATGACTGAATGGTAAGACAGGCTTAAGGGGCAGATGTAATGCTGCTACTTGTGTTTTCCACTTGCATAATAACTGGCAAATAGTTTAGAATAAAACCAGAAATTGCTGCAAGTACTCACCTTAGCAGAATTCCAACATCTGTAATTTTTTAAGATTTATTTTGTTCCATTTTTAAACATTTACACTGAAATTTAGTTATTACAGAATACATAGATTTGATCTTCAGGTAAGACCCGATGTTTAGAAATAAGGCAGATACTGTTAAAATGATTTTAAAGCAGTGCTGGTCAAGCTCATTACAGAGGGACAAATAATGTTACAGTGGAGGAGGTGCATGGTTTCAGAATTACTGGATGGGAAGTCATCAGAATGTCGAGCTTCCAGAACATTGTGTGAGATTTCAGAAAAGTTGAAGAAGCAAGTTGGAAAGCTTAGGAGTGTGGAAAAGAACCACATGATAACAGTCTGAGGATGAAAGAAATAAGTACCAAAGTTGTAAATATTTCAGGAATAGTATACCCATTGGGAGAGAAAATATCATGTATACAGTGGATATATTCCAGTGTCTATAATTGAGGAGAAATTCCCTTCTGTTGATGATTGGAAATACCGAAGATACTCAGCTAGATCACATTAGATCTCCTAAGCTTCTGATGGTAGTTCTTATGCCTTAGGTATGACTACATAGCTTAGTATCCCCTTTGAATTGTTATCACCTCAGTCATGCGATCACATTTTTTTTGCTGTTTTCTAGTGTCATTGATTGTGTAAAACGTATCGTACATTTTGTTTTTACAGAATGACCTCACCTCGCTTCATTGAATTTGTGTGTAGGCATGATGATGTTTTGAAATGTTTTGTGACAAGGTGAGCAGATGTTTTCAGGTGTCTCCTTTGTTGTTTACTTTATTGTAGTTATCTTTTAAAAAATATTATTATTATTTGCTGCAGAAACCCTATAATAATATTTGACCACTTTCACTTTCTTCTGGAGTGCCCTGAGTTGATGTCGAGATTCATGCACATCATCAAAGCACAGGTATTGGTTAATTTCTCATTGTAAATTTGCTTCAATTTCTAAATTTATAGAACGTAGAGATTTTATCAAGTTCAATTTCTGATCTTAAACAGCAGATGGCTGTTCTATTTAACCACTTATTTTATGCTGTTCTATTTCTCTGGGTGTTCAGAAGATTGACTGAAGTCATACTCTTAATTCCAATGTAGCGTTTTTTTCCCCCCCTCAGTGTTAGTAATCTGTGAAGTTTAGTTGACAAATTCATCTCTCTGTTTGTGCTACAAACCTTTGATTCTAACTAAAATTACTATTAGCGTTTAGCCAGTAAATTATTTTGTAGCTGAAGATGGAAGGAAATGGCAGGCTGAAAACTTGGCTTCTCGTGAGATCACTTTCTCTGTTCTTCCTCATTTTTTGTCTTTTTGATGACTTTGTCTAGTTGTGAAACCTCCTTTGTTATTCTGAACTAGTTTGGAGCAGTGGGGAATAATGACTGAGGTCCAATGTTGGATAACAATGAATGAAGACATCATAGCCTTCGTGTTTTTACCTGAGGATTTTGACCTATTGTGTATTTTTCCAGAGAATCAATATTCATTCTTTAAATATTTTTCATTCTTATCATCTAGCCCTTCAAAGATCGATGCGAGTGGTTCTATGAACATCTTCATGCCAATCATCCTGATTCTGACATGGTACACAGGCCTGTTAATGAAAATGATATCTTGCTTGTTCATCGAGGTACTCAAAGTTGTTTATTTTATCCATAGTAATAACAGTTAATTTGAAAATGTTATCTAAATAAATTTTATTTAGATGAAGTGCTTTATCTTGGATCATGTCACTTTGATAAAGGTATTTAAACCGTGAAAATTCTCATTTAATGAAACCAAAAAAAAAGTGGTTCAGGTTTTCTTTCAATATGATGTAAAGGTTTCTTCACTCAAAACTAAATTACAACATGTTAAATGGAAAGAATTCAGAAATTATCTATTATGTGATTACTCAGTTTTATTTGCTAGAAATAGGTAAATCACTGATAGTTTTATATCCTAAAGATGGAAAAGCTTGGAATGAGCTACCAGAGGAAATGCTTGAGGCAGGTACAATAGTAATATTTAAGAACACTTGTATAAGTACACAAAGGGACAGGACTTAGAGGCTTATAGACTGAATGCAAAAAATGGGACTAGTTGGATGGGCACTGTGCTGGGTATGGACTGCTTGGGTAAAAGGGCCTGCATTTGTGCTGTATTTTAATAGGTTGGGTTATCCCCAAACGAGGAAAGTTGTCTTTTGGCAGCTTTCCTGATCCAGTGATTATCCTTGTCCAATTTCATAATTCTCTCTCCCACTTTGCTGTTTCCAAGTGAAGATGAAGTATTACATTTTTGGCAGCTGTTTGAGACAGAGAGAATGTATGAAGATTGTAAAATATTTCATACATTAATAAAAGGATCGCTTGTAAAGACTTAAAGAAGTGGCTACCTTCAGGTTCTATCTAATTCTTAAGATACATGGGATCCACAGTGACTTAGCCATTTAGATTCAGAATTTGTTTGCAGTGGAAGCAGAGGGTAATGGCCATTGGGAGTTAATCTGGCTGGAAATCTGTGATTAGTGGTATTCTGTGGAGACCTCTGCTATTTGTGTAATTTTACGTAAATGGCTTGATTGAAAACGTGCACGGGTGGGTAAGCAAGTCTGTAGATGACATGAAGACGTGCCATTGTGGATAGTGTAAGAGTTCCAAAGGATGCAGCATGATGTAAGTAATTTGTATTTGGGAAATGGCAGGTGGAGTTTTATCTGGTTAAGTGTGAAGTGATGCATTTTGGGATGTCAAATATAAAAGAAAATACAGTTAATGGTTGGACACTGGATAGAATTGATGTGCAGAAGAATCCTGTAGTCTAGCTTGTAGCTCTCTGAAAATGGCTGCACAAGTTGATAGGCACAGAAAAAGGCACCAGGATGCTGCCTGGATTAGAGAGCACGTGCTCTGAAGAGGTTGGACAAACTACAGGTCGACCTTCACTAATCCGACTACCTGTAATTCGGATCCTTTGATAATCCGGCACTGATTATGCTTAATGTGGTCCTTCTGTAATTCGGCATTTTCACTAATCCGGCGCTCCTCAGGTCCCAATGGTGCTGGATTAGTGAAGGTCGACCTGTAGTTTCGTTTCTGGAGTGGCAAAGACTGAAAGAAGACCTGATAGAAGTTTATCACTTCATGAGAGACAAAGGTAGAGCAGACAGCCATTATCTTTTTTCTGGAAGGTATGCATTTAAAGCAAGAGGTAGAAAGTTCGAAGGAGATGTGCAGGTCAAGGAATACACTGCTAGGCGTTATGGTGGGGGCAGACCCTACAGAGGTGTTTAAGATGCAGCTGTGTGCAGGTAGAAGCAATTCGTTTAATTCAGCAGCATTATTTTAATGATTTTGGCATAACATTGTACATTGTTCCTAGCTGTATTGTTCTATTTGTGTGCTGCCACTGCTCTAAGGTTTACTGCCATTTCTCTTTTTGTAGTGAATGGGGATTGTAATGGTAAAAAGAGAAATTGGTTTTGTTCCCTTCCTCTATCATTCTTTATCTGAAGGATTGAGCAGGGTTATAGGAACATTGGTTTGCATAGTGGCTTTGAAGTGAGTCACACTATTTTCCTTTTTTGCTAACACATTTGTCATTTTTTTGATTTAGTGAGTGGCTGACTATTAGAGTTATACATTTTCTAGAGCAGGCAGAGTTGTTGAACGTTTTGAAGGCTGAGACAGATTTTTGTATGACAGGGAATTTAAAGTTTATGGGTATTATATTGGAAAGTTGACCCTGAGGTCAAAATAAGATTAGGCATTATTGAATGACGGTGTATTCTCCTCTGAGTCTATATGGCTACCTACTATTCTTATTTCTTTTGTCCTTAAGGTGTATATTGTCTACTGAATTTTAATATATTGTATTTTTGAAAAAACAAAAACAAAAATGCAGATTCTCTAAATCTGAAATAAAAATACAGGAAATACTCAACAGGTCAGCCTACATCTGTAGCTTGGGAAAGAGGTAAAATTTTGGGTTGAAGGCATTTAATCAGAAGTGGGAATCTGAGCAAACAAGTTGGTTTTAAGTTGCAGAGAGGTTGAAGAGGAACTGACAGTGTGAAGGGTAGGACAAGGCTTAGGTTACTGTAGTATTTTCAATATCCAATCACAAATGGAAAGTAAAATAACAATTGGGATAAAAGGGTCACGGGAATCATTTTTCTATCTCCTATCAGTAATTTAAACCTGAAGATATTAGGCAATTTCGTAGTGAAGGTTAGTTTTTCAATTTTCCAATATCAGGAAGTTATTTTGGAATAATCAAAGTTACACTGGATATGCAGTAGATTCCGGTTAATTGGGAAGGATTGAGACCAGTACATTTTGCCCTAATTAACCGTAGTTTCATGGAAATAGTTAAAAAAGTATTTAAAAAAAGACAAAGTACAGTTTGACTGAGTAATGAATTATGTATTTAAATGAAAAAGCACAAATTAGAACATAGCCAATACTACTGCAGCAGTATAAAACTGTATTAGTTCCTAATAGTTATCAATGAAGGAATTCATGCAGTGTATGCTACCGTGTTCTTTTGATTGACTATAAGTGAACAAAATCAGCACAGGCACCTAGTGCAGGTAATGGACTGCCTTCAAACAATGCTATTGACGATTGCATCCTCAATATGTTCATTTTCATTGTAATATTCAAGATGATTGTTGACACCTTCAAATTCTTCGTGGTTCCTAACTTGTTGAAGCCGTGAAATCAATCCATTTTCACTGCTGGCTGTTTCCAGCACGTGAAAGCTTGAAATCACAGTGAGCAAAACTGTCCAGATTTGTCTTACTGCTTATTTCTCACTATCACTGACAGAAATCACTGCTTTTTGAACACAAACATACAACTGATGCTATTTATAAAGTGTTTAGTATCTAGAGGCCACACAAGTGCACGTGACTGCCATTATTTAGAAACTGTTTGGCAGCAGTCTAGTGTCCCAAATAAGCGACTGCTCGATTTACTGAATGCCTGATTAACTAGAATCTACTGCATTTCATAGATTTAGCAAGCTCCAGCATGCTTTACCTATTACCTATTTGTTGATACAGCAATGTAAAGCTATTTAATATGTCTAAATGTTGAGCTGGGCAACAATATGCCATTATCATGTACCTTTTGTCAAAGCATGAAATTTCTGACATCTTCCTTAACTTGTGGTTTCACTGTGTGCTTTCTTGCTGGAAGTTGCTGCGTGTCATGTAAATAAATGATATGTATGTAAATAATAGCTTGCATATGCATCACCAAAAGAAAATCTAAAAACTTGCATGATCTCTGTGTGAAATTAATAACCCAGACCAAAATTCAGATGTATATTTTAAAATTGCTTTATTGTATGTGCAGTATTATGTCTCTTCATAGTGTAGGAGATATTTGGTTTATTGATCTAAATATAATGGACTGTCAATCCTATTCCCCCTTAAGTAATAAAACTGTGATGAAAATCAGTTTGAACAGGTGCATGTGGAGAGCATCCTTGGTGGATAAGCTTGTACTCCAGTATCCCTCGTGAGGTGAAAAAAAATTGGTGATGTTAGAACTAGGAAAGAATTTTTGCTTTGTTATTGGCAGCTTTGCGTGACTAATTAGAATAGAGGAAATAGGCTGTTGAGGGACTGTTTATCAGAAGTTCAGCTACAAGTTTGGGGCTGATTTGTGTATAAGGAAGATTTGAAGGCCATTACATCTAGCAGTGTACATTATAATTTGTTGTCACTTCAGTTGATCACATCAATTCCCGTACCCTTTGAAAACTGCAGTAATAATATTGTATTGTTAAGTTAGTTTTTCTAATGCCTTGAGGCAGGATCTCCCTTGATATTAGTGCCTTGGGTAATGCTATTATTTCAGCATGACCTCTGGCACACTCCTCAGTTGAAAGCTTGGCTACATCATAACTTGTTGTCACATCAATTTTCTAACTCTTTGGAAATTGCAATAATAACATGGATTCTCTTTTTGTAGATTCAATATTCCAGAGTAGTTGTGAGGTTGTTTCAAAAGCAAGCTATGAAAAATTGAAACAAGGTGTCGCTGTGCGTTTTCATGGAGAAGAAGGGATGGTATGCATTGTTTCCCTTTCAGAATGATTTAAATAATTTCTGGTACCTATGTAATTCTATACATTTTACAAATACATCAAGTTATCAGATTGTTATATAATTTTGATGTCATCAGTGATATTGTAACATTTAAGTCGATAGTGCGTTAATGTTTTCAATTAAGATTACCATTTAAAATTTTACATCGAAATTTCTGATGGGCTCTGAGAAACAATATATCGTGTTGAATTGGTTCATTTTCCTGATTACTTACAGTATTCTTGCTGAAACAAATGATGTGGCATTTGAAAAGGCCCTTTGGTCCACCACGTCCATACCAACCATCAAACATCCATGTCTACTAATCCTTATTACAAATACACTGGTAACAGTTTGTGCCCTGCTGATTCAAGACTTGCCTGTATTCAAAAATGTTGACAGTGCCAGCTATACCTTTAAGCAGTATTCCTGATTTCAACCATCCTTTTCTTTAGATCCCCTCTAGGTCTTCTATCCCTTATCCCAATCTGGTTTTAGATATCTTTTATAACTTTACTTCTATATTTGAGCCCCTTAATTTTGTACACCCTTATAAGGTCCTCATTCCTCCAAGGTATGGTTATGCACTTAGAAAACAACATGTAAATTTATTGATCCTAATTTTATTCTACTGAGAAGTTTTGTTAAAATTATTCAGATAAATTACACATAAATTCAAGATAAAGAAATTCATTGACCCTGTGCCATTTGAAAGAGAGATCTGGCCGGTCACTTCCAATGCTGCAGCAATATTGAAGAAACAGTTTGACAAAGTAATATTAGAAAAGTTTAAATATTTATTTGTATTGGCCTGCTTTATATGTAGATTGATTTTTCATTGCTATAATTGCTAGTATGCTAAATACTTGATTATGTTTATGTTGAATAGATCTCTTGATAGAATGTGAGTTGATACCTGAAATTTCCAGGATACCCTTGAGCCTCAGTTCTCTTGGAAAAAAGCCTGGATAGAAAATTTTGCGGTTAGAACTAGGGAGGAGAGAGTGCAGGCCCTGGTTTACAAACAATTTGAGCTTAATTATGCAAAAGATCTATTTACATGTAACCTCTCTGCAGTAGTCAGATTACTAACTTTCGCCCTACCCTTAAATTCACTTTGTCCATCTCTGACACCTCCATTCCCTTTCTTGATCTTTCTGTTTCGATTTCTGGAGCCAACCTACTGATTCTCGTCGTTATCTTGACTATATCTCTTCCCACCCTACCTCCTGTAAAAATGCTATTCCCTTTCCTCAGTTTCTTCACCTCTGCCATATCTGTTCCCAATGCATGTGTAGCCCCCCTGGCCAGCCTCAGGATCGCCCGGCTCGCTGTCGTCTAGGGAAACAGCCCTCGGCCCCGGCAAACTGGGTAATTAGTTTGTGTGGATGCTATGTGATGTACCCCACCTCGCCCGAATAACAGACAATACACCAGATATGATGAAATGATTTACAGTTTATAGATATTACTGGAACTATATAATTAATAGAGAATAAAATATAAAAGGAAAATCAAAGGCGCCACACTTATCAAAGTTCAATCTCTTCATGCACAAACAACTGGAGCTCGGGACCCTTCTTCTTCACCCTGCGACCCCTCGGACCACCTTGACCGGCCGCCTGGGACCAACAGCAGTGGTCGACCAGACGCTCCACACGAGTCTGTCTCCATCTCCTCTCCTCACCAATCGCCCCGCTCGGGGTCTGACTCCGTTAGCGGGCTCACAGCACCTTGTCCATCTTCTTTCTTTCTCTCCCGCCTTCTGCCCCAAAACCCCGCGCATACAGTATCTTCAAATACACCAAAAACATAACAACTATCCCAATTGGTTCATAACATATTCTTATCACACTCTAACCCAAAACAAGCTGCTAGCGCAAGGTTTTCTCAGCGTTTAACATAACAAAGAAGCATTTCCAGGTATAACATAACAAAGAAGCCATTTTAATTAGCCTATGCAGCACCATAAAAGACGAAACCCCCTTACACTCTCCCCCTGCCAAACAAAGTCATGTCCTCATGACTTCTAAATAACTCGCCAACCAGTCCTGCAGACACACAACACACATATACACAGATACACACAGTGACAGTGCTCCCCAAACAGTGGACCTTACGCCTGTCCCACTCTCACTCAGGCCACCATTACAACTCGGCGACCCCTGTCCCGTGTCCAGGGCCTCGCTACTTTTCCTTCCTGGTCCTGCCGTAACTCAGATTGCCCACAGCTAGCCCTCCTCACTACACCTGACTCAGTGGGAGAAGGGCCAAAGGTCTCTTCCTCAATCACGGGGAAGTTAGCGAAAGGCAGCATGTACCACATGTCCAGCACAACATCCTTTGAATCCGTTTTCTTCCTCATTCTCCCGATCGGTAGCTGCTGTTTGAGTTTCTCCAAACTGAAACATTTAGCCGGGGCTACCCCTTCAGCCTCCTGCAGTCGAGACGTCAGCTTCTTCGGGGACTCCTTCAACTCTCGCCACAGCCTCAGTAGTTCTGACTCAGGGTTCTTGGCCATCTCAGTCTGGGACGCAGTTACCTCACCAACTTCTTCCACCCTGACCTGAAAAGCAGCAGTTAAAGAATGTTCAGCCTCCAGTTTTTTCTTCCTGATGACGTCTTCCAGGTCAACTTTCAGTTTTTCCACTTCATTTAAACTGTTGATGGTCGTCTTCAGGTTCCTTTCAAGCGTCCGTGTCCGTTTTCCGAGATCTGTCCTCCGTTTCTTCACCTCCTCGGGAGTGTAGTCAAGCTCCCCTCCCTGGGCTCTTGGTTTTCTGTTGGCTTGAGTCAGAACACTTCCTTGATCTTCCCCAACTTGTAAATCTTCCAATCCTTTCTGGATCGACGTCTTGAGTTTCTGCTGATCCCTTCGAAGGTGGGTCGTTGTTTCTTCTCGCTGGATTAATTTATCAGTACAAGACTGCAGTGTCGGCTCGGAATTCCGTTGCTCCTTCTCCACGTTGACGAGCGTGAATTCCAAGTCTGCAATGGTCGTCCCACAAGCGCGGCACTGAGTCTCCGGCGGGCTTTTCTGAGCACTCAGTTCAGCGGTGCAAATCCCCTCTTTCCCCTGTGTCTCATTCAGATTGACGACCTGTGTTTCCATCCCCAGGTCCACCACCGTCTGTTCCAACACCAGGAAGTTCAACTGGTATGTCTGGTCATTTTTCTCACATTGCACCAAACTCCTCCGGCCAAAAACCCCTCCACATGTGACCCTTCACTTCTGTCGCCCGGGCTCAGCCACTCACCTCTTGTCATAATCCCCCCAGGCGAATCCAAGCTCTAGGCGGTCATCCACATATGCCAAAACTCCACACTCCTTCACTTCCCCCATGGTCTTCCTCATGCCTCGTGGGAAGGATGCAGGGGCTCCGGATATGCCCTTGGGCATCTTTTCGGATCAGAAGAATCCTAGGGAACTAATAACGGCCGTCTTCGGCTCGACAGCCGCACTCCTCGGGATCTGGCAACATCCACTCCTCAGATCCAGCACATTAAACCACGTCGCATAATCCACACACACGCTGCCTTCATCTTCCACGCCGCCCGGGTCCAGTTGCCGTGACCTCTCTCTCACTGAGGTGTCTTCAGCGGTCAACTCCCCTCCCTCGTGGTAGTTCGGAGCATCTACTAAGAGGATCTCACCCTCAGCTACTTTCCCCAGGCCGTAACACCGCTGGGTCTCGTTTAAATTCGGTACCAGCTCAAGGCTACTACACATGTCCTCAGAAGCAACTCGACACGCTGGGTGCCCAGACAATGCCCCCATGAACTCCAGGGTCATTAACCAATCATCGTCTTCTGGATAACTACTGCCACTAGTACCCAAAGTCTCCGGTGCCCTTGTGGTTGTCAAGGGTAAATGCTTCAGACATCGGTTGTAAAACGGACTGTACAACAACTTGACCTGCGCCCTGGGGTCGAGGATGGCTTTAGCATCGCTTCTCTCTATCTGTAACGACACCTTGGGGCGTTGTCCCTCTCAGCCTTCAGGAATAGGGTCTTTTCCTTTCGGAAGTTCATTGGTACGTTGCTGGGAATGTGTTTCCCCAGAGACCCCAAGCTGTTCCCCGCTGGGCCTCCACTAAGTTTCCCGACACCTCTGTGATCAGCTGAACAGGCTGGTGACGGTGTTAGAGCTGTCAGGTTCACTTACACCGTAGTGACAGCTGTCAGTTATTTGAAAGAGGGGTGAAAGTTCTTAGTGTGTCTTCTCTGGCTAGGAGGGCAGCTAAGTTGCTTGCTGTGCCAGGGGGATCATTTCAGGGGACCAGCCCGCCTACTTAAACTTTCCACCAATCCCTGTCGCTCTCCCTGAACCGAGCACTGCCACTCATCTAACAACTGAGAGATCCGCTCCACCCGCGTCTCGCACGCCTCCGCCCCTCTAGGGGTGGACACTATCCCAAATGCCAGGTGGAGCCTGCCAGAGCTAGGACATTTATTCGCAGACACTACCTCCAAATCAGGCCACTCTTTCCTCTCTCTCCCAACAGCATAGAAGCCCCGAGTTCCACCTCCAACTCGTAAATGCTCGTCTGAACTCGAACAAAGACCTCACCCACTGCGCTTACAGCAATCACCAGCAAATAACCCAGAGACACACATTACTGATTTAAACAGGGCCACCACACAGCATACCAGTAGGTTCAATCCCGGACGAGCCCCCAATGTAGCCCCCCCCCAGCCAGCCTCAGGGTTGCTGGGCTCGCTGTCGTCTAGGGAAACAGCCCTCGGCCCCGGCAAACTAGGTAATTAGTTTGTGTGGATGCTATGTGATGTACCCCACCTCGCCCAAATAACAGACAATACACCAGATACGATGAAATGATTTACAGTTTATAGATATTACTGGAACTATATAATTAACAGAGAATAAAATATGAAAGGAAAATCAAAGGCGCCACACTTATCAAAGTTCAATCTCTTTGTGCACAAACAGTTGGAGCTCAGGACCCTTCTTCTTCACCTGCAACCCCTCGGTCCACCTCGACCGGCCGCCTGGGACCAACAACAGTGGTCGACTAGACGCTCCACACGAGTCCATCTCCGTCTCCTCTCCTCACTGATCGCCCCGCTCGGGGTCTGACCCCGTTAGCAGGCTCACAGCACCTCATCCATCCTCTGTCTCTCTCTTCCGCCTTCTGCCCCAAAACCCCGCGCATACAGTATCTTCAAATACACCAAAAACATAACAACTATCCCAATTGGTTCGTAACGTATCCTTATCACACTCTAACCCAAAACAAGCTGCTAGTGCAAGAACTTTCTCAGCGTTTAACATAACAAAGAAGCATTCTCAAGTATAACATAACAAAGAAGCCATTTTAATTAGCCTACGCAGTAACATAAAAGACGAAACCCCCTTATACATGGTTTTCAGTTTCAGAATCTCAGAGATGACCTCCTTTAAAGAATGTGGTTTCCCTCCCTCTACTACTGATGCTATCCTCATTCGCACCTCCTCTGTTTCCCATGCATCTGTGCTCACTTCATCTTCCTGCCGCTTTAATAGTGATAGAGTCCCTCTTGTCCTCACCACCCCATCAGCCTCTGTATCCAACACATTATCCTGTGCAACTTCTGCCATCTCCATGGGATCCTACATCTTTACTCACAACCCCTCCCCCAAAGTTTTCTGCCAGGAGCGCTCCCACTGCGATTCCCTTGTCCATTTGTCCCTCGCGACTTATCTCCCTCCTTGCACTTGTCTCTGCAAGTGGCCTAAGTGCTACACCTGCCTATACACCTCCCTCACCTCCATTTAGGGCCCCAAACAGTCTATTCAGGTGAGGCAACACTTCACCTGTGAATCAGCTGGGGTCGTCTACTGTGTCCAGTGCTTCTGATGTAGCCTCTGCTACATTGACGAGACCGTCGTAAACTGAGGACCACTCGTATCATCTACCACAAGCAGGACCTCCCGGTGTCCAAACATTTTAATTCCGATACCATACCCATTCCCCTTCTGATGTGTCCGACCATGACTGCATCTTGTGCCAAGATGAGGCCACCCTCAGGGTGGAGGAACAATATCTTGTATTCCGTATGGGTACCCTACAAACCTGATGACATAAATATAGATTTTTTTCCTTCCTAAACAAATACTCCCTTCCCTTTCTATTCCCCACTGACTTTTTACTACTTCTCACCTGCCTATTATTTGCCCTGAGTCATCTTCTTCCCTTTCTCCTATGGTCCAACCCTTGACCTTTCCCAACCACCAAGCTTCACCTATCACCTTCCAGCTAGTTTTTTCCCATCCCACCAACTTTTTGTTCTGGCATCTTCCCCCTTCCTTCTCAGTCCTGAAAAAGGGGTCTTATTCCAAAATGTCGACCATCTATTAATTTCCATAGATGCTGCTTGACCTTTTGGATTCCTCCAACATTTTGTGTGGTTTGCATCAGATACTATCATCTTTTAAGAACACAAGCTGCCAGTTTCATGGCAGGAGGCCACTTTAGAATTGCTTTGGAAATTGACAAGCAATTATTTTTATTGATACTTTGGCAAAAAGCACTGTAACATCCTGAAAAAAGATCTAGTGCTTTCCTGGTGTATATGATGAATAAGTTCTTCTTGGCTTTTAGCCAGGTGCAAGTATCAATTATAACCAACGCTTCGATGGCAAACTCTTCCATCTTCTTCAGGGATGATGCCTGGGCATATCTAATCCGGTGGTATTTATACCCCTACAGTTCGTCCCTCCTGATTGGTTAGTCCTCATCCAATCAGGTTTCCATTCTCCTGCTTTGTTTACGATCGAATTCTAGTTCTTACTTAGAGCAAGACTTGCTTGAAATAAAGCTAGAGGAAAAAGAATTTTAATAAAGACTAAGGTCTTGCTGTAAGGAAGAACTGGAATTTGATTGCAAATGATGTAGGAGAGCAGAAACCGGCTGATTGGATGGGGACTAACCAACTAGGAGGGACAGATGGGGGGGGTGGGGGTAGGGGAGGGGGTATAAATACTACTGGACTACACTCAGGCATCATCCCTGAAAAAGGTGGCAGAGTTTGTTATAGAAATGTCGGTTATAATTGACACCTGTACCTTGACTGGAAGCCCGAGAAGAGTTTATTCTAACATCCTCATTATTTACCATCATAGCCAGGCAGTGGAAGACAAATACATGCTACTGTTAGTTAGCTACCACCGCAATTCATTATACTATACTGGAGCTATCATTAAAGTATCAGTGAATTGTGTATTTTCTGACCTATGGGCAAATTGGTGTACAGATGTCTGTAGAAACAGAACCTCTTCATATCCTAAGGGCAGTGTATACAGGTAAAAGATTAAATACTTCAAGAGCTGTGAAGTAGGATTAACTTAAAGTCACTTTTTAGCTGGCATGAGCACAGTGGGATGAACAATTCCTTTACACTGTAAATCTAATTTCCCAATCACAATGATTTTGGAAGTTATTGTGAAATTTTCTAAACAGTATTGAAAGTATCCGAATGTTAAGAGGCCTGAACAGTTATTTCCCATGGTAGGGGAGTCTCGGACAAGAGGGCACGACTTCAGGATTGAAGGATGTCCATTTAGAACAGAGATGAGATGCGGAGAAATTACTTTAGTCAGAGGGTAGTAAATCTGTGGAATTTGATGCCATGAGCAGCTGTGGAGGCCAAGCTATTGGGTGCATTTAAGGCAGAGATAGATAGGTTCTTGATTAGCCAAGGTATCAAAGGGTATGGGGAGAAGGCAAGGGAGTAGGGATGACTGGAAGAATTGGATCAGCCCATGATTAAATGGCAGACCAGACTCAATGGGCTGCATGGCCAACTTCTCCTATGTTTTATGGTCTTATGGAAAGGGTTTTCAATTGCTTCAACTAAGATGCATTTGGGCATACTTTGCTGAAAGGAGAATGGGAGCAAAGGACTAGGGACCCTACTGTTAAATTTTCCCTTTGAATTCTTCCCCTTTTTGCATTCAGGGCCAAGGAGTGGTGCGTGAATGGTTCGACATACTGTCCAGTGAAATAATTAACCCAGACTATGCTCTCTTCACTCAGTCAGCAGATGGTACGTTCCTGGTACACTGATAAAAGCTACCTTCATTATTCAATATTGATTTGAGATTTAAAAAATTTCAACCTTTTCAATTTGTTGATAACTATTTTAATGTAAATTTTGAACAAAAGTTTGAGTATATATTTGCTTTATCAATTAAATTGAGGAAGTAAGTTGATGTTTTTTATTTAGGAACTACGTTCCAGCCAAACAGCAATTCCTCAGTGAATCCAGACCATTTGAATTATTTCCGGTTTGCAGGGCAAATTCTAGGTTTGGCACTTTATCACCGACAACTGGTTAACATCTACTTTACACGTTCATTCTACAAACATATACTTGGTAAGAATCGTGTTTGGAAATTCATATTGTAATTAGAACTGTTCTTTGGTTTTCAAGAATAGCAATTCATGGGTGGGAAACTAAACAATAACTCGTGTTATTTTGGTTTTGGGTCACACATGTACATGATGAAAGTACAGGCCATCTCCAATGAAAATGGGAACAAAAAGGAAGACGTGAATATAGTCTTTGAGGCTGAGGGAAGCTGCCTTTTGTAAACAGCGGTAAAAAATTGATTTCATCCGGAACATAAGCTAACATCTCAAGGTTTTTCATAGGAACATAACTTGATGCTGAATCCAAAAAAGGTGGCAATAAGTTTGATCAAAAGAGATTTTAATTAAGGTATTTGGGATTTCATAGGGTCAGTAAGTTTGAAGGCGACTGCATAAAAGACTGACAAGTATATTAATGCCTTTTGATCTTGAATGCAGAAGTCTCCCTCATGTTCTGAGGGTGGGGTTTCTGAACAAGTTATTGTGGCAAGAAAGTTGAGAGATTAAAGACTGCTCAAATGTATTTGAAGTTTATTATCACAAAAGATGTACTTCTAATGATGCTATCACCACTGATCCATTTGGCCTTTGTAAATGATGTATTGATCTATAATCATCTCTTTCATCCTCATGGTCGAGCTGGAATAGTGTCATGAGGAGAATGTGAGAAACAAATAAAACATAGAAGATGCAGAATAGTACAGCACAATATACGTCCTTTGGGCACAATGTTTTGTTGACCTTTTAACCTACTCCAAGTTGAATGTAAGCCTACCCTCCCACATAGTACTCCACTTGTCTTTCATCTCTTTCATCCATGTGCTTATCTAAGCTTTTCTCAAATGTCCCTAATTTATTGGCCTTTACCAGCATCCTGGCAGGACTTTCCACACACTCAACATTATATGTTTTTAAAAAAAAATTTGCCTCTGATATTCCCCCCCTCCAATCACCTTAATAGTATGCATTCTCATATTAGCTGCTTTGAGGAAAAAGGTGCTGGCTTTCCTCTCTATCTAAGCCTGTAATTGTACACTTCTTTCAAGTTGCCTCTTATCCTCCTTTTCTCCAAAGAGAAAAGCCCTAGTTTGCTTAACTTTTCCTCATGAGACATGCTCCCTAATCCAGGCAGCATCCCAGTAAATCTCTTCAGCACCCTCCCTAAAGTAAGGCAGCCTGTACTGATCAGTGTGGCCCAACTGGAGTTTTATAGAGCTGCTTTGAACTCAGTTTCCTGAGTTATGAAGGTCAACACACCCTGTTGCTTCTTAACAACCTATCAACTTGCGTGGTAACTTTGAGGGATCTGTGGACGTGAACTCCAAGATTCTTCTGTTCCGCTACACTGTTAATAATCCTGCCATTAACCCTTCAAGATCAACCTTGCAAAGTTTATCACTTCACACTTTTCTGGATTGAATTCTATCTGCCACTTTCAGCCCAGATCAGTATCTTATCCATGTCCCATTGTAACATGTAGATAAGAGAAGGTCACAATGTTAGATTCATCAAAGGCAGGCAAAAAGAAAATCAATTATTATCCAACAAGAATGGTGATTGAAAAACTATAGCAATCTTAGGTTACACTTCAAAGTCGTTACTGAATTGAAGTGTGGCTTAAGATCCGATAATTACACACATGTACAAGGACTTAGCTTTAGTTGGATTCATAATTAGATTTCTGTATCTACTTGGCATCATAGCATTTTGTGGCTGAAAGATTGTCCTGGTGTGTATATGTTTTCAGGTATCCCTGTAAATTATCAAGATGTGGCATCCATTGACCCAGAATATGCCAAAAACCTTCAGTGGATTCTGGATAATGATATTAGTGACCTTGGGCTGGAACTTACTTTTTCTGTAGAGACTGATGTATTTGGTGCAATGGAAGAAGTACCTTTAAAACCTGGAGGCATAAGTATACTTGTGACACAGGAAAATAAGGTAAGTTGGCTATGATAATATTTCTTTCTTTTCACATGGCAGACGTTTTTTGCACATCATCTTTGGTCATTAATTGTATTAGAGTTGATGTGGACTGAGGGTTGCAACGTTTACTGATTAGTGAAGATTTTATTATCAGTATGTAGATTCCAGATTTTACCACATGTAACGTGTTTCAAAATGTCAGTGAATACTCCATTTGCAAAAGGGCTTTTGAATCTTGTCTAAGTATTGGAGGGCAACAAACAGATAATACTGAATATAACAACCACCAAAACAATGATTTGGTCAAACATGCGGTAGTGTATTATTTGTGAAATTATTTGTATCTATGCTGATAATAAAATAACTGGGTCCAGAACACATGCACTCTTACAACTCAAAAAGTATTTCATATTACTTGTGCACAAGGAGAACGGAATGGCCCCTGTCACCCACACTGTTCTGAAACCTAAATGGAGGCTATTTTTATACAGAATTGGCTTATCAGTTACCGATATTGACCATTTGGTAAATTGTTTGAATTCCTTACTTACCATTCACAATAGAGAAGTTAAAAGTCAATAGAAACTACACGCTGTCAAGCAAGAACACATAGAAGTCAGTAAGACAATCGCCCTTTAGTTGTTGGGTGTATTTCTTATCCTTCCATTATTCCTATCTTGTCTGCCTCTGGCACCCCCTATTGCTGCAGTCCCCAACCACCGAGCCATGGACCGGTACCGGGCCGGGAGGAAACGATATGATTTCGTGATAGGAGTCAGCTGCACCTTTCCTTATTCCCTGTCACGCCCACTGTTGAATTTGAATGCATGCGAGGTCATTACCCGCGTGTCATCTATGTCAGCGCGGGAAGGAGATCAATTCCTCGAGCTTGCAAATGACGGCGGGCAGAAAAGTATGTTTGACATAACATCGCTGCTGGTATTCTGGATTAAAGTCAAGGCTAAATATCCTGAGATAGCCACAAAAGCACTGAAAACGTTGCTTCCATTTCCAACTTCTTTCTGCGAAGCGGAGTTTTCTGCAATGAATGCAACGAAAACTAAATTGCGGAATAGACTGGACATAAGGAACCCCCTTCGAGTATCGCTGTCTCCTATCACCCCTCGATAGGACCGTCTTGTTGCAGGGAAACAAGCCCAGGGCTCCCACTGATTCAGCGATATTGGTGTTTTGCAATGATTTTATGTGTTTATACGGGGAAAATATGTGCTGTGTGTTTAATTTCCAAACGTTACTTAAAATGTTATGATGCTATTGACTTATATAACCATATAACAATTACAGCACGAAGGCCATCTCTGCCCTTCTAGTCCGTGCCGAACTCTACTCTCACCTAGTCCCACCGACCTGCACTCAGCCCATAAC
The DNA here is from genome assembly GCF_963921235.1 of Mobula hypostoma. NCBI lineage: Eukaryota > Metazoa > Chordata > Chondrichthyes > Myliobatiformes > Myliobatidae > Mobula > Mobula hypostoma. The sequence goes on from NC_086098.1 coordinate 97,803,363, forward strand.
CCTCCATTCCTTTCCTGTCCATATACCTATCCAATTTTTCTTTAAATGATAATATCAAACCTGCCTCTACCACTTCTACTGGAAGTTTGTTCAACACCTACTTCAAGCTCCCCTGTCCTCCCCTGATAATTGACTTATCACTATATTCATGGGAGGAAAATATGTGCTATGTGTTTAATATTAAATTCGTTAAATAAACCCTTTTAGAAATGAAATTGAGTGTATTAGCCACTTATCACTGATATTCCGGTCGTGATGAACACCCCCCTCCCCCCCCCCGAACGGAATCGCCAAAAACGATTTGCAGAAAAAAAATTGGCAGGTACACGCATGTGCAGGTCACGCATGCGCACTGGTGCCTGCGCAAGGTTTCATGGTCATTGTAGTCTTTCTCGGGGTAAGCTCAACGTATCTGACTGCTACTCTTGTCCGTTGGCAGCCCTCCTCCCCCCCGCCCCCCCCCCCCAGTGGGCCGGTCCGCAAGAATATTGTCAATATTAAATCGGTCTGCAGTGCAAAAAAGTTGGGGACCCCTGCCCTATTGTGTACAGGGAGGCTATGTTCATTTAGCTTGGTGACGCATTATCTCGTCTGCAGCGAGCAAGGTTGGTTCCGATGGTCTGATTTCAAAGGTCTGATTTGACTGCAACTACCCAAGGCTATCCTTGCCTGGATGTTGTATTAATTTGAAGGAGAGGGAGATGTATATCGTTGAATGTAGGGAGACATCTGAAAGGAACAAGTCTTGTCGGGAGTGAGTCATAATTTGAAGTAGTGAGTGAAAGAGAAACATCGTTGCAAGGCGGGAGGTATTGGAAAAGAACAAGCCTCCCCGGGAGTGAGTTTTATTTGACCGATATCCTTGTGGGCAGATTTGCTTGAGTTGTTGGGGAAGGTTTAAACTAATTCGCAAGGGTATGTGAACTAAAGTGATAGGGCTGAGAATGGGGTAGTTGGTATGCAAGTAGATCAGAATCAGGTTTAATATCACCGGCATATGTTGTGTAATTTGTTGACTTTGCAACAGCAGTACAATACAATACATAATAATAGAGGGGAAATGTTGAGTGTGTGCCTTCAGGCTTCTGTACCTTCTTAATGGTAGCATTGAGAAAAGGGCATAAGCTGGGTGATGGGGGTACCTAATGATGGACACTGCCTTTTTGAGGCATCACTGATTGAAGATGACCCGGATACTATGAAGGCTAGCGCCTGTGATGGAGCTGACGTAACTTTACAACTCTCTGGAGCTTACTTCAATCCTGTGCAGTATCCACCCCCCCCCCCCCATACCAGACAGTGATGCAGCCAGTTAGAATGCTCTCAGCAGTACAACTGTAGAAATTTAGAAGTGCTTTGGGTGACTAACCAAATCTCCGCAAACTCCCACTGTTGTGCCGCCTTTGTAGCTGCATTGATATGTTGGGTTCAGGTTAGATCCTCAGAGATATTGGCACCCAGGAACTTGAAATTGGTCACTTTTCCCCCTTCTGATCCCTTGTCTTACCCCTTCTGAAGTCCACAATCAGCACTTTGGTCTTACTGATGTTGAGTGCAAGGTTGTCGCTGTGACAGCAGTCAGCTAGCTGATATATCTTACTGTTGTGCGCCGTCTTGTCACCATCTGAAATTCTGCCAGCAACAGCTGTATCATTATAGATGGTATTTGAGCTGTACCTAGCTACACAGTCATGGGTGTAGAAGGAGTAGAGTAGTGGGCAAAGCGCACATCCCTGAGATGTGCCAGTGTTGATCGTCAGCAAGGAGGAGATATTACCAACTTGCACAGATTGTGATCTTCTGGTTAGGAAGTCAAGTATCCAGTTGCAGAGGAATCGCAAGGTGTTCCAGGTCGTGTGAACAGGACTGAGACGGAATCGCTCCGTTTGAACACCACAAGGTGTACAAGCCTTGAAGCATATTCCACCTCTGCCTTTGAAAGACTTGGCAGTGCGGAGTGCAGTGAGACTGTGAGGAAGGACAGGCAAATGATAGGAAAAAATTGCAGTCAGCGGAATGAGCTGAAATCAGCATCATTGAGTGAGGCTGAAAGAAGATCATAGATGAGACCTTAATATCCAAGGATGCATATTGTATCAAAAGGGCAAGCAAACAGACAGATGGAGGTGGGGTGGTTCTGTTGTTAAAAAATGAAATCAAATCCTTAGATGTGACATAGGATTGGAAGATGTTGAATCCTTGTGGGTAGAGTTAAGAAACTGCAAGGGTAAAGAGACCCTGATAGGAGTGATATACACTCCTCCAAATAGTGGCCAGTATCTGGAATACAGGTTACAGTGGGAGAACGAAAATGCATGTAAAAAGTCCTAAAGAAGGGTCTTGGCCTGAAATGTTGACTGTTTATTTATTTCCATAGATGTTGCCTGATCTTCTGAGTTCATCCAGCATTTTGTGTGTGTGTTGCCCTAAAAAGGGCAAGTTAGGGCAGTCATGGGGGACTTCAATATTCAGGTAGATTGGGAAAAATCAGGTTGGTGCTGGATTGCAAGAAAGGGAATTTGTAGAAAGCCTATGAGATGGCTTTATAGAGCAGCTTGTAGTTGAGTACACTTGGGGAAAGGTAATTCTGGTTTGGGTGTTGTGTAATGAACCAAATTTGAGTAGGAGGCAATAATCATAATATAGAATTCACTCTGCGATTTAAGAGGGAGAAGATAAAGTCAGATGTATCAGTATTACAGTAGAGCCAAGAGAATTCCAGACGCATAAGAGAGAAGCTGGCAAAGTTGACTGGGACACTAGCAGGGGTGATGGTAGAACAGCAATGGCTGGAGTTTGGATGGTGCAGGAAGGCAAATCCCAAAGATGAAACACTCTAAAGGGAAGATGAGGCAACCGTGGCTGACAAGGGCAATCAAAGACATAAAAGGAAAAGAGAGGGCATATAATGTAGCAAAAATTAGTGGGAAGTTAGAGGATTGGGAAAGTATTAGAAAACAATAGAAGACAACTAAAAAGCCATAAGGAGAGAAATGGTGAAATAAGGAAAGCTAGCTAATAATATACAAGGATATCAAAAGTTTTTTCAGATATATAAAGAGTAAAAAAGAGGCGAGAATGTATATTAGATCACTGGAGAATGACATTGGAGAGCTAGTAATGGGGAATGGGGGACACAAAAATGGCAGATGAATACAAGTATTTTGCCTCAATCTTCACTGTGGGGTGCACTAGCAGAATGCCAGAGACTAGAGTGTCAGAGAGCAGGGTGAATGTAATTGCTATTAATAAGCAGAAGTTCCTTTGGAAGCTGAAAGGTTTGAAGGTAGCAAAGTTACCTCGACCGGATGAAAAGACCCCAGGATTTTGAAAAGTGTAGCTGAAGAGATTGTGGAGGCATTAGTAATGACCTTTCAAGAATCACTAGATTCTAGAATGGTTCTAGAGGACTGGAAAATTGCAAGTGCCACTACACTCTTTTAAGAAGGGAGGGAAGCAGAAGAAGGGGAATTATAAGCTAGTATGACTGACTTCAGTGGTTGGGATGATGTTGGAGTCCATTATTAAGGGTGAGTTTTCAGGGTACTTTGAGGCTCATGATAAAATAGGCCATTGACAGTATGATTTCCTTAAGGGAAATATTGCCTGACAAATCTGTTCGAATTCTGTGAGGAAAGGTGAGTCAGTGGATGTGCCTTTGACAAGGTGCTATACATAAGGGAGTATTACAGGAAAGTTACTAGCGTGAAGAGAAGATTGGCTGACTGGCAGGAGGCAAAAAGTGGGAATAAAGCAGGCATTTTCTGATTGCTGCTGATGACAAGTGTTCAGCAGGAGTCAGAGTTAGGTCCACTTCTTTTCATGTTATGTCAGTGATTTCGATTACAGAATTGATGGCTTTTTGTCCAAATTTGCAGATGATACAAAGATAGGTGGAGGGAAAGATAGTTTTGAGGAAGTAGGGAGTCTGCAGAAGGACTTGGACAGATTGGGAGAATGTGCAAAGTAGTGGCAAGTGGAATGTAGTGTTAGGAAGTGTAAGGTCATGCATTCTGCTAGAAGGAATAAAGTTGTCAATTATTTTCTAAATGGGGAGAAAATTTAAAAACGAAGAGGTGCAAAGGGATTTGTGGGTCCTTGTGCAGGATTCCCTAAAGATTAATTTGCAGGTTGAGTTGTTGATAAGGAAGGCAAATGCAATTTTAACATTCATTTTGTGTGGACTAGAATATAGGACAAAGAATGTAATGATGAGGCTTTATAAAGCATTGGTCAGACTGCATGAAGTATTATGAGCAGTTATGGGCCCCTTATCCAAGGAAAGAGTCAAGAGGGGATCTACAAGAATGATTCTGGGAATGAAAGAGTTAAAGTATGAGGAGCATTTGATGGCTCTGGGTCTGTTCTTATGTTTAGAAGATCCCATTGAAACTTACGGAATATTGAACGTTTATATTTTGGATGTTTCCTATATGGAGTGAGTCTAGGATTAGAGGACAGAGATTCATGGTAGAGGGACATCTATTTAGAACAGAGATGAGACGCAATTTCTTTAGCCAGAGGGTGGTTAACCTGTGGAATTCATTGTCACAAACAGCCGTGGGGGCCAAGTCATTGAGTATATTCAAAGTGGAGGTTGACAGGCTCTGGATTAGGGCTGAAAATGTACGGTGAGAAGGCAGGAGAATAGGATTGAGAGGGATCATAAATCAGCCTATTTCTTCTCCTATGTCATATGGTTGTCTTTAACCCATGCTTTCTTGGAACTTACACACTTGTTAATGTTTTGATAGTTTGATATCTTTTCCTTTACTCTGTGGCATTTGGATGACGGGACAGAAAAATCACGTATTCTTGTTTTCCACCATCATGAGTTGTGTTTGTAGAGGCATTAAGTTGCAAAGTGAATGAGCAAACAGAAAAACTGGTGGATGTATTTTATTATTGGAAAAAGTCTTAAAAACTTTGTGACTTAAAAGCTATTCAGGTCTTTTGAATTTGACTCTTAATGTTTTTAGTTTTGCAGTTTTATTTGAGCAGTGATATTTGCTCCAGGAAATTGTTCTTTCCTTAAAGAATCATTTGTCATCAGAAACTTCAATGGATTCAGTGGTCTTCTTGTCTGATTACTTTTTCAGTCTAATTGAAATATGTGCCAAAATGCCAATAATGTTTTAATCATTATAATTTTGTAAAAAAGCAAAAAACAGGGCAGTTTTTCAGTAGGTTGTTTCTCAAATTCTTGGTGATTGTATACATTTATGAAGAGTTTGAATACGAGGCATATGTTCCCAATTAATTTACCTCTACTTTTGAATGCTTACGGTTGTACAGGATGCTAGATAAAGCAAACTTTCACAACTCTGTTTTGTTGCTTGATTGAATGTCAAATGTATTTTGCCTCCCCAATCTCCACAATCTATAAGTTCAGGAAGTTTCAGTACTGCTGTTGAATCCCTTTTAAAGTTATTAATACCAACATTTTATATTGCACTATTGATTCATTAATAACGCAACAGGACTAGCTTGTTGTAATGATTAAAAGATAATTGAAAGGATCAAATACATAGAAGTGCTATTTTTGTTGACCTTTGTGCATTATTTCAGCTAATGGACTTCCAATTTGCAGACCATTAAATAGCTACCCTTTCTTTGTAGGCTGAGTACGTCCAGCTGGTTACTGAATTAAGAATGACTCGTGCTATTCAGCCTCAGATAAATGCATTTTTGCAAGGCTTTCACCTGTTCATCCCAGCATCCCTCGTTCAGCTTTTTGATGAATATGAGCTGGTAAGTGCACATTGTATTTTGCAATTTACTAAACCATTGTTAAAATTAATATAAGTGATTAAGGAGTGGAACAAGAAGAAGAAAAAATAATGAGAGCAAGGAGTACTTGAAATGATCATGTCCCCCCCCCCCCGAATTATTTCCACAGTACAGTCATTTCTGTCTGTACTTTTAGAAGAGTGCATTCTTGGGAAAAGTTCAGCAAAATTCGATAAATTGTCAAGTCTGAGTGAAATGTATTTGTATGGACAGAGAATGACGTGCTATTCATTACAGCCAAATCTACCTTTGCAAATCAAAGATGCATACCCCAGTAGATGATGTCTTATTGTGAAAATCGTGAATCAAAAAAAATTAGAATACCTTCATATACTATGCTGAATTTCCAACTTGCTAATAAAGGTGAAAGGATTTAGAGGAGTATGCATAAACGTTGAACAGATTAAAAGTGCAATCAAGCTAATTTGTTAGGTTGCAGAATTAGATGTGGTCTCTTCAGCCTACCACTTTCATGCCTGCTTAACCCATTTTCACTAATCCTACTTGTCCACATTAGGACTGCAGTTTCTATGTGTCAGCTTTTATCTGATTCGACCACCACTGGCAGCGCAGCAGATTCTAGGTATCAACTGCTGTGAAAATAAAAACAAAGTTTCCTTATAAAACTCCTTCCCCTTACCTTGAACCTATGTGCTTCTGTTTTTGGTACTCCATGGGCAGAAGATTTTTACTATTAACCTTAACTACTGTATTTTTATATACTTCTGCCACCCTTCATCTTCCTTTGCTCCATGGAAAGTAATCCTATCCTCTACCAAGTCAAACAATCCAGACTACATTCTAGTGAACCTCCTCTGCATTCTCTCCAGTGCAATCACATCCTCCTTGTATTGTGGCAGCTAGAAATGCAAATAGTATTCCATGTGTGGCCTAACAAGTGGCTTGTAAAGTTGCATTATAAGGACTTGCGTTGCATATTTATTGTCCTGATCTCTACACCACCCTGTTGACCTATGTTTCCAATTTTAGGGGACCATGGATTTGCACCTCTAGTTTCTCTGTTCATCAACATTCCTTGGTGCTCTAACATTTGCTGTACACGTTCTCCCCTTTTGATTTGCCAAAATACATCACTTTATACTTATCAGGATTAAATTCCAATCACAATGCTTGCCAGATGTCCCGTCAGATACTTTAAGTAACTTTCCTCGCTATTTACATGCCATCGGGTTTGTTTTCTGCAAACTTACTAATCGTATTTCCTACATTTGCATTCAGATTGCTAATGTATGTCACATCAGTAAAGGCCTAGCTTTGATTCATGGAGGACACTATTAGTCACCAAACCATCAGGTAGGAAGCCAATGGTTTCCCTATCACCAAGGCATCGTGGATCCAATTAGCTAGTTTCCATTGGATCCTAGCTGCTTTATCCTTTAGAACCAGCCTACCATGCCTTGGATTCATGTAGACAATATCTACCGTCATCATCCATCACAATATTCAATTAAATTAGTGAGATAGAACTACACCCTGCACAAGCTATGTTGATTATTCCTAATCAGTCCTTGCCTTTCCAAATGAATTCCTATCCCTCAGAATTGTCTCCAGTAATTTCTCTACCGTGGATGGAAGGTTTACTGGCCTGAGTTTATAAATATAAGAGATTCTGGAAATGCTGGAAATCTTGAGCAACACACACACACCAGTGCTGGAGGAACTCAGCAAATCAGGCAGCATCTGTGGAGGAGAATAAACAGTCAATGTTTCAGATCAAGACCCTTCATCGGGACTAAAAAGGAAGCCAGAATACGAAGGTAAGGTGGGTGGGTGGGAGAACAGTAAGAAACTGGGATATAAAAGATTAAAGAAGGAATCTGATAAGAAAGGACAGTGAAACATGGAAGAAAGGGAAGGAGAAGAAACCAGAGAGAGAAAATGGGCAGGTGAGGAGAGGACAAGGGGTGAGAGGGGAACCAGAATGGGGAATGGAAAAAGAAAGAAGGTGTTGGGGGTGGGGGGGAGAAATTACCAGAAGCTAGAGAAATCGATGTTCATGCCATCAGCTTGGAGACTACCCAGACAGAATGAGATTTTGCTCCTCCGACCTGAGAGTGGTCTCATTATGGCTGTACAGGAGTCCATGAACAGAAATATCAGAATGGGAATGGGAAGTTCAATGAAATGGGTACACACCAGGCGATCTTGCTTTTTGCAGCGGACAAGGTGAAGGTGTTCGGTTACCTAGCTTATCTCTGCTACTCTTAAAGGAAGGAACATCATTAACTATCCTCCAATCTGGTACCTTGTTTGTGCCTAATCAAAATGTAAAATGCTCCATCAGGGGTCTAGCTCCCTTGTTTCTTATTACATTTTGGGATGTATCGCATATGAATCTGGGGAGTTATCTACCTTGTATCTTGTAAGACATCTAACACATCTTGTATTGACATACTTCAGACCTTCAATGTATCCCTCTACTCTCTACTGTTTGCGTCCTTTGTAAGTACTGATGATAAGTATTCATTAAAGACTATGCCTACATCCCCGGCTTTAAAAATTCATTATCCCTTTGATCCCCAAGGCAACCACTCTTTTTCACGATATCCTGGTACCTGTAATATAGAATGAATTGGGATTTGCCTCAGTCTTGCCTGCCAAGGATATTTCTTGGCCTCTCTTTGCCCTCTCAATTTCAACACTCTTTTACACCCTTATAGTCCCCAGGGGACTCAACTGTATTTGTTAGTACTTGTCATGTGCTTCACTTTTTTTGATCAAACAATCAATAACTTGACATTCAAAATGCTATAATCTTGCCATCTTTTCCTTTTACCCTTACCTAAACATACTACCTTAACTCTTGCTAACTGACTTCCAAAAATCGCCGCTTATCAGATGCTTTACTCACAACTGTTTGCTCCTTTTCACTAGGTCCTCTCTTCCTCCATTCAAATCAGCCTTGCCACGATTTGTCTTAAGGACTAACCTTCACCTTTCTGTAACTGCCATAAAATGAACAGAATTATAGTCACTATTCCCGAAATATTCCCCAATTGAAACTTTCACCATGTACCTCATTTCATTTCCTAAGACAAAGTTAAGAACAGCCTGGTTTCTTAAAAGCTATCTACATGTTGCCTCCAAATTCGGCTTTGATAGATTTGACAAATTCTGTCCCATGTTATGTAATCTCAGTCAAGATTGGCAACACTATAATCTTCCACTATTATACTCTATTGTTTTTACATCTAGCTGCAATTTGTTTAAATAACTGTTTTTTCTTTCTGATTCCCACTGACCATAGTATTACCCTCACAAAGTGATTGCCCTCTAGTGTCTTTGGATGATTTCTCTCTATATATTTCCTTATTGCATCCTGCTTTGAAACTTGAAACTTCTATACTTCAGAACAATGTTGCCAGTCCTGCCCTTTTCTCATGCAGTGAAGTCATAGTTCCATGTACTGATCCATGCTTTAAGCTTATCTGACTTGTCTCCTTCCATTAAAGTAAACGCAGTTGAGCCTACCACACACCATCTTCTCCTGCTCACCAACGTCATCTATCATGCCTGTCTACTTTGCCTACTGGGCTTACTTTATCCTTGACATTTGAGTCAATCTTCCTGCCAACCACACTGCTGCTGAACTCGTGTCTCTGCCAAATTAGTTTAAACACTTTTGAGCAGCATAAACAAACTGCTTTTCAAGGATATTGGTCCCCCTCCAGTTTAGATTTGACCTTGTGCAAGTCCCACCTATCTCAAGACATTCCAAGTCCACTCCAAGACACTCCTGACTGTGGCAACAAGGAACTAATGTATACTCTGGGGTCTTGCTCGTGGACTAACTTATTTCCTTCCAATGCTGTTGTTAGACTTTGTCCTCGCCTAATGGTGGAACAGTCAATGGTAGCATCATAAACTTAGTTACCGCTTCTGCTTTTCCTCTCAGAGGCCATCCCTTTGTCTGTTGTTTGAAGCAGAGGTTACCTATCTCCTTTCTGTGAATGCCACACTACATATACTATGACATTTTCCATGTCTCAGTTGCTCCATAGTAAATTTTACTAGAGCTTCATTTGTTCTGTGGCAGACATACTTCCTGCAGGTATTTTGGAAATGATCTCCTACATCTTGCAGGAGGAGCATATCGCTGCCCTTGCTTCCATAATCCTCTAACACCAGTTCCTACCGAGAGAAAAACAAAAAAAACCTGATCACTATTAACTGTTCTTGCTGAAGCCTGACGCTCTGACTTCAAAGTCCCCTTGGCAAATGGCTGCTTTCTAGACCACTGCTTCCATTTTTGTCCTCCTTTTTAAAATCATGCTCTTGACAGTCCCACACATGCTGCCATGTCTAAACCTTGACCAGTATTTCAGCTGAATAAAAAAAGAATGTCTTTGTCCTCTAATTTTTTTTCTAAAGAATTTTGCCAAATGTATACAATAATTTTAAGTGCAGGGGTTGATAGGTCTTTCCACAGCAGGTGCAGGGTTTTGACCTGAAACATTGTCAATTTCTTTCCTCCCACAGATGCTGGTTGTTACTCCAGATTCCAGCATCTGCAGTCTCTTTTGCCTCCACAGCTAATCGGTTACTGTTAGTAGTATGGTTAGTATTTACGTACAGTGAAGCTGTAAATACAGATAGCATAAAAATACTTTTAAATCCGAGTTTGTTTAATTTTTTTGGACTTCATGAAAATCAATTGGTGAATCGTTATATTAGATAGTTGGGACTATTTCTTTCCCTTTTGAAATAATAAAAATTTAAAGAAATGACCTCATTACTATGAGAGGACATGTCAGACTTTGAAAGTATCAGTGTCTACCTCAGTTACTTGAATAAGAGGAACTTCTGGTAGCGGTCATGGAGTGAAGTCGTGTTCTTGACTCGCTCCATTACCTCTGAGTTTTTCTTCTTATGATCAGCTTTATTTTAATTAACCATTAAGGTAGCGACTTTTACAATATTTTGAAATAAATTGGGCTCTTTGATAATCGGATGCGTTTTAGGTCTGCTATGTCTAAGAATGGAAAAAATGGGAAGGACGGCAAACCTCCGGGTAGACCGAAAGGTACCGATTTCCCTCCAACTGAACCACCGCTGACTTTGAAAGCTATATCGGAGCTAATTCAAAGGGAAATTTCAACCTCTATTACGGAGCTGATTCGTGAGGAAATTTCAATTAATTTCCAGAAAATTGCCGATTCAATCGAGAAGATACAAATATCTACTACGGAACATCAGTCGGCTATATCTGATCTTCAAAAATCCACGCAACAAAGTGAGCTCAAGGTGGAGAAAATCAAAGAAACAATTAATGTAATGAAGAAGAAACTTGACTTTCTGACCTTTAAAAACTCTGACTTAGAATCCAGAATGCGACGGCAGAATCTTCGAATGATTGGGGTGCGTGAAGCTGTTGAATCTGATAACCCTATGAAGTATTTTTCTCAACTTTTAAAAGATGCATTTCCTACTGTATTTCCTGACCAACCACTGTTATTGGATCGTGTTCACAGAGTTCCATCATACTTGCTTAGGTCAGATAAACCTCGACATGTCATCTTACGTTTTCATTACTTTCAAGACAAGGAGAAACTGTTTCGTTCGATCTAAAGGTTACATTGATTTTTTGGATCTTAAGTTCCGATTCGTGGAGGATTTCAGTAAACCAATTCGGGATCAACGGGTTCGTTACAGATCTGTGATGTCGGAACTCTACAAGATGGATTTAAAACCAGCGCTGCTTTACCCTGCACGTCTAAGGATTCGTACGTTGGATGGAGCCCTCCATTTTTTTGAATCTCCATCGGATGCCCAGAGCTATCTGGATCAATTTTCACCTTCAACATCTTAATCGTAATTTTTAACTATCTCCGTTGATCGGAGGTTGTGAATTTGTCAGTCTTAATTTTTTTTTTGCCTTATATGGGCAGAAAAGTTTATTTTTGATTATTTAATATGGTTGCTAAACTTTCTATCTGCGTCATTTCTTTCTTTTTCCCAGGGGATTCTGGGTGGTTATTTCCTCACTGTCATTTTACGTATTTCCTTTGTGGCCTTAAATTTTGTAGTTTTTAAATCTACTTTGTTTTGTAGGTTTTCATAACTAGTTTATGTTAATAATCTCATTTTTCTTTGATTTGTTTACTCATAGGGTCTGGGGTTTGTTGCAGTTTTTTTATATTTTCTGGCTTTTACTCTGTTATATTAAGTGTTTGTTTTAATTGAGTTACCTTTTTTTTATTCTTTTACTGTTTTATAATTAGCTGATCTTTTTTATATTTACACTTTTTTTTAGGGAGCGTATACCGGAAGTCATGGGGGTAGTTTTAGTGCTTGCTTCTTTCGGGCTGGTCTGCGTTAGATTTAGCCTTGGGGTCATGGGGTGGGGGGTGGTGGGAGGGACTTCACGTTTTAGTTTCTTTCTTCTTGGGCGATGTACATTATTGAAGTATTGGTTGCGTTCTTCTTCCCGGTATCTCTTATTTGTTCTGTTCCCTTTCCGGGTTCATGGGTCGAGCCTATCGTCAATCCTCCTTGTTGCGGGTTGACTTTAGGGTTTATGGAGTCTATTATTAATTTTGTCTCCTGGAATACTAATGGTCTTAATCATCCTATTCAAAGGAAAAAAGTTTTTGAAGTGTTCCGGAGACTTAAAGCACAAATTTTATTTTTACAAGAGACCCATGTGCGGAGGGGGGACAGACTACGTTTTTTTAAATTCTGGAAGGGACAACAGTTTCATTCGAACTCCAATGCTAAGATTCGAGGCGTCTCTATTTTTATAGACTCCTCAGTTACCTTTATACAACATGATACTATTTCTGATCTGAATGGTAGATTTCTATTGGTTAGTGGTCTACTATTTAATAAAAAGGTAGTTTTGGTTAATGTTTATGCTCCTAATATGGACTGTCCGGAATTTTATAAATCATTATTCAATCAGTTCCCAAATTTGAATGAGTTTTCATTGATCTGGGGTGGAGATCTTAATACCTGTTTATCTCCAGCTTTGGACCGTTCGGCTCCTCTACGGACCTTACCTAATAAATCTGCAATTTTGATTAATTCATTCCTCTCTGATTCTGGGTCGACGGACATTTGGCGTTTTTTGCATCCTCAGGAAAAAGATTTTTCTTTTTTTTCACATGTTCACCATTCCTATTCAAGAATTGATTATTTCTTTATTGACTCTCGTCTTATTTCTTCAGTGATTGAATGTGATTATGACTCTATAACCATTTCGGATCATGCTCCACTTAAGCTTTCTATTAAAATTCAGGCTAATACACAAAATAATAGACAATGGCGTTTTAATTCGCTGTTGCTTCAGGACTCGGACTTTGTTAACTTTATGAATGAACAGATTGATCTTTTTTTTACAATTAACTATACAGAGGATATTTCTGTGAACATTCTTTAAGCTTATATTCGTGGTCAGATTATCTCGTATTCTGCTGCTTTGAGGAAGAAGCTGAAGCAGCAGGAGTTGGTAATTGTGGACAAGATTAAGGAAATTGATAAGAAATATGTTATAGCTCCCTCTGAGGAGTTATATAAACAAAGAACTGAACTTCAAATGGAACACAGTTTATTACTTTCGTCCTCGATTGTAAACCAATTAAAGAAAACAAGAAGTGAATTTTATGTACACAGTGACAAAATTGGCAAACTGTTGGCTAATCAACTGAAGTCTAATTATGCTAAATCTCAAATTAATCAGATTTATAACCAAAATGACCGACTGATACTTGATCATGCGGGGATTAATCAAACCTTCTGTGATTTTTATTCTTCCTTATATCAATCAGAGTCTCCTCGAGATTCTAAATATATGAATGATTTTTTTAGATAACCTAGACTTCCCTGAGATTTCACAGGATATGTCTTCTATGTTAGATACTCCCATTACCACGGATGAGATTAAAAATGTTATTTCCTCTATGAATTTGGGGAAAGCTCCTGGCCCTGATGGGTTTACTGTAGAATTTTATAAATGTTTCGCACCTTCATTAATCCTTTGGTTCTGTAGGGTTTTTGAGGCTTCATTAAAACTTGGTAAACTTCTTGAATCTTTCAATAGAGCGTCAATCTCTCTAATATTAAAGAAGGATAAAGATCCTGCTCAATGTGCATCTTATAGACCAATATCTTTATTAAATGTTGATTCTAAAGTTTTTTCTAAGTTATTAGCAAATAGATTAGAAAAAGTACTTCCTTTTATTATTTCGGAAGACCAAACGGGTTTTATTAAAGGTCGTTACTCTTTTTATAATATTCGCACACTGTTAAATATTGTTTATACACCCTCACAAAATGTTCCTGAGTGTGTTATCCCTTTAGATGCTGAGAAGGCTTTTGATAGAGTAGAATGGCCTTACTTATTTAAGGTGCTTGAAATGTTTAATTTTAGCTTGAAATTTATATCCTGGATTAAACTGTTATATCATTCTCCTGTGGCCTCGGTCTGTACTAACTCTCTAAGCTCACCTTTTTTCCCTCTTTTTCGAGGTACTCGACAAGGTTGTCCTCTTAGTCCTTTATTATTTGATATTGCATTAGAACCTCTTGCAATTGCCATTCGAGAACCTCCAAATATTACTGGGATAACTCGGGGCTTAAAGTCCCATAAAATATCACTCTATGCTGATGACTTACTTTTATATATTTCTAATCCCCAAAAATCCATCCTTGCTGTTTTAGAGCTATTAGCACAATTTGGTCTTTTCTCAGGTTATAAATTAAATCTTAGTAAGAGTGAACTTTTCCTGATTAATAAACAACTTCCCTTATATCATAACTTTCCATTTAAATTGATTAATAATTATTTTTCATATCTTGGGATTAAAATTACTTGTAAATACAAAGATTTATTTAAGATGAACTTTTTATCCTTAATTGACTATATTATTCAACTTTCATCTAAATGGTTTCCTTTATATTTAACTTTGATTGGTCATATTAATGCAGTTAAGATATTTTTTTTGCCAAAATTTTTATATATATTTCAGGCATTACCAATTTTTGTTCCAAAATCTTTTTTTGATAAAGTTGACTCCAAAATTTCTTCATTTATTTGGCAAAATAAAAACCCGAGACTGGGTAAAATACATTTACAGAAAGCTAAGAGAGATGGAGGTTTAGCATTACCTAACTTTAGATTTTATTTTTGGGCAATTAATATTTGACATATGAAATTTTGGTTTCTTGACCAGGATATACTATCCATTCCTAAATGGGTAGCATTGGAATTACAATCTGTTCAGGGTTATACACTTGGCTCTATTTTAGGTTCCTCTCTTTCTTTTGATTTGAAACGCCTTAAACAGGTATCTAACCCGATAGTTAAATATACCTTACGTATTTGGTTTCAATTCAGAAAATATTTTGATCTTAACCAATTTGGGCTAGCGATTCCTATTTTAGGTAACATATTTTTTCCTCCCTCTTTTATGGATCGTGCTTTTCAAATTTGGAAGACTTAAGGGTATTTCACTGTTTTTGGATTTATTTTTAGATGGTTCCCTTATGTCTTTTGAACAATTATCTAATAAATATAATTTATTAAGAATACATTTTTTTAGATATCTACAAGTTAGAAATTTCCTAAGTACTATACTTTCTTCCTTTCCAATGCTTCCTCCTACATACATTTTAGATACTATAATTAACCTTAATCCATGTCAGAAAGGTGCATCGGCTATGATTTATAATATTATTATGAAACTTAGGAAAGCTCCATTTGATAAGATTAGGGTAGATTGGGAACAGGAATTGGGGTCTATCATTTCCGTGGATGACTGGGGGCAGATTTTACAATTAGTCAATACTTCCTCTATCTGTGCTAAACATTCCCTAATTCAATTTAAAGTTGTTCATAGAGCACATATGTCCAAAGATAAATTAGCTTGCTTTTATTCTCAATTAATCCTTTTTGTGACAGATGTCCGGGGCAGATAGCCTCTTTAACTCATATGTTTTGGTCTTGTCCTACTCTGGAAACTTTTTGGAGAGACATTTTTAATATTATCTCTAAGGTATTGAATATAGATATCTCTCCTCACCCTATTACTGCTATCTTTGGACTACCTAAAATTTCCAGTAATCTTTCTCCTTCAGCCCGTAGAATGATTGCATTTCTTACTTTAATGGCGAAAAGATGTATCTTACAACATTGGAAAGAGCCTAATGCTCCAACTACCTTTTTTTGGTTTTCTCAGACGATATTATGCTTGAATTTGGAGAAAATTAGAAGCAATCTTTATGATTCCTCATTTAAATTTGAACAGACCTGGAGATCTTTTATTCAATATTTTCATTTAATGTAATATATACCCTTCTTATTTTTTTTTACTGTTTTTAATGGAGGTCGGGATTGAGGACGTGATTTTAAGTTTTTTAACTCTGGTTTCAGGTTAGCCCATTGCTTTGCTTTGCATTTAGTTAGTTGCACGGTGGTTTTTTTTGGGGTTTTTTTCCCTTTTCTCTATTGATATATATATATATAAATTAGTATACTATTATGTTACGTTGGTACGTTATGTTTAAATTACATTGTTTGTATCATTTTTTTTGTATTAATATCTCCTGTAATTTTATTATATTCTAACAGTGTATTAGTGCCTATATGGCTTACCTTTTTGTATACTTATTCAATAAAAAGATTTAAAAAGGAAAGTTACTTGAATAAAAAACTTATGAAGATCGTTTTCAACTGTGCAAGGCTAACTTTTTTAAATAATATGTTCCTGAAGTGATGTCTGATAGACTTGAAGTTATATTAAACAATTTTTTCATTAACCTTTCAAGGTGAGATATAATAATATTGAGGAAAGTAATTGAACAGCTTTGATGAAAGGATAACATGGAATTGGCACAATGCAAATGTTTACATTTAATTTCTGATTTGCATTTTATTTCTGGTCTGAATTTTATTTCTTGGCTGCATGGATAACAATGACAAATTGTTCTCTTAAGGAATTGCTGTTGTCAGGGATGCCGGAGATTGACGTGACTGACTGGCAACACAATACAGAATACACCAGTGGCTATGATAAAGAAGAACCAGTGATAAAGGTACTGAGTACAGTTTGCAAGATAAAATTCATTAGCTGCGTACCTTTTCTTCAAGAAGGCTATATTTAAGCTCTGTTATCAGCATATAGTACAGGAATGTATCCCTAAAAGATGTTTAAAAAAAACAAACTTGAAGATAGAAGGAAGTCTCCATACGAGGAAAAAAAAATCTAAATTGTAGAAACTTGCAAAACATTTTTAATTTGCACTTCACTCTTTGTGCTGTCGCTTAAGTTTCTTGAATGTGGATTGCATTGTTACATAGTTGTGCAGTATTAAAGTATAAATATTTGCCATACGTGGAAGATAACGCAGTAAATACAATGCACTAACTCTAGTTAACATCAGTGGGGGAAAATGTTACTCCCTTCAATGAGTTATGTATTCAGGATTATAGTAAAGTATTTGGATATGTGTTACTGTTGAGCAATGTAGATATGGTTATGTCAAGTAAATTAACTGTAACTTAATGGTTAGTAAATTGAAAATTAAACTGAAGTAGGTGGTATAGTGGTTCACTTAAGTAGAATCACGTGTAGTCATGGTAGTGAAGAAGGCTGTTGGCCCACTGGCCTGCGTAGGTGCGGACATTGAGTATAGAAGTTGGGAGGTCACACTTGGAGTATTGTGTTGAGTTTTGTCAGCCTGCTGTGGGAAGGATGTTATTAAAATAGTAAGAGTGTCAAAAAAAATGTGGTAAAAATTTAGAAGGATGTTGCCAGTACTTGAGTGTTAAGACATAGGGAGAGGTTGGATAGGTTTAGACTTTATTTTGTAGACTGTAAGGGACAGTGATTTTTACAAAGCTGTTTCAAGCCATTAGGGGCATAGATAGGGTTAGGAATCAAGAAATGAGGGTTTAAGTTGAGAGGAAAAAATTATAAGATGGACTCAATTTTTAATTTTACAGAAAGTCTGGTATCACTGTGGAATTAGTGCCGGGGGAAGTTATTGAGGCATTTACATAACTTTTCAGGTGTATTATAATCTGAATGCAAGAAAACAACATTCCTCTGGACCACGGTGCACCCACAAAACATATATCACACATAGCACCTAATATTACAAAAATATTACCATAATTAAGTTAAAATGTAATTGAAAATGCGTGTAGTGTATTTTGGAAGACTGTTGGACAGGTACATGGATAGGAAAGGTTTAGAAGGAAATGGGCTAATTGCTAGCAAATGGGATGAGTTTGTGTGGGGCATCTTGGTTGGCATGGACCATTTTGGGCTGAAGATGTACAAAATATTTCCTTTCCATTTATCTTTGACTTTTGGACTGATGAAATAGAAAAACCAGAAAATACTGGAAATACACAGCAGGTAAGGTAGAGAGAAGAAAAAGTTAATGTATCAGGTTTGTGACCTTTCATCAGAACTAGTTAAAAATGTCTTGTGTTGGAGAGAAGTGGAACAAGAAGTATTTCGTGATGATGTTGGTGAATACAAAATGGTGATGATGCTGGGTGACAGAGGATGTGAAGTCTTGTCAGTACAGATTACCTGTCTGGAAGAGATGTAAATGAAGGAAGGCAGGAGCAGAAACATGATTCAGGAACAGTAAAACAGGGCATTGGATGTAGTTGCTGGATATCTGTAATGAAAGAATGGTGCAAACACCCAGCAAGTAAAATAGCCATTGTGGAAAAAGAAAAAGTCAGCATTAATGTTGCCATGACCATGAATTCCGAAGTTAAATTGGCATTTAACTGCTATTTAGTGCTTTGTATTTATAAAACTTTTTTTGTAAGGCCATGTTTATAGTCTATTAAGAATTCATAGTGAGTGTTTGCATTATTGAAATAAACTTTCAGATTTTCAGCAGGTATATTCTGCCTTTCGCATTACATCAGATATAGTCTATCATAATGTAGAGTGATCCAGAGATCAACAATACTAATTCACAAATTCATACATCACATGGCATCTAGAGAATTTGAATTTAATTTTTTTACTTTCAAAAATCTGAAACTAAGATGATAAAAGGCAATGAAGTATTTCAATTGTAGCCATACATTATTTACGTAAGAAACTTTTATCTTTACCTGTGCCAGATGGGACTCCAGTTCCACTATAGTTCACTCTTACTACCTTCCTACCTTATGGAGCAGTTTAGCCTTAAGGCACTTAGTTGCATCAAAAACTATGGCAATCTCAAGATTTCAGTGAACTGAGCTAACTACCATATTCAGAAGGCATGGGAAATGAACTCTGGTCATTCTAGGGCTAGTACAATATAATTTATCAATATTTTAAAAAGCCCTTATAGAAAAAGGACCTAGTGCTTTCCCAGCATATATGACAAATGAACTCTTCTCGGGCATCCAGCTGAGTACAGGTATTGATTTTAATCAACGTTTTAATGACAAGCTCTGCCATTCCATCAGGCATCATCCCTGGTGAAAATGGCAGGGTTTGTCATCAAAACGTTGCTTAAAATTGATGCTGTACTTGGTTAAAAGCCAGAGAACAGTTTATTCCCCTTATAGAAAAGTTGTCTGTTGTGTAAAGTTCACACGGGTACCTTTTCCACCCATTAAAAATATCACTTAATGTTATCTCAAAGCAGTCATCTGTGTTTGTTGCTCAAAATTTCCAACAGCTGCAGAATCTCCTGTGTAATGTCAACTCAAATCTTTTTTTCTAGTGGTTCTGGGAAGTTGTCAAAGAGTTTACTCAAGAAGAATGTGTATTACTATTACAGTTTGTTACAGGCAGGTAAGGCAAACTGATTAAAATTGATTCATAAAGCCATGTGACTACATAATTTCAGGCACCCGTTCAGATCTGCAAATATATCTGACTTTGCTAATTGACTTTCTAATTATTGGAATGCTTGGGTGAAGGAAGAGACGGCAAGTGGCTGAGGAAAAAAAAAACTAATGCACTAAAGTCAAATGAAATGGCATTTGTTTCAGCTTTTGAAATAGTTCGGGGTTGTCATCGTGAAGATTTCCAATAGTATTTATGAACATTTAAATCTATTTTGGTAAATATTTTTAAAATTGATTTTGGTCAATTGGAGTATGAAACAATCCAATTGTGATCACAATTTGTAACATACACTCAGTGGCCATTTTATTAGGTTCACCTATCCTTATTAATGAAAATATCTAATCAACCAGTCACGTGGCAGCAACTCATTAAAGCATGCAGACATAGTCAGGAGGCTCAGTTGTGTTTCAGACCGAACATCAGAATGAGGGAAGATCTGATCTAAATGACTTTCACCATGCAATGATTGTTGGTGTTGGATGAGATGTTTGAATATCTCAAACTGATGAACTCGTGGGAGTTTCATGCACAGCATTCTTTAGAGTTTACAGAGAATGGTGTGAAAAACAAAACACTGAGTGGCATTTCAACGGGCACCATTGTTCCTGAATGGCCAGACTCGTTCAAGCTGACAAGGAGGCGACAGTAACTCATAACCATGTGTTGCAACAGTGGTGTGCAGGAGATACCTAAGTGGCCACTGAATGTACTTAGTGGATCTTGACGGGGAAAACTGGCATTAAAAATGTAAACAAAACTGGCCAGATACTGGACTGAGTAGCAGTTTTTCAGGCTAATGCAAACCAAAGTTGATTTTAACCTGAAGTAACTTCCATTAATTTAATTTTCTTTGTTCTGAATTTGCATGGTGTGCAATTGATCACAAATCTATAGGAGCATTACTGACATTTTCTGAATGCGCTTTGTCATAATTGCATTGCTTGTTTTCATCCAGATTAACATAAATTGTCGCTCAAAGCTGCATATGACAGCTATTATGCTTAGTCTCAGTAGATCGATCATAGAGTTCTAGTTTGTGTTTTATTTCTGATTTCAAAAGACTTTCTGCTGACATCAGGAGATCTGACAGGATAGTGTCAGTACTGACTGCAGAATTATTCAAATAACCTAATATCCAATATGCTAAAACAAACACTCTGCTTTTTGCAGCAGTCATCAGTTGAGCTACTTATTCAGTGAGTGCCTCAATGGTAACAACGTTAGCATTACTCCATTACAAAAAGCTTTGGGATCGATGGCTGTATAGGACACGAGTGAGATCGCACTTATAGCATTATGTGTTGTTCTGGTTGCCATATTAAAAGATTAAGCTAAAGAGGATGCAGAAAAAATTTGTGAGGTTGAGGATGTTGCTGGGGCTTGAGAGGCTGGATAGTCTGGGACTATTTTCTCTGGGTCATGGAGGCTGATGGGTAACCTGACAGAGGTTTATAAAATCATGAGGAGCCTAGGTTTGGAGCATTGTCAGTCTTTCCCAGGGTAGGGCTGTTTGAAACTAGAAGACATAGGTTGCAGGTGAAGGGGTGGATTTAAAGGGGACCAGAGGAACAGGTGTTTGATACAGGGGGTGGTGGGTGTATGGATTGAGCTGTCAGAGCAAATAGTAGAGGGTGGTACAATAACAACTTTAACAGATATTTGCACAGATTGATGGATCGAAAAGGTTTCAAGGGATATGGACCAAATATAGGTAAATGGGACTACTCAGGAGGGCACCTTGGTCAGCATGGACGAGTTGGGTTAAAATGACTTTTCGTGCTGTATGAATTAGTAGATATGGTAGAGTATTCAGAGAGGCTTGGGAACTTTTTAAAGTTCGAGGCAAAGACTCTTAGGATGAGTTCATTGTGAATGAATCTTCAAGACATCAGCTTTAAGTTCCTTGGATTAAACATCACCGAGGATCTCAAATAGTCTACATACCGGCTGTGTGGTGAAAAAGGCACAACAGCACCTCTTTCACTTCAGATGGTTGAAGAAGTTTGGTGTGGCCCCCCCAAATTTTAAGAACTTTCTATAGGAGCACAATTGAGAGCATCCTGACTGGCTGCATTACTGCCTGGTATGGGAACTGTACTTCCCTCAGTCGCAGGACTCTGCAGAGAGGGAAGTGGACACCCAGTGCATCTGTAGATGTGAACTTACCACTATTCAGGACATTTACAAAGACAGATGTGTAAAAAGGGCCCGAAGGATCATTGGAGACCCATGTCACCGCAACCACAAACTTCCAGCTGCCACCATCTGGGAAACAGTAAGGCAGCATAAAAGGCAGGACCAACAGGCTCCAGGACAGCTTCTTTCAGGCCATCAGACTTGCTTAATTCATGCTAATGCAACTGTATTTCTATGTTATATTGAGTGTCCTGTTGTACATAATATTTATTATAAATTATTATAATTACACATTGCATATTTGAACAGAGACGTAACATAATGACTTTTACTTATGGATATGAAGGATGTAAGTAATAAAGTCAATTCAATTCAATCGTACATATCATACGAACTCCTAGTAATGGCCTCCCCTTCTCTATTTCCCATCCCCTTTTTCCTCTCTCACCTTATCTCCTTGCTTTCCCATTGCCTTCCTCCGCTGCTCCTTCCCCTTTTAATTTTTTCCATGGCCTTCTGCCCTCTCCTATTAGATTACCCCTTCTCCAGCCCTGTACCTCTTTCACCAATCAACTTCCCAGCTCTTCACTTCCCCTCCCCCCAGTTTCACCTATCACTTTGTGTTTCTTCCTTGCCTCCCCCCACCTTCTAGCTCTGACTCCTCATTTTTTTTTTCTCTCCAGTCCTCCTGAAGAGTCTTGGCCCAAAATGTCAACTGTACTCTTTTCCATAGATGCTGCCTGGCCTGCTGAGTTCCTCCAGCATTTTGTGTGTGTTGCATGGATCATAGGAAGTTCTTGATATCGAATGCCATACTTCATTGCAATCCCATGACTCATTAATACTGAGGTGGTTGGCTCTGTCAGGGATCTACAGCAGTTAGTGCTATCCTAATAGATGGAGGTTACCAACGGGATATCCTTTGCTCTGCTAAGCCAAGGAGCCAGGCGTTGACCAAGTGTCTAATCAAAGATAAATGCTTGTTCATGCAACCTGCAAAACCTCCATCCCACTGCAAACAAAGTGACACTCTCTACACCCATTGTCACGAAGCTTGGAGAGCTTAGATAAAACATTGTAAATTAAAGCAGAGGAACAGGGCCATTGGGCTATGATGTTTGTGCTGATTATGATGCCAAATGAAGCTAATCCCAGCTTTCCTGTCTATGATTCATCCTCTTCATTTACACATTTGTTAAAATGTCACTGTTGTGTCTACTTGCATCACCATGCCTGGCAGTGCATTCCAAGCACCTACTCCTCTTGTAGAAAATGAACTTGCCCTGCCTATCTCCTTAAGCTTACCCCAGCTCATCTTAATGTTATGGCCTCCAGTCTTTGCCATTTTTACCCTTGGAAAGGACTCTTGACTACCTATCCTATCTATGCCTCTCATTTCATAAACTTCTGTCTAGTCTCCCTCAGGCACTGATGCTCCAGAGAATCTATCCATTTCCTCCTTGTAGCTAATACTCTCAAATCCAGGCAGCATTCTGATGATCCTTTCCTGCACCCCTTCCAATGTCTCCATATCCTTTCTGTAATGGGAGTGACCAGCATTGAATACAGTATTCCAATGTGGCCTAACTGAAGCTTTATATTCTCTCTTGCTGATCTCCAGAGCCTCACATACTGATTTTTACGCATGAATAACTTCCTGATGTCCCTGTGGTAGTAGGATCATATTTCACCCTATTAGCAACAATTATGATCTCACCTTCATCTTTTTGTGTTGTGTTCAATCCCATTCATGAATGTAGGCATCTGGGAACAGATATTGCAGAGCAGATGCTTAGTTTCAACATCAGATCATGCTTGTATTTCGGACTCCTGTGGGAGGTTGGTATTATGCAAGGATGGATCAGTTGATGGAGAAAACTTCTGATCTAGAAGTAAACTTCACTTTGGATGTCACATTCAATCATTGTCAGAATGAAGAAGCAGTAATGGCATCAGTCAGATTATTTCACTGCTCTGCTGAGTGACGTCGTGATTCTTATATGAAAATCCTCCTTCATTACCTTGTTGCAGTTAGGATTTCCTTGAGCACATTGGCATGAAAGGCATATCATTAAAAACTATACTTGAGTAAAGTACTGCAGGATGTGCATCAGTTCTAGCATGTGCTACATCAAGTTTTGTTGTGCAGTGAAAGAATCTGTTCTAAGCAGTGCCAGTATATGGGTAATGCTATGTGAAATGCAAAATCAAATAATAAATGGCATTACTTGTCAATTAACATTAAATTGAGCTTGTACCAAACTTGTGATCCAGAGACCAATATTCAGATCACAGCATGTTAGCTGTCGAACATAAATCTGAGTAATTGTCTGGAATGAAAGTTCTGGTCATTTGTAATGAGGACTGCAGAAGAACTATATTGTTGTAAAAACCTATCTAATATCTTTCAAGCAAAAAAATCTGCCATCCTTGCCCAGTCTGGTTTTTGTGTGACACCAGATCAATTGATGTGGTTGATGAGTATCCAGGGATGCACATTGAATAGGTCTTTTTGTGGAAGTTGCAGTAAGGCAAGGGTTAATGTCCAGATAAGGTTAGATTACAGATAGAGTGCAGACAGCCCAGGCAAGAAAGGTCTTTGAGAAGCATAGCTTCCCTTTGCACAGCAGTTTACCAGAGCCATTGAGGCTTACTGAGACAAGGTAAGAATATGACAAGAGGGATGCAAGGGACATGCACACCAATGAAGTGACAATTACTTTGCCAACTTCAAAGTATCAGCAAGTTGTTAACTTGTACTTTCAATTAATTTATAACACCTGTAATTGTGAATGGTGATTGATTTTGTAAGTAAGGAATTCAAACATACACAGTTTACCAAATAGCCAATATCCATAACTGCTAGTCAAATCTATATGAAAATGGCATTTCTCTGTTTAGAATTCAGAATTGTGGGTGACGAAGGCCATGCTGTTCTCCTTGCGTACAACTTATTTATTGAGAGCAACACGAATAGGCCCTTCTGGCCCTTGTCACCACGCTGCCCGCCCAGCACCGCACCAACCGCTATGCTACCATGGCACCCAAGTAGAAGTGAAAGTATAATTGAGGAGTGAGTGCAAGTTCTCACTGTCCACTTAATCGGCGATGGTGTGTTCAGTGGTTTCCTAAAAAAAAAATTAAGTTGGTTAAAATGTGCTGGCATGATTCTCCTGTGGCTGCTAAAAGACTACTGTTTCAGTTTGACCACAGAAGCTATTGCCCTCGATGGGCTGGCTTGATGGAGCAGTCTGGAATAGTTGTCAATGGCGTTACTTAAACATGTTTACTGAGAAGCCATTATGGCAGATGAATTGTGAGTGAGTACATCGATATCCTAAATCTGCATAGCAGTTGAGCTCTTGGGAATTAACCATTGAGGCATTGACCTGTTGGCATTTACTGCAGATCACAAGTTCAACTGGTGGACACCGCAGATCATTTTCTTGTCCCTGTTTATCACATGACTCTGAATAATGCCCTTTGGTTCTCTATGTGCTGGTGATTTGGAATATCTGGATTGTCTGAGCCTTTGCTAATTGGTGATCATGAGCTACAGCATGAAGTCTTGGTGTGGATGTGCATGTTTGTATAAGGTGAGGGAGCTTGGAGAAAGACCGTGCTTATGATACTCAGAGAACACAGGATTCTGCAGATGCTGGAAATCCAGAGCAACATACTCAAGATGCTGGAGGAATTCAACAGGTCAGGCAGCATCTATGGAAATTAACACACAGTCAAAGTTACGGGCCGAGCCACCTTCCGGACTGAAAAGGAAGGGGAAAGGTGCCAGAATAAAAAGGGGGAAGGAAAGAAGGAACAGCTAGAAGCTGATAGGTGAAGCCAGGTGGGTGGGAAAGATAAGGGACGGCAGAGGAAGGAATCTGATGAGAGGAAAGTGGATCATGGGAGAAAAGGAAGGAGGAGGGTACCCAGGGAGAGGTGATAGGCAGGTGAGGAGAAGAGCTAAGAAGCTGGAGTGGGGAATAGGGAAGGTGGGAATGGAGAAATAAAATTACCGGAAGGAGAAATCGTTATTCATGCCATCAGGTTCGAGGCTACCGATCTGATGCTCCCGATGCAGCCTCTTCTACACTGGTGAGTACCAATGTAAATCAAGCTTTGATGAGCACCTCTGCTCCATCCCCCAAAAGTGGAATTTCCCAGTGGCTAACCATTTTAGTTCCTCTCTCCATTCCCGTTCTGACATGTTGGTCCATGGCCTCTTTTGCCACAATGAGGATGCCCTCAGGGTGGAGGGACAGCACCTCTATTTCGTCCAGGTAGCCTGATGGCGTAAAGTGGAGTGGTTAAAAGTTGTCAAGCTTTTGTATCTTCTATCTGATAGAAGGGAGAAGAGAGAATGATCGGGTGGGGGTGGGGTGGAGTAATGGTGAGGCACAGGGGTGGTCTTTGATTATGCTGGCTGCTTTTCTGAGGTGGCAGGAAGTGTGGATGGAGTTCAGGGAGGGGAGGCTGGTCTTTGCGCTGGACTGAGCTGTGTCCACAACTCTGCAATTTCTTGGTTTTGGGCTCATCTACATGTGTGTTTGATGTTTGGCGGAGGGTTGGTTTTATTAACTTGATACCCTCTTATGTTAGGAGCTATGCTGCACTGAGTTGTGCTGTTGGAAATAGCAGAAATGCTGCTCTAGTATTTCTTTCCTTTGCAGATTGATTATTTGAAGCTAGCAGTATGTAGAAAAGTGTATTACAGTACCATGCTTTGTACAAAGTGTGACATTTTTATTTACTTTGATACAAGTGTGTTTTAATGGAAATGAACAGATTGTGTTTATTTACGTTCTTAAACTTTTCATTTTCTAAGCTCAAGGGTCCCACATGGTGGCTTTGCTTACCTTATGGGTGGCAGTGGATTGCAGAAGTTCACGATAGCTGCTGTACCGTACACTTCCAACCTCTTACCAACATCCAGTACCTGGTATGTAGAATCTATGAGCATTGTAAAATGGAGGCAGCATTTGATTTATTAAATTTATAAGTCAATATAAATCTTTCTCTTAATTCCATCTGTATCTGTTTAGAAATGTCATTCAAACTATGGTTTGTCCTTGGTTTCATAAAAATGAATTGATTTCAAGATGATCGTCTGTTTAGACTATTAAATGCTGTGACAGGAAGATAAATGCCAGCAGAAGAATAAATGAAACAATGTATTGGAAGCATTTAAAGTACTCTGAAATTTTGTTAAGTCAAGGCAGAAATTTCTCCAATAAAATCATCGCAATCCAACAGCCATTTTCTTAAAGACTAATTGTCAGTATTGTCATTTATTAGGTATTCTTTGCACACTTTTAACAGCTGTTAGATAAATGTATTTATGGGCTCTCATGTAGCTAGAATAGTAGGCAGTAATTTTCTGTGATTAAAAAGAATTGCCACCACAATGAAATGTACAATGGTATTTACTTTTATATTTCTCTATTTGTAAATTAAATCTAATTGACAAACCATAAAATATTACATGTCTGAGATTTACTTAAGTTTAATATTTATGCAAATAGACCATAAAACACCTTTAGAATTGACTTTCATTAGATTAACAGTTGACATCATGCCCCAAGATATTTTGGGTACTTTCTGCCACAGCCTTGGTATTTTTTTTGTTTATTTATTGAAGGGGACTTGGGATTTGCAGCTAAGTCAGCACTTAATTGTCCTTAAGAAAATGGCAGTGAATTGCTGCCGTCCTTGAGGTGTAGGTATACCTACAATGAGGTTAGTGAGAGATTTCCATGATTTTCGCCCAATGCCGGCAATATATTTCTAAATGGCTTGGAAGACAACTTTCAGGTGGTGGTCTTTGTGTGTTACTACAAGGCACCTTGTAGATGGTACCCGTTGCTAGTCCTGTGTATCAGTGCTGGAGTGAGTGGTTGTGGGTGGGCTGCTCTGTCTTGTAGGATGTTGAGCTTCTTGAGTGTAGTTAAAATGATGACATCTTCTATTATCTGCTGATGACTGAGAGCACACATGGCAGTGGTAAGCCAGATTGCCCTACTTTTTTTTTGTACAGGATGTTGACAATTTTTCCATGTTGGGTGCCATTACTGTAACTATAGGAACAACTTGGTTTAAAATGCAGAGTGTTCTGGAGCGCAATTCTCCAGAACTATAAGCTGGAATATTGACTAGACCAACAATCATTGTGTTATTTCCTCCTCAGCTGTTTCTGTACAACAAATTTCTGTGACGGTGGGATCTCAGGATGAATCGTAATTCATAAATTCAGAAGCTTACCTTGTTCTTTGATGCATTTAAAACATTAATAGGTACAATTCAGATCTTTATACAAATTTAATGCAAACATTTCAAAATCATCTTTTCCAGCATTAACATGTTGAAATTGCCAGAATATCCCAGCAAAGAAAACCTGAAAGATCGAATTCTCGTGGCATTACACTGCGGTAGCTATGGATATACCATGGCGTAAGTATATCTAAAGACATGGAAGTGGCTTTAGAAGAGACCTTCATTCCTCAACTCTGTTTAATAGTGCTTCCGATTTTAAAAGGTTTCCAGATTGATTTGCAAATTCACTGTAGCACATTTGTATATGCATGGGAAGCACAGAATGCTCATGTCAAGCATTATGCTTGTGTGTTATTTAGAAATTTTTATTTTTAAAATTGTTATACATAACTTATGCACTTGGAGGAAGGGATAGGAATTTGTAAATTTGCAATATATGTAGAAAAGGTATTCTGAAATGCAGACATAATCTTGGTGTACTGAATTAGTGGCTGAAGTATGCAAGTTCAATTGCTAAACTTCACTTACAGTGGAGGATAAGAAAAAGCCAAGGTTTCATTATATTTTTTGTAAGATAAGGATAGACATTTTATTTTTTTGTGAAGATGTTAATTTTTAGTTTATTACTCAGTCTTCATAATTTAACATCTTTTTGAGGGAGGGCATTATCATTAGAAATGACAAAATATTTAATAGATTCTCACAACCAAAATTATTTTACAGAATTTCTGCCAAATCTTAATTACCATCTTAAAAGGATTAAACTACCTTATGAAAGTATTTGTATATTGTGAAATTTATGTATATATTGCTTTGTCCTGTACGTTTGAAAAGCATGGTGCATCTACCTGTGTTTCTTGACAATTGCATGTTTCTTTTCTAAAAAAAAAATTAAATTTCTTACTGAAAAAATTGCCATTGTAGCTATGTTGCATTATTTAATGTCTATTATAAAATGGATAATGCATCAATGTCATTCTGCTGCATAACTTTTTCTTCTCTAGGACTCATCATTGAATTGACTTTATTTCTTACATCCTACACATACATGAGAAGTAATTACGTCTCCATCTGAATGTGTGTAGCCCTCAAGTCCCGACGGCTGCTTAAGTCTAGGGAAGACCATCTCTGGCCCCAGCAAACGTATGAGATTGAGATGCGAAAACTCCCGTTTGTGTGGATGCTGTGTGATGTGTTACCCTGTTACAAATCAGTACCACAAAATAACAGGCAGTACTCCACATTTGCAATTAAATGATTTAGCTTTATAATTCTTCATTTGATTAAAGGGTTAGTGAAGTAAAACAAAAAGAAAAGGGCATATTTTAATGAAACGGTGCACAAGTTGGAGCTCATGATTTCCTTTCTGCTGGTCCGTCATCGATTTCCCCGGGCTTCGTCGACTCCTGGCCCCACTCCAAGTCCACTCCTTTCTGGTGTCTACGACCCCTCCTTTCTGGCATCTTCGCTGTCCATCTTCTGCCGAACAAAAGACCCAGATCACTTTGGTGTCAGGCACATAGCCGAAAAAACACTCCCCTCATTGGATGGCTCACATTCCAAAGCACCCCTTACCCTCCTGATGAAGGGTCTCGGTCCGAAACGTCGACTGTACCTCTTCCTGGAGATGCTGCCAGAACCTGTTGCTCCTGGCTTTAATGCTGCGGTACCAGTGTGCCTGGTGTGGCCTCCTGTATATTGGTGAGACCCAACGTAGACTGGGAGACCACTTCGCCAAGCATCTAGGCTCTGTTCGCCAGAAAAAGTGGGATCTCCCAGTGGCCACCCATTTTAATTCCAATATGTCAATTGTGGCCTCCTCCAATGTCGCGATGAGGCCACACTCAGGTTGGAGGAACAACATCTTGTGTTCCGTTTGGATAGCCTCCAACCTGATGGCATGAACATTGATTTCCCAAACTTCTGGTAATGTCACACCTCCCCCTCATTCACCATTCCCTGTCTCCTTTTCCCTCTCTCACTTTATCTCCTTGCCCACCTATTGCCTCCCTCTAGTGCTCCTCCCCCTTTTCTTTCTGCCATGGTCTTCTGTCTCTTTCACCAATCAACTTCTCAGCTCTATACTTCATCCCCCCCTCTCCCTTCGGGTCAACTGTACTCTTTTCCATAGATGCTGCCTGGCCTGCTGAATTCCTCCAGCATTTTGTGTGTGTTGATATAGTGTAATGTGTTTGTGTTAACAACCAACACATGCAAATCTTAGATTTCTTTGAAAATGTAACCAAATGATTTTTAGAGGCTAGAAAAGAACTCAAGGAAGGAATTAGGAGAGCCAAGAGGGACCATGCAGGTGGTAGTTTAATTAGTTTAGCCCGACCTCGTGGGCTGCAGGGCCTGTTCTCTGCTGTACTGTTCTATGTTTTAGTTATGTTTTATTTTCATTTGATCATTAATGAAGTGAAATTCCATGTTCACATTTCTTCAAAGAGCAAGCAGTGCCCTTCAATGGTTGATGCCGGTAATGATTCATTGTGCTATTGCCAGCACCATTTTCAGACTTTTATTATACTTCCAATTAGTTTTTTAAAATATATGCTATGTATATTATAAATAACACATTTACACTTAATTCATTGCTTGTATAATTAAAGTAATTATAGCACTTAGGTAATGCTAATGCAAAGCTTCAAATATTTTATGTAGATATTTCCAATATAGAAAAATGCTTGAATAGACCCATTTTGCATTGGTGATTATCCACTCTGATAATGTAATTGGGATGGTATTATATGGTCCCAAGGAATGTATATACTGTAAATAGGACTCAAGTAATTAAGAAAGATGGATAGTACATTACTGTTCACTGTGTGCTTTTCTTATTTTGTTTGAAAATTATGTTTGTTTTTAATTCAGATTTAATTACTATGTTGATGCTAATTATCTAATGTTGCTCCCTTCATTCCAAATGTAATTGGCTTCCAGGTGAATACTCCTTGAGCAAAGAAGGAATATAATCATAAGCATCTACACACCAGGTAAAATCACCACTATTATGTCAGTCAAGAAACTGGTCTGTGTGTGTGTGAGTGGAGACAGAAGAAGACATCAGCTCACAAAAGGGAACAGATGGGCACAAACAACTAATATTCTCCTGTAGTTTCCAGGAGTAGGTAAGACCCGACGATGACCCATCTTCTCGATTTGCTGAGCTCTTGGTGAAGGTGACCTCAGTGTTGTTCAAAGGCTCAAAGGTCCAATTTTATGTCAGAGAAATGTATACAATATACATCCTGAAATGTTTTTTCTTTGCAAACATTCACAAAGAGGAGTACCCCAAAGCACGAATGACAGTTAAGCGCAAGAACCCCAAAGATCCCCTAGCTCCCCTTCCTCCCTTGTGTAAGTGGCAGCGAGCAACGACTTCCCCTCATTGCTTTTCTTCATGGTGGGGGACCACTTGACTTGGAGTTGCTTTAGGAGTATCTGCTTTATCCTGGGTGGTGTGGAGTTTCTTCAGAGTTTTTGGAGGTATAGAGAAGTGGAAAGCAGTTCATCATGTTCCTGAATTGTGCTTTGAAGATGCTGAAAAGTCTTTGTGTTGTCAGGAGCTGAGTCACTCATTCCAGAATGCCCAGTTTCTATCTTGTTCTTGCACCCACAGTTTTTGAATTGCTAGTAGTGTTGAGTTTCTGGTCAATGGTGGTATGGCAGTGTTGGGTGACGCAGCAATGGTAATGCTCTTGAATCTCAAGGTAAGAAATTAAGGTCTCTCTACTTGGAGTTAGTTATTGCCAGAATGTTATTTGATAACTGTTGGGCTATGTCTGAATGTTGTCCAAATCTATTTCATATGGCATGGGCAGCACTGCTTTCTGGTGAGTGTGTCAAGAATGAATCATTGTGTATTCATCAGTGAATATCCCAATTTTTAGTGTTATGATGGGAGAAAGATTATTGATTAAAATAGCTGAAAATAGTTTTGTGTAGGCTCAAGATGTGCAGTGATGTGCTGGGCTGGGATGATTGACTTCTAACAATTACAACTGTCTTCCTTTATGTGAGGTGAACATGGTTAAAAATGATGAAGTATAGTGATGAATTCTTCCATCAGAAAGATGGGTGCTGATTCAATTGTTGATGACACTCTTGACGACACCATCTAATTTGTTGTGACCTTGCATCTTATTCTGCAGTTTGTAATTGTTTTACCTCTGTACACTGCATAATGAATTGATCTGTAAGAACAGTATGCAAGACAAGTTTCTTACTGTACCTTGGAACATATGACAATAATAAATTTAGCAGGAACATCCCACAACTAGTCGATAATCTAGGCAGGGACACATATGTTCGTAGGTAAATTGGTGTTAGCATTAAGTGTTTTTGTAATATTCATCAGAAATGAGATAAAAGATAAAATAACTGAAAATAAACAAATGACAGATGTCTGAATAAAAATATTTTAAAAAATGATGACCTGCTGAGTGTTTCTAGTATTTTTATTGTGTGTGTTTGAGATAAAGCATACAATCTGTGGTACTCAAAATCTCTTCCCAAATAAAATGCCAGAGCGGAAGCTGAAATTTGGTGTAAGTACACCGAAGTTTGGTGGTGTTATGGATAGCGTAGAAGATTACCAAAGGTTACAGTGGAATATAGATCAGAACGCAGTTAAGTGCGGAGAAATAGGGCATGGAGTTTAATCTGGCCCAGTATGAGGTGTTGCACTTCAGGAGATCAAATGGCTCCCAAGGGTTCCTTTACCATAAGCTCCCTGATCAAATCTGATTTTATTATACGATACCCAATCCAAAATTGCTTTTCCCATAGGGGGCTCAACCACAAACTGCTCTAAAAAAGCATCTTGTAGGCATTCTACAAATTCTCTCTCTTGGGATCCAGGACCAACCTGATTTTCCCAATCTATCTGCATAAAGGGAATCTATCATGACTATCATAATATTTCCCTTAATGCATGCCGTTTTTATTTCCTGTTGAAATATATATCCCACATCCTGGCTACTGTTTGGGGAGTCTATATAATTCCCATCAGGATCTTTTTACAGTTGTAGTTTCTTAACTCTACCTTCAAGGATTCAAAACCTATCAACCTTCTGTCACCTCTTTCTAAGGGTTTGATTTCAATTTTTTACCAACAGAACCATGCCACATCCTCTGCCTACCTGTCTGTCCTTTCATACAAGATGTATCCTTGGATGTTAAGTTCTCAACTATGATTTTCTTTCAGCGGTATCTTGGTGTTGCCCACAACATCGTATCTGCCAGTCTCTAACTGTGCTACAAGATCATCCAGCTTCTTCCATATATTGCATACATTCAGCCTGGCGGATTTGAGATGGTGTTGCTGAAATATATCCCATGCCTTGATTTCAGAAGCAGAGTGGCAGGCAGGGATCACAGCTGGTGAATTTTATTCCACATTTGATGTCTTAATTTTTTCCACTGTTGGCTTCCACTAGTGGTAAACTTTATTGATAATTGCCTTTGTCATCTGAGATATGGGGAGTAAATAGTTAGCAGTCTTTCTGTGAACCTTAGTGGAAAGCAATGAGGGCAGGCTAGAAGAGGATCTTGATTTTGGAGATAATATGTGGGTATATTTAGCCCCAGAAACCTTCTTTGAGGTCAAGGAATTCTTCTGCTCTGACCTTGGGGGGAAAAGAAATCCTGGTCTGCACCCCAAGTGGAAACAAACTGATGCTCTTTACGTTACAAGATGGCTGTGCTCATGGACGCAGTGCCCACCGTGACTCCAGTCAACAGTGAAAGCTTTTGTGTTATTTGAATTTTCTATGCCTGGGAACACTGCTGGTCATAAAGAATACTAAAGTCTGCAAGTGCACCTCATTAGCGAGTGGAATAACAAAGGTGGCAGACTAACATGGGCCCTTTCTCCATGCCGAGGTCTACTACAATGGCCATTACAAGTAAGTGCACTGGTATTCAAGCAAGACTTAAAACGGATCCCTGCAGACCCAGCGTCTCCCATCTGTAACCCTGAAGCCGCTCACCTGATGGTGTCTTCATTGTTACTGGTGGTTTACAGGCCAACTTAAAAACAGTCCTGCCGAAGTTCTACAAGCATGTCAACTTCGCAACCAGGGGAGAGAATACATTAGACCTCATCTATACCAATACTTGGATACTCAGACCACATATCAAATTTCCTTATCCCTGCGTGTCACAGTGACGTGTGGCGCATGTGGCAAGGAAACCAACTATGGCCACAAGTCCACCCTGTGCATCAACAATAGTTATGCCTCCCTTTCTGATAGGCTGAATGCCTTCTCTGCATTCTGAATGATGTAACGTCTAGGAAAGTCCCCCCTCCCTGGGGGAACTAGCACCCTGACTGGCCGCAGCTGAGGTGAGGGGGATCCCCGTGTAAAGTGCAGGGCTGGAGAACATAACTAATCAGGTGCTGAGGGGCTGTGTGGCCCAGCTAACAGAGGTCTTAACAGACATTATTAATATCTCTCTGAAATATTGCACAGTCCCTGCAGGCTTAAAAACAGCCACCACCATCATCCCTGAGCCCAAAACAGCAATGGTAATGTGCCTAGACAATTACAGCCCGGTGGCACTGGCTTCAACAATCATGAAGTGCTTTGAACGGCTGGTAATAGACTGTGTAAAATCCTATCTTCCGGCCGCATTGGACCCTTTCCAGTTTGCCGACCACTCAAAAAGTCCACTGATGATGCCATAGCACTGGCCCTCCGCTCTGTCCTGTTCCACCTCAAAAACCATGACTTATATACCAGGATGTTGTTCGTCAACTTCAGCTCAGCGTTTAACATAATCATCCCTCAGACATGGTGGGTAAACTGTCCCCATTGGGACTTGACACCCTCCTCTGTAACTGGGTCTTGAACTTCTTGGCGGAAAGACCCTGGTCAGTCCAAGCTGGCAGCAAGATCTCAAACTCCATCACACTGAGCATTGGTGCCCCCCAGGGCTGTGTGCTCAGCCCGCTGTTGTTTATGCTGCTGACTCACGACTGCACTGTCAGATCCAGCTCAAACCGTATCATCAAGTTCACTGATGATACAACAGTGGTTGGCCTCATCAGCAAAAATGATGAGTCAGCATACAGAGAAGAGGCAGAGAGGCTTGTCAAGTGGTGTGAGAACAACAACCTGAGTCTCAACATGAACAATAAAAAATAGATGATTGTGGACTTCAGGAAGCCACGGGTTGATCACTCTCCATTGCATATCAATGGCTCTGCTGCAGAGAGTGAAGAGCGCAGGCTCTCTTGGTGTGTACATAACAGATGAACTAACTTGAACCATACACTTACACTTTCTGAGGAGACTAAGGCTTGCAAGGCACATCACCTCCATTCTAACAACTTTCTAAAGGAGCACCTGTCTGGCTGCATCATTGTTTGGTCTGGAAGCTGCAAAGCATCGGACTGCAAGACCCTACAGAGAACCGTAAAAACCACTAAGAAGATCATTGGGGTCTCGCTCCCCCTATTTACATCATTTTCCTGAAGTATTGCAAACAAAGGCCCCAAAGCATTGTTGAGGATCCCTACCACCCTTCCTGCAATCTCTTTGACCCACTACTGTGGAAAGAGATATAGGAGTATCCCACCCTGCCACTGTTGAGGTCCTGTCATGAGATCAGCAAACAGTTTACTATTTCCTGTACTGTTTACTGTTTACCTGTGCTGAGCACTACATGCACATTGAATTATGTTTTATTTTTTTTATTTTATGGTAATATTTTGTTTTTTTTTTGTTCTGTGTGTGTGATGTATGTTTTGTGGGTGCACCATGGCCCAGAAGAACATTGTTTCATTTGGTTGTATATTGGTGCAGTCAGATAATGATAAACATGAACTTGAACTTCACTGTTTCTTACAGTAGCTGTGAATATACAGTACAGCAGCAGGTGCACTATTGACAATCACCACTAGATGGTGCAATTGGTACATAAAATAATCTTAATTGCACTCATCTTTTATACGAAGTGCTGAGGATCACTTTGCCTTATTTTGCATAGAACAAACGATCCCGAACACAAGCACTTCAATAATCCACTGAGGGTCAGTATTGTACAATTCTTTGTTCTCTCCAATTTTTCTGTTATTAACATGCAAGGCTTGAAACTCAGATGCACTCTGGACTGTTGAAGTTTTTTTTTACCTGTTTTTTTTTTAACCTGTTCCAGGAGTGGATCCCCACTGGGTGGTAGGGAAGTGGAAATGGTGACAGAAAGGGCTGAAGGTCGAATAAACTGTCTCTGTAACATCCAGTGCTCCTTGGTTCTTTTCCTGGATTTAAACTCTTCCTTTAAACAATATAGTAAAGACCATAATTGCTATGGCGGTATTGAAGCAAATTGAATTTGGAGGATTTTGTGGAGACAAAATCAGAATAAGTCAGGTTTTTTATCACTGACACATGTCATGAACTTTGTTGCTTTGTGGCAGCAGTAAAGTGCACAAGACTTAAAAAAAATTACTCGAAGTCAAGGTAAACTTATTATCAAAGTACATTTAGTGGTGTAAGACTTCTGTGAACACTTCACAAATCACCCACTCACCCATCCCATCTGGTGACTCCTGTTCCATCTGTGGGAGAGTTTGTGGGTCCCATATTGACAATGTCAGCCACCTCGAAACCAGTCATTCTGCATCCTGAAGAACTCCAAAATGGAAGATTAGAACCATTGCTTCTACAGCCACCGTGCTTGAATGTTGCAATGCAATAGTTGTGTTACTATAATGGACTAACTACTGAGATAATATGAACATCTGAAGTTAGTTATAAAATTTGTACATTTTATCCATTGCCATAGGCACATAGGAAGCAGGAGACCTGTGAACCGGCACTATAATGAAATTTTGGTCTCAATTCCACTTTCCTATTCTCTTTAGGGTCTTTGACTTTCTTGTAGTTAAAATGTCTGTCACTCTTGGACTTGAATTTGTTCACTAAGTCTTTATCCACAGCTCTTTGGGATAGAGAAAGGTTCACAATTCTGAGAGGAGTAGTTTCTCCTCATCTCGTCACTCTGAATATTTTCCCCCTTTCTAGTAGGTACTAGAAAGTATTCCCTAATAGATACTCAGGGAATTGTCCTTCTAAATCCTTCAGATCAATTTCATTTGGAAATTAGACAGTATGTTTCAATAATGACTCTAAGTGTGGAACCCTCAGGTTCTGACGACTGCGTAAGTCTAGGGCAGACAATATCTGGCCACACCAAACATGTGAGATTGAGGTGCAAAACCTCCTGTTTGTGTTGATGTTGTGTGATGTGTTATCCTGATACAAATCAGTACTATGAAATAACAGACAGTGCACCATATGCAATTAAATGACTTAGCTTTATAATTCTTACTTGGACTAAAGGGTTAGTGAAATAAAACAAAAAAAAAATTGAGTGTGTGGATAGTTAGAGGCTTCTTCCCAGGGCTGAAATGGCTAGCACGAGAGGGCACAGTTTTAAGGTGCTTGCAAGCAGATAGAGAGATGATGTCAGCGGTAAGTTTTTACGCCGAGAGTGGTGAGTGTGTGGAATGGGCTGCTGGCAATGTTGGTGGAGGCAGATATGATAGGGTCTTTTAAGAGACTCCTGGATAGGTACGTGGAGCTTTGAAAAATAGAGGGCTATGGATATCCCTAGGTAATTTCCAAAGTAAGTACATGTTCGGCACAGCATTGTGGGCCAAAGGGCCTGTATTTGTGCTGTAGGTTCTCTCTGTTTCTATGAAAAGGGCCCATTTTAATGAAACGCTCTAATGTGCACAAGCTGGAGCTCATGGTTTCCCCTTTGCTGGTCCTCCATCGATTTCCCCAGGCTTTGTCGACTCCTGACCCCATTCCAAGTCCACTCCTTTCTGGCATCTTCTCTCTCCATCTCCCGCCAAACAAAAGACCCAGATTACCTCGGTGTCAGGCACACAACAAGAAAACACTCCCCTCATTGGATGGCTCACATTCCAAAGCACCCGTTATCTCTAACCATAACCCAAACACTGCTGCTACAGAAAGACCATTACATTAGCAGTGAAACCTTTCCCAGGGTATTACATGTGGTTTTAACTGCACCCTGTAAAGTTGTAACAACATATTTATTACAAGTTCCCCCTTGCTGTACAGCCCAATATTTCACTAGCCTTCCTAATTTCTTTCTTTACTTGCATACTAGTCTTTTGCACTTCATGTACTAAGATTTCCATAAATTTCTTTGTATAGCAACATTTTGTAGTCTCACATCATCTAAGTATAATTTTCATTGATATTAGAGAGTAATATCACATTTTCCCACCTTTTACTCTATCAGCTAACTTCATGCTCATTCACTTGACCTGTTTCTATCCCTCTATAGCTTCATTGTCCCAAGGTCTAAACTGTCCTCTGAAGTGGTTGAATGATTGTTCAGTTAGCATCGAAATTCCAGTGATTCAAGTGATGATAGAACAGCTTGCTATGATCTTCTCAAAGGCAACTGGGATTGGACAGTCATACCTACAATATGACCTGCTCATTGTAAGAATGACTGTACTTTATTTGGAGTTTGAGGAGATATGGTATGTCACCAGAGGTTCTTGCAAATTTATACAGGTGCACAGTGGAGAGCATTCTGACTGGTTGCTCCACAGCCTGTTATGGAACCCCCAAGGCACAGGATTGCAGGAGGATACAAGGGGTTGGAGACTCAGATAGTTTCATCACAGGTTTCCCCAAAATCGAGGACATCTTCAAGAGGAAATGCAACATCCATCATCAAGGACCCTCATCTTGGAAGTGTCCTCTTTGTGTTATTACCATTGTATAGGATACTGAAGACCCCACTTGTCATGTTAGGAACAGTTTCTTCCACTCTGCCAACTGATTTCTGAATGGTCCACGCACAAACATCGTTATTTGTCATTTGCACTATTAATTATTTTTGTTTTTTTTATAATTTATTTTTTATTGAATTTCATCATCAAACATTTCCATAAGATGTACTTCAGATACTGTACATATATATCATATAATCATATTTGTCACAAATCTCCACATAATATTTATCTGAGGTATACACTTATAGAAAGGAGAGGAAAGAAAGAACAATTGAAAGAAGAAAACTATGTACAGAGTAGGGAGTGATGGGTTTTATAACATATTCATTGACTTGTGAGAATAAAATCAGGCCTATGAGGTGTTATGTAGTTAAACCATTTTTTCCAGTATGAATATAATTGTTCCAACTTATGATTAACTGATGTTGTTATCTTCTCCATTTTGTAAATGTCCATTGTAATTTCCATCCGTACATTTAAAGTTGGACTCTTCTGAGATAACCATTTCCTGGTAAGGGTCTTTTTACCAGCCACCAGCAGTACATTCATTAAATATTTATCTCTTTTCAACCATTCTTCAGGTAGATACCCAAAATATATGGTCTAACTCTCTAAGGGTATTTCACATTTAAAGACGTCTTGTAAGGCATTATGTATCCCACTCCAATAGTCTTTGATAACAGGGTATTCCCAGAAAATATGAAAATGGTTTGCATTTTGATTTCCACAATTTCTCCAGCAAGCAGGGGAGTTACTATTATAATGGGATTTCTGAGAGGGTGTAATAAAATACCTTATTAAGTTTTTCCACCCGAACTCCCTCCATTTCTGTGAACTGGTACACTTCCATTGATACCTCCATATTATTGTCCATTCTTCTTCAGATATTATTATCCCTCCTTCCTTCTCCCGTTTTGTTTTAATGTATGAAGTCAAATGTGTTTTAAGATTTGACGAGCCCTTATAAATGCTTGAAATTATTCTACTACTGTTGTCTGAATTATATGCTTTTCTAAGTAGCTCCATCAGACATGTACTTGCGTTGGTTACATTTTTATCCGTCCTATTAACAGACTGTCGCATCTGTAAATACCAGTAAAAGTCTTGTTTTTCTAATAGGTGTTTCTCTTTGAGCATTTCAAAACTGAACAGTGTTCCTTCTTTCATTATATTGCAAATAGCTGTTATTCCTTTAGCCGTCCAGTCTTTAAATCTAGTATCCAGTTTATTTGGCGTAAAATCCGGGTCATATGCACACCATTTAAGAATTGCAATGTCTCTCTCTAGTTTATATTCTCTAATAATAATTTTCCATATTTTAAGAGTCCATTTCACCCATGGGTTG
This sequence comes from Mobula hypostoma, assembly GCF_963921235.1. NCBI lineage: Eukaryota > Metazoa > Chordata > Chondrichthyes > Myliobatiformes > Myliobatidae > Mobula > Mobula hypostoma. Next base: position 97,843,528 of record NC_086098.1, read on the forward strand.
TCAATATTATTTATGTAACTTTGTAGGTTGTTATCAGCCAAAATTGCCTGTATGGGGATGGAGAGTATCCTCTCCTCAATGTTTTTCCATTGAGCGTTATATGATGCGTTGCACCAGCATATCGCGGCTTTCAACTGTGCTGCAAAATAATAATCTCTAAGAGAAGGGAGGCCCCGTCCCCCCTTTTTCTTGGCTAATTGCAAAGTTTTGAGATGAACCCTAGGCCTTTTACCTTGCCATATATATCTTGATAGCATCTTGTTCCATTCATTGAATTGATTTTGGTTAATCTCTATTGGTAGGGTCTGAAAGAGATATAGTAGTCTGGGCAGTATATTCATTTTAAAATAGATTCAGTCCTTGAAGTGAGACCAAGAAAAGGAATTAGGTTCCATCTTGCAATATCTTCCTTAATTTTTTTATATATAGGCTGATAATTGCAGTCTGATAATTTTGCCAAATCTTTTGGCAAAATGATGCCCAAATATTTGACGGGCTCTGTTTGCCATGCCCAAGGATATCTAGTTTCAATTTCTCTTGGTGGGCTATAGTTCTATGAAAGTAGTTGGGTTTTATCTATGTTGATCTTGTATCCTGATAATTGGCCATATTGTTCAAAGGACTGCATCAATTTAGGTAAAGGGTATGTTGGTTGCCCTAGATAGATCAAAATATCATCCGCGTAACAGGCCAATTTATGCTCTGTCCGTTTAATAGTAATTCCCCTGATATCTTCATTTTGTCTGATGTATTGAGCTAATGGTTCCAGATATAATGCGAAGAGTAGCGGTGACCATGCACAACCCTGTCTCGTGCATCTTTCTAGGGTAAAACTAGTAGATGAATATCCATTGATTTTAATCCTGGCAGTAGGATTGTTGTATAGTGCCTGTATAGTTTTAATAATTGTGTCATGTAGTCCAAATCTATGTATAACTCTGTAAAGAAAATTCCAATTAACCAAATCAAATGCCTTTTGAGTGTCCACGCTTATCACTATTGCTTCAATTTCATTTTTTTAACATGATCCATAATGTGAAGTGTCCTTCGTATATTGTCTTGTACTTGGCGTTGTTGTATAAAACCTGTCTGATCATTATGTATCAGTGTGGGTAGAAACTCTTCTAATCGTTTGACCATGATGGAGGTAAATATTCTATAATCCACATTAAGAACAGATATTGGTCTAAATGACCCACATTCCATTTTATCCTTGCTGCCTTTCGGTATAGCTGAGATTATCGCCTCCTTCCAGCTGGGTGGCATTTGTCCCTTTCTTAGGGTCCAGTTCAGTGTGGGGACTAAAGTAGGAATTAATTCACTTCTAAACTCTTTATACCACTCTGCCGTATATCCATCTGATCCTGGTGACTTGCTTGATTTAAGCCTACTAATTGCAGTTTTTAGTTCAGCTTCAGTTATGTCAGCAGTCATTGTTCTATTTTGTTCTTTGCTTAAAGTGAGTAACTAAAGAATTCAGGAAGGTGTCAATTTGGGTTATGCTCCCCCCTGGAACTTCGGAATATAGAGTTTTGTAAAACATTAAAAAAATTTCTTAAATTTCACTTAGCTTATTTTTTTTTATCACTTTTGTTCTTGGATCCCTAATTCTATGAATTGTATTTTCTGCTATTTTTTTTCCAGTTTCCATGCCAGTATTTTCATAGATTTAGATCCACTTTCATAGTGTCTCTGTTTCAGAAACATGAAATTTTTTCTAATTTCTTGTGTAGCCAAACTATTAATTTCATTCCTAATTTTTAAAATATCCTCTAGTGTATCCTGTGCCAAACTCAATTTGTGCTTTCTTCTCGTTCCTTCAGCTTATTTTGTAATCTATTCCTTATTTTTTTTCTTATATGAAGATATCGCTATAATTTTCCCTTTCAAGACAGCCTTCAGTGTATCCCATAGAATGGGAGGTGAAACCTCTCCATTATCATTGAATTCCAAGTAAAGACCAATTCCTTTTTTAATTTGTTCCTTAAAATAGGGATCATTGAGTAGACTTGAATTTAGTTTCCAAGTAGTATTCTTTGGTTGTAGGTCAAAATCAACAGATAAATATATAGGTGCATGGTCACTTACATCTATTGTCCCAATTCCACAGGTGATTATTTTGTCTTTGTCTTTTCCAAATGTTATGAAATTGTCTATTCTTGTATATACAGAATGGGGGGCAGAATAATGAGTGTAATCCCTTCTGTCGGGGAAAAGGTCCTTCCATATATCAATTAGACCAACATCCTCAAAAAGAGTGTTAACTTTCTTATGTAAAGACTTTGTTTCATAAGTTTTTCTATTGGAAGAGTCTAACTTTGGTTATAAGGGCAAATTTAAGTCTCCTGCACATATCAAGAGACCTTCTGTTTCCATTACCGTAATATTAGTAATTTTCTGGAAGAAACTATTATCACTTCCTGGGGGCGCGTATATATTCAATAAAGTAACTGGATTTCCGTCTTATTCCCTCTTACCAGAATATATCTGCCCTCCTTATCTCCCATTTCGAATATTTTTTCAAAATTTAGCTAACTTAAGATGAGAATAGCAACTCCTCTTCTATGTCCTGATTTATATGAGGAGAAAAACAAATTAGTGAAGCCCATTCTCTTTAAATTTCCATGCTCATTATCACTTCAGTGAGTTTCCTGTAAATATACTACATGGGCTTGTTCTTTTTTCATTTTTGATAGAATTTTACTGTGCTTGACTGGATTCAACAGCCCATTGACATTAAAAGAAATGAATTTTACTTTGTCCTTAGCCATGTGTATTTATCTGTTAGTATATCATTGAAATTTGCAGAATATAGCTTAATCGATCTACTCCCTGAAAAAATAAGAGCCAAGAAATGTGAATAATTAAAAAAAGGTAATGAAGGTGTGATTCCAAGATTGGGGTCTCTCGATGACCCTGGGTTGGGCTAGAAGAAAAGTCTAGCGTCCTACCTGTGGATTGAGGGCTCCTGTTGCAGTACCTATAAAAGTAAGTAAAAAAAACTATGTCCATTACACAGAAATGATTTCCCTGTGCATTCCTCCCATGTATATATTCTCATTTAGGTGGGGAAAAAAGAATGAATAAATGAATTTAAAAAAATTGGAGTAATATAAAATCCACATTATAACATGTATTTCTCAAGATAGGTATATCACCATCTATTTTTGCTTCCGTTTAGCTTATCAGCACTTTTAAAGTTATGGCTCTTCTGGAGGAGGTGAGGGCTGCCTTTGGAGAACTGACAGTCTCTTCCTAATATCCTTCTCTCGTTCTGCTCCTGTCCCCTGCTTCCTAGGTTCTCTCACTATTTCCCAAGCAGTTCGGGACAACTGCTCAGCCAGAGTTTCCTTTGGTTGACCACGCTAATGGGCAGTCCTCTGTTGTTCATGTCTGTAGTCACCTCTTCCACCGTCTGGTACAGTCGCATCCCTTCTCAGTTTAGCAGGTTGCGGGGTCTGGAATTTAATCTTTTCTTGCTTTAATATTTGTTTCGCTTCGGAATATTCGTTCCGTTTCTGTAGGACTGCCGGGGGGTAATCATGATCGAAGTATATTAACTTCCCGTTCCAAAAAACCCTCTTCTTACCCCAGGCCCTTCGTAGAATCTCCGCTTTGCTCTTGAATCGAAGGAATTTAAGTACTATCGAGCGCGGTTTACTTTGTCTGTCTCTGGGAGGCCGTGGGACGAGTGAACGATGTGCCCTTTCAATTTCAATCTCTATAGTCTGGGGAATCTCCAGTGCTTCCCGCAGCAGCTTGTCTACAAAGTCCATCATCGACAATCCCTCTGCTCCTCCGGGAACATTATAAATCCTGATATTTTTCCGTCGCGATCTTCCCTCCTGGTCAAGCAATTTACTTTCCTGTTGATTTAATATTTTTATTGTCTTACTTATACTTTATACTTTATTGTCACCAAACAATTGATACTAGAACATACAATCAACACAGCGATATTTGATTCTGCACTTTCCACTCCCTTGATTACGAATATTAAATATTAGAAATACTTAAAATAGTAAAAATGATTAAATATTAAAAATTTAAATTATAAATCATAAATAGAAAATAGAAAAATGGAAAGTAAGGTAGTGCAAAAAAACTGAGAGGCAGGTCCGGATATTTGGAGGGTACGGCCCAGATCCGGGTCAGGATCCGTTCAGCAGTCTTATCACAGTTGGAAAGAAGCTGTTCCCAAATCTGGCCGTACAAGTCTTCAAGCTCCTGATCCTTTTCCCAGAGGGAAGAGGGACGAAAAGTGTGTTGGCTGAGTGAGTCATGTCCTTGATTATCCTGGCAGCACTGCTCTGACAGCATGTGGCATAAAGTGAGTCCATGGACGGAAGTTTGGTTTGTGTGAGGTGCTGTGCTGTGTTCACGATCTTCTGCAGCTTCTTTCGGTCTTGGACAGGACAACTTCCATACCAGGTTGTGATGCACCCTAGAAGAACACTTTCTACGGTGCATCTATAAAAATTAGTGAGGGTTTTAGGGGACAGGCCAAATTTCTTTAGTTTTCTCAGGAAGTAAAGGCGCTGGTGAGCTTTCTTAGTTCCAGGTTTTGCACGCGATCTTTCACCTTCTCAATTCTAGTCTCTGCCACCGCTATTTTCCGATTGACGTTGGTGAGTTCTGACTTTATATCATTTAGTTGCTGCTTTATATCTTTTTGGACTTCCCTTATCTCTTCCAGAATCCTTATTATATTTGCCGCTTCGCCTGTAGGAGGCCCTCCGTCAGCTTCGATGCTACGTGCACGTGTAGGAGAGCCATGTGCTGTACCTCTCTCTTCCACAGGCTCTGCAGTGATGGTTTTTTTTATCTCCGTTCTTTTTCCCCATTCTTGCCCCCCCCTTATCAATTCAGATATCTTCGAAAGATCTTGTATTTGATGGATTAACGGGGCAAAATATGCATTTTTCCGGAGGAGCTGTTGATTTAAGCTGCCATTTTGGACGATGACATTACCGGAACCTATTAATTATTTTTGTAACATAGTAATTTTACTGATTCTGATACTAATATTGGTACCAAATTCTCAACAGTACAGAAAAAAAACAGCATTTGAGAAGAAGGAAACACCAATGATTTCTGGCTAAACCAGAGGATTCTGTATAAATATACCTTCATGTGAAAAGTACTACCTTGGTTAATATTGTAAAACTGAACCATTGTTACATCTTGCGCAGGTTTGTGACAGTACTTTCAGAATTACCATTGGGTCACATATACTGACATACATTCAACTTCTAATATAGTTCATATTCAGTAGACTGATTTATTCGAAGGAGGTTCTTAAAGACTATTTTAATTGTTATTAATGTAAATAACAGTTTAAAACCATTATTGAAAAAGCACTTTGCTGCCCTCCCTTCATTATCATTAATCCCTTGATCTCTGGCATTATCCAGCACATACTTTTATGTCCTTTCATTATTGTCGTACTGAAAACTATACTTCAGTCACTAATTCACGTATCCAGATGATCCATCTATGAGTCCAGATGAAGAGCCCTGACTGGAAATGTTGACTGTTCATTGCCCCCCATAGATGCTGCTGGCCCATTGGATCCCCACCAGTGCTTTTACCATCTGCAGTCTCTTGTAACTCCAAATCATTTCACACGTCAATTGTTATTTCCAAACTCTGTATTTTGTGTTCAGACTTAAATAAGCCAAAATGCCAATGGCTTTACTGTGGATTTTTGGTCTTGGTTACGCATGTCATGTTATGCATGAATTTCGAATTGGAGAAGGAATATTGTGGGATGCCACTGGGAATTCTGCACCAGTATCCTGTATAACACTGGAAGGAGTGCATTACCTAACAACCGACTACCCCCTCCCCACCAGCAAACCTTGTCAGACTCTGCACCGTATTGATCTCATCGGTCAACTCTGAATCTGAAATGGTATGGAATCAGATTTGATATCACTGGCATATGTCAAGGCATTGGATAACTTTGTGGCAACAGTACAATGATAAACACTGAAGAAAAAGAGATTGAACTACAGTAATTATATATATGTATCTTAAATCCACCCGGGAGGGGGGAGAAGATGGCGGTGCGACGACTGCACATGTGGCCACTTCGGTGATGAATATCTTTTATTTGTCAAGTAGGAGACCGTGCACAATCCTGATTTGATGGAGACAGACGTAAGAGTACAGCAGAACATCTGGAAAACTTCTGAAATGACTGCTTTGCTACTGCTGCTACTGTGTGGTAGCCGGAATCTCCGGAGCTGAAGGCCGCAAAATCCTTGGCTTCGCGTGTTTCAGTGGCTGGGGAGAGGTCGAAGGCGCTTGGCAGAGGATGGCGCTCAGGAGGCTGCATTGGAGAGGCTCGGAGCTTTCAGACGGATGGACTCAGGGTTAGCTGGGGTTGGCTGCTTCCAAGGTATCGGCAAGTTGACGGTGCCTGGAGGTTTATGGCAGGGAGTTTCTCCCTTTTGCTGCCTGCTATTGGGGACTTGGGAGTCGATCGACTCGGGAGTTTGAGAACTTTTTTTTACTGTGCCTATGGTCTGCTCTTTATTGAATTATGGTATTGCTTTGCACTGCTGTAACTATATGTTATAATTATGTGGTTCTGTCAGTGTTAGTCTTTGGTCTGTCTTGTTTTCTGTGATATCACTCCAGAGAAACATTGTATCATTTCTTAATGCATGTATGCATTTCTAAATGACAATAAAAGAGGACTGAGTGTTCTCATAATCTAAAAAAATAGTTATGTTAAGGTAAATAGTACAAGTAGAAATCATTCTTCTGGGGTGCATCGCAACATGGTATGGAAGTTGTCTTGTCCAAGACCAGAAGAGGCTACAGATCGTGAACACAGCCCAGCACATCACACAAACCAATCTTCCATCCTTGGACTCACTTTACACCGCACGCTGTGGGAGCAGTGCTGCCAGGATAATCAAGGACATGACTCACTCAGCCAACACACTTTTCGTCCCTCTTCCCTCCGGGAGAAGGCTCAGGAGCTTGACGATTTGTACGGCCAGATTTGGGAACAGCTTTTTTCCAATTGTGATAAGACTGCTGAACGGATCCTGACAGGTTCTGGGCCATACGCTCCAAATATCCGGACCTGCCTCTCGGTTTTTTTGCACTACCCTACTTTCCATTTTTCTATTTTTCTACTTATGATTTATAATTTAAATTTTTAATATTTACTATCGATTTGTACTCCAGGGAGCGCGAAGCACAGAATCAAATATCGCTGTGATGATTCTACACTCTTGTATCAATTGTTTGGCGACTATAAAGTAAAGTAAATAACAGAAATTTTTAAAAAAGTATTGAGGTAGTGCTCATGGGTTCAATGACCATTTAGAAATTGGATGGCAGAGGGGAAGAAGCTGTTCCTGAAGCAAGTTATGCTCAACCTGGAGGGATTGCCTAAAGGGAAATGTGAACTGAACGCTCAGATCGCTACCCAGATTTTATGGACTTCTCTTTTATTTTCAACACTTCACCTCTGGCTGCTGTGCAGTGGGTCTGAACGAACAGCAGTTTTTGGATAATTTGCTTTCAGACCTCCAATCCTGTAACCTGCCACTGGAACCAACGCAAATGGAAAATTCCATCATTCCCCCTGTTAATCTCACTGGAAACCTTTACTGCAGAGGGTGCTGGGGGCTGTTGAGGGCATTTAGAGAGGACGTTGGTAAACTGTTGTAAAATAAAGGAAGGAGTGTCTATGGGGAACTGGCACAGAAGAGGAGTTGAGGGGTGGGGAGGAATACCTCTGACTGTATTGAAGGGTGGAGCAGACAAGAGAACAATTACATATTTGTGCCAAAGAGACAGTCAAGTCAAGTGAAGATTATTGCCATTTAACTACCTACATGTATATAATGTATATAGAAACAAGACAACATTTCTCTGACCAAGGTGTAAAACACATAACAAACAATAGCTTATGAAGGTAGGGATAAAATCTACAGATGAATCACACATAAATTACAAACTAAAGTGCATTTATGTTAAATACAGATAAATACAGATTTTATGTTAAGTACAGATCAGATAACCAGTGACACTTCAAATACAATGCAGCTGGGAGTTCAGAAGCCTAATGCCCTGGGGGAAGAAACTTTCTCACCCTGACCAATGTTTTTGTGCATCACATTCTTCTGCCTGATGGTAGAAAGTCAAAGAGGTTGCTGGAGGGAAGAGCGGAGTCCTTAATAATACTAAGGGCCCTGCGTATGCTGCTCTCGTGATAACTGTCCCAATGGATGGTAGGGAGATCCCTATGATCCTCTCAGTTGTTCTCACAGTCCTTTGTAGGGATTTCTGGTCCGATGCTCGACTGCTCCCATACCAGCTGGAGAAGCAACTTGTCAGGGTGCTCTCAATGTTGCTCCGGTAAAACACAATTAAGATGGGGTGGGGGTGGGGGTGGAGGGGGAGCCTTGATTGCCTCAATCTTATTAGGAAGTTGTGGCTTCTTGTTCAGGGAGTTGATATTAAGGGACCAGGTGAAGTCATCTCTGATGTGAACTCCCAGGAACCTGCTTCACTTAACTCTGTCTACAGAGGAGCCGAGTATTCACAGAGGGGGATGGGTCACTTGCACCTCCCTGAAGCCCACAATGATTTCCTTTGTCTCCTCCACGTTCAGGCTTAGGTTGGTCTTCTCACATTAACCTACCAGCCACCATTGTGTCATCTGCAAACTTGATGGCACCGTTTGAGTTGGATCCTGCGACAATCGTGCATCAGCAGTGTGAACAGCAGTGGGCTGATCACACAGCTTTGGGGAGCGCCAGTGCTCAGCGTAATGGGACAAGAGACGTTGCTGCCCACATTGGCTGACTGTGACCTTACTGTTAAGAAGACCAGTATCCAATTGCAGAGGGAGGTGTTGAGACCCAGTGAGGACAGTTTCTCCATCAGTCTTTGGGGTACAATAGTGATGAATGCTGAACTGAGGTCTATAAACAGCAGTCTGGCATACGAGACCCCATTTTCCAGGTGGGACAGGACAGAGTAGAGGGCAGAGGCTGTTGCATCAGCATTGGATGAATCTGAGCGAAAAGCAAAGTGGAAAGGATGCAATTTGTCCAGGAGAAAGGCTTTAAAGTGTTCTATGACCAGCCGCTCAAAGCATTTCATAATGGTTGATGTTAATGCCAGTGGACGATCGTCATTCAGGCAGGTTACTTCCTAAAGGTAAAATACACTTAAAGCACTATAAAGAAATTTGGAAACACAAATTTTAAAAAGAAGGAAGCAGAGAATTGCAAATATTTTTGAGAACTTTGTAAATATAACAGCAGCAGTTAGATGTGGTGGGGTAAAGGGATGGTCAGAGTGGTATAAAATGACAACAATAACTTGCAAGTGATCACAGTCACAAAATCCATGATAATGTGGGAAGAAACAATGGGGGACACTAATCCACATCCCATTTCTCAAGGCTTTCTTCATATCTGTCCCAGTGCCTTTCTCTCATTTACTCAGTGAGATATTAGAAGAGAGCCAACAATTGAACCCACCAGAATGCATTATTAAACTAAATAGCTCGTGGAGATGAGCAGCGGTTCTACCGCACTCTACAAGATAACATTGCACATTAGGTCCACCTTAATCTGTTATTTTCATCAGGGAATCTTTATTAAATCTCTGCACCTGATCTCTTTACTTTTATATATTGCACTGTACTGCTGCTGCAAACCAACAAATTTCATGGCACATCTCTCTCATAATAAATCAGATTCTCATTCTTCCCTTCCTTTCCTGGATTTGTCCAATAGATTTACCCTCATCATTGATGTTTTCTGGTGCTGTATGGATAGGAATTTCTTTGTGCACTGTCATTTGCTCCATTGCAAGCTAGTGGGATTCTTATTGGAGCTTCCACTGTCACACTAGGGGAATCCTTGGGAAAGTCTTGGTATATGCAATGTTGCAATGTCTGTGTTGTTATCACTTTTGGATTTTGCTTCCCCTTTCTCCTCAGCTGTTTCTATCATTTCTCGTCTCTCTGTAGTAAGTCAATACCTTTCTCCCATCTTGCCTGAAGCTCATGTTCCAGGTGGCATCTACCCTGGGAAAAGGACTCTATCTGCCCAATCTGTCTCCTTTATAATTTTATCAACCTCTGTAAGTTCACCCCTCAACTTCCTAAATTTTTGTGAGAATAAGCCCAGCCAATCCAATCTCTCCTTATGACGGCAGTCTCCATTGCAGGTAACGTCCTGGTGAATCTCACCTGCACTCCCTCTGTTGCTACTGTGTACTCCCTGTAGTGCAGTGAGCAGGGCTGCACACAATATTGCAAAGCAACCCACACAAAATGCTGGAGGAACTCAGCAGGTCAGACAGCATTTATGGAAAAGAGTAAACAGTCGACATTTCAGGTTGAGACCATTCTTCAGAACACAATACTCCCTGTTGAAACCATGTTTTTTTCACAGCTGTAATGTAATACCCCAAATATTACACTTGGTGCTTCAGCCTATGAATGCAAGCATACCAGATGGCTTCTTCACTACCCTATCTACCTGTACGTCAAGCTGTGGACTTGTACCCCAATGTCCGTATGAACGTCAATACTCCTTAGGGCCCTGCCACTTATTCCATATGTCCTACCAGAATTTGACTTCTTAAAGTGCATTACCTCTTGCTTGCTTAGACAACCTTCTTCATTATCTACAATTCCACATATTTCATATCATCTGCAGACTTGCTAATCAGACCACCCATGTTCTCATCCAAGTCAATTGTACTGTATATGTTACAGAGAACAAAGGCCCCAGAACCCACCTTTGCAGTGTTGCACTGGTTATGGACTTACAGGCAGAAAAAGAACCCTCTGCCTCTGATCACAAAGCCAGCTTTGGATCCAGTTTGTGAACATGACTTGAAATCCTTGCACCTTAACTTTCTGGGCCAGTCTCCCATGTGAGACTTGTCAAAATCTCTCATTTCTGAAAAGACAGTCCATGACAACATATCTTGTAAGAGAGAGCTAGGAAATTGTAATGAGGAAACTGTACACCCTGCAGGAGTTTTCCTGTGGTGCCCTTCAGAAGGTCGATGAACATTACGTCTAGTTAAACGTTGCTGCAGTGTACTTAATGTGTCTTATTCTACATGGCAGCTCCCAACAGATTCATTCGTAATGCACATTTTATATAATTGCTTTAAATGATTTGGAATGCAGCCAGAAATTTTGAGAAACTGATTTTACTTACTATTCATCAGTGTGAATAAAGCTAATGCTAGGGAACACAGGACTTTTCCTCTTTGGATATCCCAGAGTCCACCATCAGGTCACACAGGTCAGAGAGAAAGATTGACATAACCTCAAGCTCTATTCTACCAGGTGAAAATTTTCCTCTCCTGCACCTATCAGGCAACGTCAAGGGAGGTGTCATTTTCTCAGCCTGTGCTGGATTTAACCCAGGCCCCAGGTGTGAATCAATCTGTTGGTTCACTCTGTTTCCAGCACATAGTCACACCCAGTTCATTGTCATAAGTACGAGAGGTGATTGATAAATTGGTGGCCTAGGGTAGACGGAGTCAATTTTAGAAAACCGAGCACATTTATTTTTCAACATAGTCCCCTCCTACATGTACAAACTTAGTCCAGTGGTTGTGGAGCATACAGATCCCTTCTTTGTAGAAGTTAGTGTCTTGGACCTCCAGAAAGTGGTCCACAGCAGGGGTGATTGATAAGTTCCTTCTAAGCATCTATTATTCTAACAAATAAAAAGTTACTTCTGTAAAATAAATCCTGGTGTCACTTGTAGCCTTTGGACAGCGCAAAGCTAATAGCTGAAGTAAAATCCAGGCCTCCAGGCTTTGCTGAGCTGGGCAAATTCTGGCTGGATGAAATGGCTTTAAAAAAATACCTTTACTCTGCAATACTCAAAAGCACTCTAATTCTTGCATCTCTTCTGAAACAGAATTGACTCCATAATCGGCACTGATTTCATTAAAGTTATGTTGGGTCTCTGTGGAAATCAGAGTTGACAGCAGTTAAAATTGGCTCCTGGTAACCTAGGGTTAGGGTGAGACCATTCAGTGTCTGGAGCCTGTTCCCTCATTCAATTAGGTCATGTCTGATCTGAACCTTAGCACTATTTACCTTTGCTCCGCATCCCTAGACACCGACACACAACAAAAATCTATCAGCCTCAATTGTCTACACACAGCCTGTGAAGGGAAAGCTTCAGATCTCCACTGCCTGAAAGTATGGATCCTGATTTCACTGTTGAGTATTCCAGCTTTAATTCTGTCCCGATTTGCTGTGGTGTCTCCTATCACAGGAAATAGTTTTTTCCTCCATGAACTCTACCAAGTTCTTTATCATTTTAGCAAACTCGATTAAACCAACCTCCAGATCCTAAACTCAGGGGAGAGTGATCTCTTCTCATACTTTAACCCTTCAGTATCATTTGTAAATGATTGCAGCTGAGGCTGGGCTGCTGTTTGAAACAACCCAGTGCAAAACCACAGAACCTGGAAATTGATGCTCGTAGATGAGAGACTAAAAGATTTTAAATTTTACGAACAGCACAGGGTCAACAAAGGTATTAAATGATGGAAATATGCAGCATTAGTGGAAAAAGAAGCAGAGTTTATATTTCAGGATGATGACCTTTTTTTAGGATAGTTAATAGGAGCTTAAAGGAGTCTTCCAGCATACAACCAAAATCTGAATGGACAAATCATTCTCGGTTAAAAAAAGTTTGGTACTGTAGATGAGATTAAACAAAACTAAGTCAACTAACTAAAACCATCACAGCCTTTCCAGAAATGAAAAAGGTAAAAATAAATAAAACACTTCAGGTTTGATTTGAAGAACGGACCCTGCCAGCACTGTTATTCAGTAAACATCACCGCATTTGCTTTAATAATGAATTAATATCCTGCTCTCTAATCCATCCTCTCCCACAGACCCTCATGCATCTCCTTCATTGTCCTTATGTTATAATCCTGGACCAGGAGGGAGGGAGAGGGGGAAGGATTACTCTACAGTTTAAGTTTGTAATTGACAAAGTTCATTGTAATTTTAATAACAAAATAAACAAGTAACAATCATTATCAGGTTAAAGGCTACTCCTATTGTAATTATATTTGTAGATTAAAGTCATTGACAAGTATGCTGTCACTTTGTGTCCAGTTGAGCAGCTAACTGGTGCTGGTCATGGCAAGTCATAGAAATATAATTAGAACATAGAACAGTACAGCACAGGAATTGGCCCATCAGTCAAAAATGTTGTGTGGAACTAATTCAATTTGCAGTCAAATGCTCAGCTAATCTTTTCTGCCGCCATTGTATTTGCCTCCACCACCATTCCAGGCAGCACATTCCAAGCCTCACACATCTACTTTGAACTTATTGCCTCCCACCTTAAATTCCCTACTCTCTGGTATTTGCAGCAAAAAAAGCAAATTTCATGGCATATGTTAGTGATAAAAAGCCAGATTTGACATTTCAATGTTGGCAAAAAGATACTTGCTATCTACCTTGTGCCCTGATAAGCTTACAAAACTCTTATCAGATCTCCCCTCAGTCTCTGCTGCTCCAGACAAAACATCCAAACTTTGTCCAATTCCTCCCTAACCCAGGCACCGTCCTGGTAAATCTTTTATGTACACCCTCCAAAAGCCTCTACATTCTTCCCATAATGAGGCAAACAGAACTGAATGCAAGATGCAGTCTAACTAGATTTTTATAAAACTGCAACACAACTCAATTCCTTTACTAATAAAGACCTGATTTGATTATTTTTACTGGTAAGGAGGACTATTGCATACAAGTGGGTTTTCTATTTTATTATTTGTTTTTATATTAAATGAGGGTGGAGAAGTTGGATGATAGTGATACAAGGCATTGGTTCTGCCAGGCCTTCATATTCTGTTGCAAAATTTAAATGGTAGATTTTCAGGTCTAATGTGCTATCTTTAATATCCATTCTAGTTATTTGGCATGCAAATATGGGTAAGACATATGCAGTAAATGGCAGGACACTGAGAATGAACAGAGAGACTTTGAACTACAAATCTATAGTTCCTTGAAAGTCGAAACATAGGTTGATAAGTTGGTGAAGAAGGAAAATGGCACTGTGATCTTAATAGGTCAGCATATGCACTCAGTGCCCATTTTATTAGGTGAACCTGTACACCTACCTGCTCATTAAGGCAAATAACTAATCAGCCAATCATGTGGCAGCAACTCAATGCATAAAAGTATGCAGAAATAGTAAGAGGTTCAGTTATTGTTCAGACCAAATATCAGAATGGGGAAGAAAAGTGATCTAAGTGACTTTGACTGTCGAATGATAGTTGGTGCCAGATGGGATCATTTGAGTATCTGAGAACAGCTGATCTGCTAGGGTTTTTATGCACAACAGTCTTTAGAATTTAAAGAGAATGGTGCAAAAAAACAAACAAAAACGTCCATGGAGTGGAAGTTCTGTGGACAAAAATGCCTTGTTAATGAGAGAGGTCAGAGGAGAATGGTCAGACTGGTCGAAACTGTCTGGAAAGCAACAGCAACTCAAGTAAACACGTGCTACAACAGTGGTGTGTAGAAGAGCATTGAATGTACAACACATTGAAATTTGAAGTGGATGGGTCACAGCAGCAGAAAGCCATGAACATATATGAATTGGGTGGTTATGCCTCAACATTTCAGAACATTAGTTAGTCTACTCCCGGGGCTTTGTGTTGCACTGGAGAGGACATACACCAGGTTGTCACCTGGAATGGAAGACCGGTTATGGGAAAGATTGGATAGGTTGGGCTTGATTTTCTTGGAGCAAAGTAAGCTGAGGCGTGACCTGATGGAAGTATATAGGGTAGATAGTCAAAATCTATTTTTGATAATATAAATCATTATTATTAACATGATCATTAGTATCATCATTACTTTACATATGGGAAAACCAGATCTCCTTCATTAACAAAAAGGTTTGGCAGAGGATGTACTTCTTGTGGCAGCTGGTAAAATTCCGTCTTCCCCAGAACATGCTGGTGTAATTCTACACAGCCATCGTAGAGAGCAACCTCACATCAGCCATTACAGTCTGGTTTGGTGTGGCATCCTATCCAAATATTTGAAAACTACAGCAAACTGTTAGCATAGTAGAAAAGGTAATTGGGTGTAGTCACTGCAGGACTTGTGTGAGTCTAGGACTGAGAAGTGGGCAGGAAAAATGATTGCAGGCACTATACATACTACCCACCCTGCAAACCACCTTTTCCAAAAGCACTCTTCTGGAAAGCAATATAAGGCTATTAAAACAGAAACTTTACACCATCTTAAAGTTTCTTCCCCTAGGCAGTTAATCTGATCAACCATTCTACCTAGCCCTCCTCCCACACCCCCTCTATCTAATACCTCAATCACTGCACTGTAAACACTTCAGACAGCTTATTATAAACCTTTTAAAATTGGAAATACATGCCGGTATTTATGTATTTTAGAACATTTGTTCCATATCTGTACTTCTAACTTTATTTTTATGTAATTCCTTATTCTTTATGATAGCTGAATATTGTTGCATGTCATGCAAACACACCACAGCAAACTCCTAATATATGTAAACGTATATGGTGAATAAAGTTGACCCTTGGTCCTTGAACTGCTCAGCAGTGACAATGAATTTCCCACAATATCTGTGGACAGGAATTTTTTCATTCACTATGAGTTATGCATTGTCGCTGAAGACATCAAGGATGACACAAGTGCTCTCATAGGACTCAAATCAAAGATTCATCCAAGGATGTTCAAAGGAATAGGGATAGGTAGAAATTATAGCTGTTAACAAAACCTGTACCTTGGACAGGCAAAAGGGCAGTAGAAAAGAATGTTTCTGTCCTCTGAGGAATCAAGCATTGATGCAAATTTGCATTGGGTCTCTGCACAGCAATTTATGATGAAGAATGAAGATACTAACATACTGTTGGAATCACTCTTACATAACTTTGTAAAAGGAGGGTCAAGAGAATGATCCCAGGAATGAAAGGGTTAATGTGTAGAGCATTTGATGATTTTAGGCTTGTACTTGTTGGAGTTTAGAAGAATAGGGGGGATCTCATTGAAACCTATCAAATATTAAAAGGCCCAGATAGAGTGGACCTTGAGAGGAGGTTGGGGAGCCTAGGAGTAGAGGGCACAGACTCAGAATACAAAGACATTCCTTTAAAACAGAGGTGAGGAGGAATGTCTTTAGCCCGAGTGTGGTGAAGCTGTGGAATTCATTGCCACAGATGGCTATGGAGGCCAAGTCGTTGAATATATTTAAACAGAAGTTGTCCTTGGCGTCACAACGTGACTATGAGCGTGTCAGCACAGCTTTATTCGAGCCAGAGGCACCTGCTGTTCCTCTGTCCATGGATCACAGGACACAAACCGGGTGGCTTGTTCTGAGCTCCAGACAGGATCACAATGGTGGTTTTGATGAGTTCTGGGGGGCCTGTGTAGTGTAACACAATTGGGAGAAATGTACATAATTCACAAACACTGACTTTGAGATTGGATTCCCCTTTAAGAGGCTGGTCTGACATGATGGTGCCATTACATAAAGAGTTTTAGCATGCTTTTGTATGTAGATTTAGGAGTTCAATAAAATGCATAATGGGTTTCATTCAACATAAAATGCCTCACTTTGTTTTATTTGCAAAAACCTACAATAAGGTCTTGATTAGTGAAGGTGTGAAAAGTTATAGGGAGAAGCCAGGTTAATGGGCTTGAGGGGGATAATAACCCAACCATGATAGAATGGCAGAGAAGACTCAATGGGTCGAATGGCCTAATTCTGCTCCAATGACTTACGATCTTATAACTGCTTGATCAAATGTTGGCCACCCGTTTGAATATGTTGTTATGTAAGTTAGTATTAAATTTTATCTGATTAAATGCATTGTGATATTCAATTGCATTGAAAGTACTACGTGGATGGATATTGTTCCTGTTACAGGTGTGTTAAATGGTTGCTTGGCATTTATTTTCACTACGGATGATGATACATTGTCACTATTGAATGATAGAATATCTCCGAAAATATAACTCCTGGAAGATAAAGTCAAAATGGCCCTGGCTGATATTAAAGCTCTTAATATTGATCAGTGTGAGATTATTTATTAAATGATTGAAGCTACTGTAACACAAATTGTTGAATTGTTTATTACTCATTGTGATTTTTAATTTCTGGAGAAAGAGGTGATGCAATAGTTTAGAAGGTGTAAGCCAGATCCTAAGTAATGCAGGCCAATTAGTTTAAATGGAGTTCTATGCACTCTTAAAGAGCATTGTTAAAGATACATTGATGGTCACTTGGAGAGTACAGGAGTTATTAGGAAATCCTAGGGTGGCTTATGAAGACATTCCTTCATTAACTTGCAAAGGAGACGGCTGGGTAATGTAACCAGCTGTATAATTTAATTCACTAAAGAGTTTATATTACTATATCTTTTAGGCTGTTAATTGAGGTTTCTTCATTGCATAATCTTCTTCAAGGACAATACAAGGGGAGTCAACAGAATGGAAATGGTAAGTGTGGGGTATTTGGATTTTCAATAGACTTTTGTCAAGGTGCCACTTAAAAGGGTGATGCACAAGAGTTCTTTGTAATAGGATTAGTGTGTTAGCTTGGACTAAAGATTCAAGAAAGAGAAAAGCAACAAATGGTTCTTTTGTAGGCTGGGAGGACACATGACTTAAAGTGATCTAAGGAACATATCTTAGTCGTCAATAATTTCCACTGTATATTAATAGGCTGAAGGAGACAGCAGAGTGGAAGATATCCAAGTTTGCCAATATCAGAAAGTAGCTTGGAGGTTGCTCTGATAAGGACGTTTCAACTATTCAGTACGACATTTATTGTGAGGTCATGCACTTCAGTAAGAAGAAGCTCGGGGCAGACAATTATTAAAATGAATAAGGCTTGCAGGTGAGTAAAGTACAGAGAGATTTCGTTATTCTGGTGCTCAAACTGTCAATATAGCGTATTGGTGTGGTAGCTTAAAATGTGGAAAGCATTGATACAGTAGTACCGGGTACTGGTGAGGCTGCATCTGGAGTACTATGAGTGACTTAAGAGAAGATGCACCGGTATTGAAGGCAGCTCAGCAAAGATTCATCAGCTTAATACTTGGGATGAGATGGTTGTTCATCCACCAGCATTAAAGGAATTAAACCTGTGCTCTTTGGAGGTTGGAAGAATGTGGGGAGATCCTGTGGGGCCATAATAGGCTAGATATTCAGATAATTCCACAATGGGGGGGGGGAGGTAATTACAATTAGGAGATGGCCAGATAAAACTGTGGTGAGTAGAGCCTTCTCTATAATTCTCTACCTGAGAAGGATGTGGGTACTGAACGAAGAAGCAGATAGATTTTTGAAAGATCAGGGGATTAAGGACTATGAATATCTGGCAGAAAAGAGGAGATGAGGTTGGGAAGATCAACTGTAATTATGCTGCATGATTGAGGGGCTGTGTGGCCTTCTCCTGCTCCTATTTTCATATGTACGGTACATGTGATATAGCACAGAAGAAAGGCCATTAATCTATTACATCTGATGCAAGCTGAGATATAAGACCATAAGACATAGGAGTAGAATCAGACTATTCAACCCATTGAATCTGCTCTGCGATTCCATCATAGCTGATTTATTATCCCCCTCAGCTCCACTCTCCTGTCTGGTAACCGTAACCTTTGACACCTGATTAATCAAGAACCTGTCAGCCTCCATCTTAAATATACCCCATGACCTGGCCTGCACAGCCGGCCAAAAAGTTCCACAGATTTACCACCCTCTGGCTAAAAAATTTTTTCCTTATGTCTGTTCTAAAGAGAAATTCCTCAATTCTGAGGCTGTGCCCTCTGGTCCTAAAATTTCTTACTATAGGAAACATCCTCTCTACATCCACTGTACCTAGACCTTTCAATCGGTATCAATGAGATCCTCCCCTCATTCTTCTAAACTTCAACAAGTAAAGACCCAGAGCCATCAAATATGCCTCCTTGTTAACTATTTCATTCCTGGAATCATTTTCATGGACCTCCTCTGGACCCTCTCCAATAGAGCACAAATATTCTTAAATAAGGGGCCTGTTCACAATACTTCATGTGGTTTGACCAATGCCTTATATAGTCTTAGCATTACACCCTCGCTGTTGTATTCTAGTTCTCCTGCCCATTTCCCCAATCTCTCTAATTCCTTCTGCAGACACCCTGCTTCCTCGACACTACCTGCCCTTCCATTTATCTTCGTATGCTCTGCAAAATTCATCACAAAATTATCAATTCTTTCATCCAAATCATTGATATACAACGTGAAAGGAAGTGGTCCCAGCATTGACCCCTTCAAGATACCACTAGTCACTAGCAGCCAACCAGAAAAGGCCTCCTTTATTCCCACTCTTTTTCTCCTGCCAGTCAACCAATCTTCTATGCATTCTAGTACCTTTCCCGTAATACCCTGGTTTCTTATTTTGTTAAGCAGCTTCATATGTGGCACCTTGTCAAAGGCCTTCTGAAAATCCAAATAAACAAAATCCACTGACTATCCTGCCTGTTATTTCCTCAAAGAATTCCGACAGATTTGTCAGGCAAGATTTCCCCTTTTAAAAAAAAACACAAACTGACTTGGGATTATTTTATAACGTGCTTCCAAGTACCCTGAAACCTTATCCTTGATTATAGACTCCATTTGTCCATCTGCTGAAGTCAGGCTAACTGGCCAATAATTTACTTTCTTCTGCCTCTCTCCCTTCTTAGAGAGTGGAGTGACAGATTTTGTCCGTTGAAATCCTTTTGCTCTTAGCATATCTCTAGAAGCCCTTAGGATTCTCCTTCACCTTTTCTGATAAAGCAACCTTATGTGTTCGTTTAGCCCTCCTGATTTCTTTCTTAAGTCTTCTCCTGCATTTTTTATACTCCTCGAGTACCTCATTTGTTCCTGCCTGTCTAAACCTGCTAAGCGCCTCCTGTTTGTTCTTAAACAGGGCCTCAATATCTCTCAGGAACCAAGATTCCCTAAACCTTCAGGAACAGCAATTTTCCCTCTGCCAGCCAATTTCTAAATGGACATTAACCCCACGAACACTATCTTAATACTTCGTTTTATTCCTGTTTTTGCACAACTTATTTTAACTAAACTATTTAATAAATATAAATATAATTACTGTAATTCAGTTTTTTTGTATTTATCATGTATTGCATTGTACTGCTGCCGCAAAGCTTCATGACCTATGCTGGTGATATTAAATCTGATTCTGATTCTGACCTGTTATCCTTGTTTTTTATTCTGACAGGCACATGCAAGCTTTATAGTCTTAAAGTTTTACTTTTGAGGACCTTACACTTACCAAGTACACTTTTGCCAGAAAACAGCCAGTCCCAATCCACACTTGCCAGGTCCTTTCTGATACCATCAAAACCGGCCTTTCTCCAATTTAGAATCCAAGGACCAGAGCAATTCTTTTCCATAATTACTTTGAAACTAATGGTATTATGATCACTAGTTGCAGTGTTCCCCAACACAAACTTCTGTCAACTGCCCTGTCTCATTTACTGATAAGAGATCAAGTATTGAACAGTCTCTCATTGAGAATTCAATGTGGTGATCAAAGAAACTTTCCTGAACATCTTTGACAAACTCTAGTAAAAGGACTAGTCATCTAGTCCTTTCACACTATGGGAGACTCAGTCAATATACGGAAAGTTCAATCACCTACTATCACAACTTTATGTTTCTTGCGACAGTCTGCGATCTCTCTACAAATTTGTTCTTCTAAATCCGTGGACTGTTTTGTAGTTTATAATATCGCCTAATTAACAGAGTCATACCTTTCTTATTCCTTAGTTCCACCCATTAAGCCTCACTAGTTGAGTTCTCCAGTTTGTCCTGACTGTACACTGCCATGACATTTCCCCTGACTAATAACACCACCCCTCCCCCTTTAATCCCTTCTGCTCTTTGACAATGGATCCCCAGAATACACACAAAATGCTGGAAGAACTCAGCAGTCTAAGCAGCAGTCCTGTCTCTCTGGCAACGACGTCTCTCTAATGGCTATAATATTATAATTCCATGTTTTGATTATTGTCCTGAGCTCATCTGCCTTTCCTACAATATTTCTTGTATTGAAATACATGCAACTCAGAAATTAGTCTCACCTTTTGCTTCCTGACTGTGCCTGAGATCTTAACAACATCTGTCTCCACAACCACTCTACTATCTGTTCTGGCAATCTGGTTCCCATTCCCCTGCAAATCTAGTTTAAACTCCCTCCCCCTGTGCAGTACCTGCAAACCTTCCCACTAGGATATTAGTTCCCCCTCCAGTTTAGGTGCAAACCATCTCTTCTCTAGAGGGCTTACCTTCCCAATGATACAAACATATGAAGCCCTTCCTCCTACACCAGCTCCTGTGTTAACTGTTTGATCTTCCTGTTCTGGCCTCACTAGTGCATGGCACAGGTAGCAATCATATTTCAACTTTTCTCTCCTTATGACTTTTATAGTTCCCTTCTGTTGGTTTTTAAAAGCTTCCCAAGCTTTCACCTTCCCACTAATTTTTGCTATATTATATGGCCTCTCTTCTTTTATGTTGTCTTTGACTTCCCTTGTTAGCCACAGTTGCCTCATCCTCCATTTAGAATACTTCTTCATCCTTAAGATGTATCTTTCATGCGCTTTCTGAATTTACCCCAGAAACACCAGCCATTGCTGTTCTGCCGTCATCCTTGCTAGTGTCCTCTTCCAATCAACTTTGGGAAGCTCCTCCCTCATGCCTGTGCAATTCCCTTTACTCCATTGTAATACTGATACAACTGATTTTAGCCTCTCCTTCTCAAATGTTAGGTAAATTCTATCATATTATGATCACTGCCTTCTAATGATTCCTTTGCCTTCTCATTCCTAACCAAATCTGGGTCATTGCATGATATTCAATCCTAAGTTGCCATTCGCCTAGTGGTTTCAACCACAAGCTGCTCCAAAAAGCCAGCTCATAGCCATTGTACATATGCTCTTTCTTGGGATTCAGCACCAACTGGATTTTCCCAATCAACCTGCACATGAAATGCCCTATTATAATTGTAACATTGCCCCTTTTACATGCCTTTTCTATTTCCCATTATAATTTGTAGCTCACATCCTGGCTATTGTTTGGAGACACAGACAAGTATTGTTAGAAGTCAACAGAGTGTTGGCTGGACGATATTCTTTTTATGCTGTATATTCGTGATTTAGATGATGGAATAGATGGCTTTATTGCCAAGTTTGCAGATGATATGAAGATTGGTAGAGGGCAGGTAGTGTTGATGAAACAGGACAGTTGCAGAAGGACTTAGACAGATTAGGAGAATGGGCAAATAAGTGGCAAGAAAAATATAATGTTGGAAAATGCATGGTCACGCACTTTGGTAAAAGAAATAAATGTGCTGACTATTTTCCAAAAGGGGAGAAACTGCAGAAATCTGAGATGCAAAGGGGCTTGAAAGTCCTTGTGCAGAACACCGTAATGGTTGACTTGCAGGTTGAGTCGGTAGTGAGGAAGGCAAATGCCATGTTTGCATTGATTTCAAGAGGTAGACCATTAAGACCATTTGACATAGATGTAGAATATAAGAGCAAGTATGTTATACTGAGGATTTATAAGACCTCACCTTGAGTATTGTGATCAGTTTTAAGACCATAAGACATAGGAGCAGAATTAGGCCATTCAGCCCATCGAGTCTTCTCCACCATTCTATCATGGTTGATCCTGGTTCCCACCCAACCCCATCTTGGATCTCACCATATCCTTTAATGCCCTGACCAATCAGGAAACTATCAACTTCCCCCTTAAATATACCCAAGGACTTGGCCTCCACTGCAGTTTGTGGCAGAGCATTCCACAGATTCACTACTCACTGGCCAAAAAAATTCCTCCTTACCTCTGTTCTAAAAGGTCACCGCTCAATTTTAAGGCTGTGCCCTCTAGTTCTGGATACCTCCAGCATAGGAAACATCCTATTGACATCCACCCTATCTAGTCCTTCCAGCATTTGGTAGGTTTCAATGAATTCTTCTGAATTCCAGTGAGTACAGGCCCAAAGCTGCCAAGAGTTCCTCATGTTATCCCCTTCATTATTGGAAACATCCTTGTGACCTCCTCTGGACTCTTTCCAATGACATCACATCCTTTCTGAAATATAGGGCCTAAAACTGTTGAGAATACTGTACTCGGTGTGCCCTGACTAGTGTCTTATAAAGTCTCAGCATTATATCCTTACTTTTACATTCCGTTCCCCTTGAAATAAATACCAACATTGTTTTTGCCTTCTTTACAACAGACTCAACTTGTAAATTAACCTTCTGGGAGTCTTGCACGAGGAGTCCTAAGTCCTCTTGCACCTGGGTTGTTTGAACCATCTTCCTGTTTAGGTAATAGTCCGCACTAATGTTTCTTTCACCAAAGTGCATTATTATACATTTCCCAACATTGTATTCCATCTGCCACTTTTTTGCCCTATTTGTCTAAATCCTGCTGCAATCACATTGCTTCCACAGCACAACTTACCCCTTCACCTATCTTCATATCATTGCAAAATTTGCCACAAAATCATCAATTCCATTATCTAAATCATTGACAAATGATATGATAAGTAGCGATCCCAATACTGACCCCTGAAGAACACCACTGGTCACTGGCAGCCAACCAGCAAAGGCCTCCTATATTCCCACTTGCTGCCTTCTGCCTGTTAGTCAATCCTCTATCCATGCCAGTATCTTTCCTGTAACACGATAGGATTTTATCTTGTTAACTTTATACTTTATACTTTATACAAGCAGCCTCATGTGTGTCACCTTATCAAATGCCTTCCGAAAATCCAATAAATGACATCCACTGCCTCACCTTTGTCCACCCTGCTTGTTACTTCCTTAAAGAACTCTAATAGATTTGTCAGGCAAGAACTCCCTTCACAGAAACCATGCTGACTTTGACTTATTTTACCATTCGTCTCCAAGTATCCTGAAACCTCATCCTTAATAATAGACTCTAACAACTTCCCAACCACTGAGGTTAGGCCAACCAGCCTATAATTTCCTTTCTTTTGCCTTTCACACTTCTTAAATTGCAGAGTAACATTTGTAATCTACCAGTCCTCTGACACCATGCCAGAATCAAGTGCTTCTGGAAAGATCGTGACCAATGCATCCATTATCTCTTCAACAACCTCTCTCAGGACTCTGGGATGTAGTTCATCTGGTCCAGGTAACGTATCCACCCTAAAATCTTTGAGTTTGTCTGGCACTTTTTCCTTTGTAATAGCAATGTCTCTCATTCCTCCTTCCTGACACTCATGGACCCCTGGTATACTGCTAGTGTATTCCACAGTGAAGACTGATGCAAAGTACTTATTAAGTTCATTACCATTTCTTTGTCCCACCATTACTATCTCAGCAGCATAATTTTCCAGCAGTCTAATATCAACACTCACCACCCTTTTACTCTTTACATAACTGAAAAGAACTTTTAGTATCTTGCTTTATATTATTGGCTAGTTTGCCCTCATATTTAATCTTTTCCTTTCTTAAAGCTTTTTAGTTGCCTTTTGTTGGATTTTAAAAGCTTCCTAATCATCTAATTTCCCACTCACATTTGCTACATTATATGCTCTTTCCTTGGCTTTTATGCAGTCCTTAACTTCCCTTGTCAGCCATGGTTGCCTACCCCTGCCACTTGAGACTACTATCTGGAGGCCTATGTATGATTCCCATAATTTTACCCTTGCAGTTTCTTAACTCCACCCACAAGGATTAAACATTCTCTGACCCTATGTCGCCTCTTTCTGAAGATGTAATTCCATATCTTACCAACAGAGCCACACCACCACCTATGCCTTCCTGCCTGTCCTTTCGATACAAAGTATATCCTTTGATGTTAAGTTTCAGCCATGACTCAGCGATGCCACAACATCATATTGACCAATCTCTAATTGCGCCACAAGTTTGTCCACCTTATTTCGAATGCTACATGCATTTAAATACAACACCTTCAATCCTGCCTTCTTCACCCTTTTGAATTGTGCTCTGTGGTACAATTTAACTCACTGCTCTGTCTGCATTTGTATCCAATCATTGGCTTGTCTTTCCTTGCATACATATTACATGCATCGTCTACATGTAAATGTGCTGGCTCATCATCAGCTCTATCATTCTGGTTCCTATCCCCCTGCCATATTAGTTTAAGCAACTCCCAGCAGCGCTGGTAAAGAATATTGGTCTTCCTCGGATTTCGGGCTCTTTGACTGAGAAAAGATGTGCTGGCATTGCAGAGGAGGTTTGCAAGGACGATTCTGGGAATGAAAGGATGTTTCCCATGGTGGGGGAGTCTAGAACAAGAGCCACAACCTTAGGATAGAGGGGCGTCCTTTTGAAACAGTGATGTGGAGAAATTTCTTTAGCTAGAGGCTGGTGAATTTGTGGAATTTGTCACCACAGGCAGCTGTGGAGATCAGGTCACTGAGTGCGTTTAAGGCCGAAGCTGATAGGTTCTTGATTGGACATAGCATCAAAGGTTAGGGGGAGAAGGGAGTGGGCTGAGGAGGGGAATGAAAAGGATCAGTCATGATTTAATGACGGAGCAGACTGGATGGGCCAAATGGATTAATTCTGCTCTTATGTCTTATGGTCTTATGGAGTAAAGTGTGCTGGTTTGTGTCTTACATTCATAGAGAATGGATACAGACCCTTCAGCTCAACCTGTCCATGCTGACCAAGGTACTAATTTGATGTGATTCCAATTCCTAACATTTGGCCCCTTCCGATACAAGTTTCATATTGCGAAAGGATACGGCACTCTTGAATGCAGCCAGAAGAGATTCACTCGGCTAATTCATAGGATGAATGTGTTATCCTTTCATGAACATTGAAAATAATTTGATCTTTGGGATATGACAGGGTGCATGTTGAATGGTAGAGTATCAAACAAGAGACACAGGTATAGGATAAAGGGCAGTCACTTAAGTCTGGGATGTGTAGGAATATCTTCTTGCAGATTGCGATAAATCTTTGGAATTGTCTCCCCAAGGATGATGGTGAAAGAGGAAGTCGATACATTTTTGAATGTTTGGACAATTGAGGACTGTGAGGAACTGGGGCAGAAGAGGAGCTGGGTCCTGGGGGGGGCCGGTGGTGGGGGAGGATCAGCAATAATCATATTGAATGATGGGATTGAGCAGCATTCTCTCGCTCTGATTTTCTTGTGCTTTTGTTCCTTTTGCAACACTTTAATGAAGTATGTAGTAATCCATTTAACCTCTCAACTTCTGTAGCTCTGCAAGGGGTTTTTCTTCAAATATTTATCTAAGGTTACTGCTGCATCTGTTTTCTTCACATTTTTTTTCCAGGCAATGCATTCCAGATCACAGCAACTCATTGCATGAACATTGTTTTCCTTATTTTGCCTCCAGTTCTTTTCTCTACCAGTTTAAATCAGCATCTTCACCTTCCTGCCACTGAGTGCAATCCCTTTTTGATTAATAAAAAGCATTTTTTCTTTCTTTTGCATTGCCCCCGGATTAAGTAACTTCGGTCGATGTATGAATGGTGTGATAATGAAAGTTGTTTGCCTTACAGCCTGGACAGAACAGTTATGATATTCAGACCCAACACACAGAACATTGCATTAACTCAGTGGCTCAATCTTTGGTCTCGACCTGAAATGTCGACTGCCTGTCTCCCTCTACAGATGCTTCCTGACCCACTGCATTTTCCCTTTGTTTTGTGTGTTGCTCCAGATACTGCAGTCTCTTGTGTGACATTGAGACCACTATGACCACACTGACCCTGGTAACAATAGACCAGTGGGCTTAACGTATATCGTAGGTAAGATGATGGAAACAATAATAAAGAATGAGATGGAAAAGCAGCTGATAAGAGCAGACATGTTTGCAGAAAGCCAGCATGGGTTTAGAAGAAGGAAATCATGTTCTGCTAATATGCTGGAGTTTTATGAAGAGGCAACTAAAACTTATGAAAACAAAAGAGTGGTTGATGTCATTTACTTCGACTTTCAGAAGGTACCTCATAAGAGGTAGGGTTTCAGGGTAAGGTGTACAAATGGTTGCAGAACTGGCTCAAAAAAGAAGACAATGAGTAATGGAGAGAGGATCATTTTTACACCTAGAAGATGTTAAAAATGGGGTTCAGCAGGGATCAGTTTTGGGTCCATTGCTGTTTCTAATTTGCATTAATGATTTGGATAAGTACATAACAAATAAGCTAGTAAAATTTGCAGATGACACAAAATTAGAGGGATGGGCTGATAACATTCAGGCAGCATAATCAATACAGTAAGATCTAAACAAAATCTAGATATAGACAGATAAATGGCAGAAGATATTTAATGTATTTAAATGTAAAACATTACATATAGAAAGTAGAAATATTAGATATAAATATACAATGGGGGGGGGGGGTTTTGAGTTAGAAAGTGCACTGCATGAGAAGGTCTTGGACGTCCTGGTAGACTCATCGCTGTCAACATCCAGACTATGCACAGAAGCGATCAGGAAGGCTAATAGAATATAGGTCTATATAATATGCTCAGTGGAGTTCAAGTCTAGAAACGTTTTCCTTAAGGTGTATAATACGCTTGTGAGGCCGCATCTTGAATACTCTGCACAACTTTGGTCTTCATATTTTGTGAGGGATGTGAAGGCAGAGGAGAGAGTTCAGAGAAGGGCGACTAGCCTCATTCCAGGTCTGCAAGGTATGAACTATGAAGAAAGATTGAAAGAATTAAATCTTTTTAGCCTAAGTGGATGTAGAATGAGAGGAGACATGATAGAAATGTTCAAAATCATTAAGGGTATGAATAAAGTGGATGCCAGCTGCTATTTCAAAATTAATCCATCATCGAGGGCACGGGGCCATAGGTGGAGACTGGTTAAAGGAAGATTTCAGACTAACATCAGGAAGTCTTTCTTTACATGTGAGTTGTGGACACATGGAACAAACTACTTAGTTGTGTAGTTGAGAGTAGCACCATAGAGACTTTCAAATCTAAACACACCATGTGAATAGGAATTTTGCAAGATTGTTGGGCTGAATGGCCTGTTGTTAAAATCTTTCTCATGTTCTAATTTCCAGCCTGACCTTTTTATGTTGAAACTCTCATCTGTTTCTCAAGTTGCTATAACATCTGCTGTACTGAGCTAACATTTGCTAGATTAAGTAGCCTTGACACATTTCCCGCAGTAAAACTGGCTTCATCATAAGATGGTTTCAAATCACAACTACATTTATGCTGCTCATCAGGTTCATTTTATTTTTGTTGATGATAACAAATTGAAAGGAAAGTTTAAACAGAGGATGTAACTTCTATAATAGTGATCAACTTTCACAATATGAATCAATAACAATTGCTTCATGTGGAGGGCAGTCTTGGCTGGATGCCATGGATTCCTGTGGTGTTACCTGGAAGTTCAAAATGTTGATTGAGTTTTCAGCAGGTTTGCCTGATGATTCCATGTCAATCTCTTGATAATCGGAAACCCTGGCTTTTCACAGCATAGACAGGCCTGTCCCATTTTCTTCTCCGTAACTGAAAATGATTATAAAGAAGGCAGGTGTGCTCGCTAAGTAGAATCATGTGACAAGGCAGCACAGGAAGAGTGGGTGGCACGGTCGATTACCGATTAGTACAACACTATTACAGAGCCAGTGACCTGCGTTCCATTCCGCCGATGTCTACAGGGGTTTGTACGTTCTTCCCCTGACCACATTGTTTTCTCCAGGTGTTTCAGCTTTCTTCCACGGTCAGTTGGCTAACTGGTCACGTGGATATAAATGGGCGGCATGGGCTCATTGGGACAGGAGGACCTGTTATCATGCTGTATCTCTAAATCAAAAGACAGAGGCCCCAGGGCCCAGATATATTGAGATGGTCATTTACGAAAACTAATCCATTCTTCCCATTCCTGTGCCCACTCCTATGGATCTATAATCTTTTTCACTCCAACTACTTAACTGATTCCTTTTTGAAGGCATTATTGAATTGCTTGCACCATCCTTTTATGCATGATATTTCAAGTTACAACAGCTCAGTGCACTCTTCTTAATATAATCAGTCCTAAGGATACTAACATAGATTCTATAATTGTGTCTGGTGGTAGCATTGTGTCCGGTGCTCCCGGTGTGGCCTCCTGTATATTGGTGAGACCCAACGTAGATTGAGAGACTGTTTTACTGAGCACCTCCGCTCCGCCCTCCTGAAAAAGCAGGATCTCCAAGTGGCCACCCATTTTAATTCCACTTCCCATTCCCATTCTGATAATCTATACTGTTGTGATGAGGCCACACTTAGGTTGGAGGAACAACACCTTGTATTCCGTTTGGGTAGCCTCCAACCTGATGGCATGAACCTTGTTTTCTCAAACTTGCAGTAATGCCCCCCCCCACCCGCCTTCGCCATTTCCCTTCCCCTTTTCCCTTCCTCACCTTATCTCCTTGCCCGCCCATCACTTCCCTCTGGTGCTCCTCCTCACTTTAATTTCTTCCATGGCCTTCTGTCACTTTCACCAATTTACTTCCCAGCTCTTTACCTCATCCCCCCCCCCTTCAGGTTTCACCTATCACCTTGTGTTTCTCTCTCCCCTCCCCTCACCTTTTAAATCTACTCCAGCTTTTTTCCTACAGTCCTGCCGAAGGGTTTTGGCCTGAAATGTCAACTGTACTGTTTTCCTAGATGCTGCCTGGCCTGTTGAGTTCCTCCAGGATTTTGTGTGTTTTGCTCAGATTTCTAGCTTCTGCAGATTTTCTCTTGTTTATTCTATAATTTCTTAATATATCTGAAGTTCTGCAGCCCCTGGAAGCAAGCAAGAACACCTTTGTTGAACAGGGAAAAATAACTTTTTACTGAGGACAGGATTCCTTTCCACAATACCATCATTATGCTACATCTGTCACAAAGGTAATATCAGAATACTTCCATTGTTACATTGTGATCATGGCACAGGCAACCTTCATAGAATCTGGTTATTTCTCTTTTTTTTGCTAGAACTTGTCCAATTAGAAAGTTATTGCAAAAGGTCCACCAGAAAGAAAGACCCCTATGCTGCTCAAGTTAATGATACTTTGATAATAATCTTTGATGCTGGTGACATTAATGATTTCATCCATATTGAATATTATGTTACTGAAAGAAGTTTTGTCACTTAACAGATGAGGGAGAGAATTAATCATCAATTGCAACTGGAAAATGAAAAGAGCTGCAAAGAGAAATGGAAATGTTTATGTACATACAGACTCTGGAAGCAATAGTTCCCTGCCTAGCAGGGAAAAGATTGATCAACCTTTCAGTAAACTAACAGCATTTTGTTCAGCAGAGTACAGGGAAGTGGTCTGTAAGCTGGTTTTTTTGTGCTAGTATGCTTTATTTATAATAGTTGTTATAGAAACATAGAAAATAGGTGCAGTAGTAGACCATTCGGCCCTTCGAGCCCGCACCGCCATTCAGTATGATCATGGCTGATCATCCAACTGAGAACCCTGTACCAGCCTTCCCTCCATACCCGCTGATCCCTTTAGCCACAAGGGCCATATCTAACTCCCTCTTAAATATAGCCAATGAACTGGCCTCAACCGTTTCCTGTGGCAGAGAATTCCACAGATTCACCACTCTCTGTGTGAAGAAGTTTTTCCTAATCTCGGTCCTAAAAGGCTTCCCCTTTATCCTCAAACTGTGACCCCTTGTTCTGGACTTCCCCAACATCGGAAACAATCTTCCTGCATCTAGCCATCTAGCCTGTCCAATCCCTTCAGGATTTTATACGTTTCAATAAGATCCCCCCCCCCGCAATCTTCTAAATTCCAGCGAGTATAAGCCTAGTCGAACGAGTCTTTCATCATATGAAAGTCCTGTCATCCCAGGAATCAATCTGGTGAACCTTCTTTGTACTCACTCTATGGCAAGAATGTCTTTCCTCAGATTAGGGGACCAAAACTGCACACAATACTCCAGGTGTGGTCTCACAAAGGCCTTGTACAACTGCAGTAGTACCTCCCTGCTCCTGTACTTGAATACTCTTGCTATGAATGCCAGCATACCATTCGCCTTTTTCACCGCCTGCTGTACCTGCATGCCCACTTTCAATGACTGGTGTATAACGACACCCAGGTCTCGTTGCGCCTCCCCCTTTCCTAATCAGCCACCATTCAGATAATAATCTGTTTTCCTGTTTTTGCCACCAAAGTGGATAACCTCACATTTATCCACATTAATTTGCATCTGCCATGAATTTGCCCACTCACCTAACCTATCCAAGTCACCCTGCATCCTCTCAGCATCCTCCTCACAGCTAACACTACCGCCCAGTTTCTTGTCATCCGCAAACTTGGAGATGCTGCATTTAATTTCCTCATCTAAGTCATTAATATATATTGTAAACAACTAGGGTCCCAGCACTGAGCCTTGCGGTACCCCACTAGTCACTGCCTGCCATTCTGAAAAGGTCCCATTTATTCCCACTCTTTGCTTCCTGTCTGCCAACCAATTCTCTATCCACATCAATACCTTACCCCCAATACTGTGTGCTTTAAGTTTGCACACTAATCTCCTGTGTGGGACCTTGTCAAAAGCCTTTTGAAAATCCAAATATACCACATCCACTGGTTCTCCCCTATCCACTCTACTAGTTACATCCTCAAAAAATTCTATGAGATTCGTCAGACATGATTTTCCTTTCACAAATCCATGCTGACTTTGTCCGATGATTTCACCGCTTTTCAAATGTGCTGTTATCACATCTTTGATAACTGACCATAGCATTTTCCGCACCACTGATGTTAGGCTAACCGGTCTATAATTCCCCGGTTTCTCTTTCCCTCCTTTTTTAAAAAGTGGGGTTACATTAGCCACCCTCCAATCCTTAGGAACTAGTCCAGAATCTAAAGAGTTTTGAAAAATTATCACCAATGCATCCACTATTTCTTGGGCAACTTCCTTAAGCGCTCTGGGATGCAGAACATTTGGCCCTGGGGATTTATCTGCCTTTAATCCCTTCCATTTACCTAACACCACTTCCCTACTAACATGTATTTCCCTCAGTTCCTCCATCTCACTAGACCCTCTGTACCCTACTATTTCCGGAAGATTATTTATGTCCTCCTTAGTGAAGTCAGAACCAAAGTAGTTATTCAATTGGTCTGCCATGTCCTTGCTCCCCATAATTAATTCACCTGTTTCTGTCTGTAGGGGACCTACATTTGTCTTAACCAATCTTTTTCTTTTCACATATCTATAAAAACTTTTACAGTCAGTTTTTATGTTCCCTGCCAGTTTTCTCTCATAATCTTTTTTCCCCTTCGTAATTAAGCCCTTTGTCCTCCTCTGCTGGATTCTGAATTTCTCCCAGTCCTCAGGTGAGCCACTTTTTCTGGCTAATTTGTATGCTTCTTCTTTGGAATTGATACTATCCCTAATTTCCCTTGTCAGCCACGGGTGCACCACCTTCCTTGATTTATTCTTTTGCCAAACTGGGATGAACAATTGTTGTAGTTCATCCGTGCGATCTTTAAATGCTTGCCATTGCATATCCACTGTCAACCCTTTAAGTATCATTTGCCAGTCTATCTTAGCTAATTCACGTCTCATACCTTCAAAGTTACCCTTCTTTAAGTTCAGAACTTTTGTTTCTGAATTAACTATGTCACTCTCCATCTTAATGAAGAATTCCACCAGATTATGGTCACTCTTACCCAAGGGGCCTCTCACGACAAGATTGCTAATTAACCCTTCCTCATTGCTCAATACCCAGTCTAGAATAGCCTGCTCTCTAGTTGGTTCCTCGACATGTTGGTTCAAAAAACCATCCCACATACATTCCAAGAAATCCTCTTCCTCAGCACCCTTACCAATCTGGTTCACCCAATCTATATGTAGATTCAAGTCACCCATTATGAATGCTGTTCCCTTATTGCACGCATTTCTAATTTCCTGTTCAATACCATCCCCAACCTCACTACTACTGTTAGGTGGCCTGTACACAACTCCCACCAGTGTTTTCTGCCCCTTAGTGTTATGCAGCTCTACCCATATAGATCCCGGCTAATGTCCTTCCTTTCTATTGCGTTAATCTCCTCTCTAACCAGCAATGCTACCCCACCTCCTTTTCTTTCATGTCTATCCCTCCTGAATATTGAATATCCCTGAATGTTGAGCTCCCATCCTTGGTCACCCTGGAGCCATGTCTCTGTGATCCCAGCTATATCATATTCATTAATAACAATCTGCACTTTTAATTCATCCACCTTGTTACGAATGCTCCTTGCATTGACACACAAAGCCTTCAGGCTCGCTTTTACAACACTCTTAGCCCTTATACAATTATGTTGAAAAGTGGCCCTTTTTGATTTTTGCCCTGGATTTGCCGGCCTGCCACTTTTACTTTTCACCTTACTGCTTTTTGCTTCTACCCTCATTTTACACCCCTATGTCTCTCTGCACTGGTTCCCATCCCCCTGTTGTGAACTAACCTCCTCTCTCCTAGTCTCTTTAATTTGATTCCCACACCTCAACCATTCCAGTTTAAAGTCACCTCAGTAGCCCTCACAAATCTCTCCGCCAGGATATTTGTCCCCCTAGGATTCATGTGTAACCTGTCCTTTTTGTACAGGTCACACCTGTGCCAAAAGAGGTCCCAATGATCCAAAAACTTGAATCCCTGCCCCCTGCTCCAATCCCTCAGCCACACATTTATCCTCCACCTCATTGCACTCCTACTCTCACTGTTGCGTGGCACAGGCAGTAATCCCGAGATTACTACCTTTGCAGTCCTTTTTCTCAACTCCCTTCCTAACTCCCTATATTCTCCTTTCAGGACCTCTTCCCTTTTCCTACCTATGTCATTGGTACCTACATGTACCACGACCTCTGGCTCCTCACCCTCTCACTTCAGGATATCTTGGACACGATCAGAAATATCCCGGACCCTGGCACCAGGGAGGCAAACTACCATCTGGGTCTCTGGACTGCGTCCACAGAATAGCCTATCTGACTCCCTTACTATTGAGTCCCCTATTACAACTGCCCTCCTCTTCCTTTCCCTACCTTTCTGAGCTACAGGGCCGGACTCTGTACCGGAGGCACGGCCACTGTCGCTTCCCCCAGGTAAGCTGTCCTTCTCAACAGTACTCAAACAGGAGTATCTATTGTCAAGGGGCACAGCCACTGGGGTACTCTCTATTACCTGACTCTTCCCCTTCCCCTTCCCCTTCCCCCTTCTAACCGTGACCCACTTGTTTGCCTCCTGTGACCACCTGCCTGTATCTCCTCTCTATCAACTCCTCACTCTCCCTGACCAGACGAAGGTCATTGAGCTGCAGCTCCAGTTCCCTAACGCGGTCCCTTAGGAGCTGCATCTTAGCGCACCTGGCGCAGATGTGGGTGTCCGGGAAGCTTCGAGACTCTAGGGCCTCCCACATCAGGCACCGAGAACAACAAGCTGCCCTCACATTCATACTGCCCCCCTCCTCAAATAACAACCAAAAATGAATACCAAACCTTCCTCGCCTCGCCCGTTTCCGCCTAAGCCCGTTGAGCCGAAGCCCTTAAGCCTTCACTCTGCTCCCGGCTCACTCTGCCGCCCGCAAACTACGCTGCCCGCTGTATGAGGCTGTGTTCCTTTTAAATCTTCCGCGCTTCACTGCCCGACGTCACACGCCTGCGCAGTCCCGCCTCTCTGAACGCCGATGGGGAAAAAAACCCGAAAAATTCAAAAATGGCTTCCTCCGCACTCCCGCTCCGATTCTCAGACTTCCTTCTTCGAATTATGAGACACAGGAACTTCAAGATGCAGGTTTATACTTTATTGCAGACTAGCAACAACAAACACATGCCGTACCACTAACTCATAAACATATTTACATGCAAATGTACAGGTATCACACTGTGCTAAGAATTGAGGTATGATGGAACAGAACTAAATTGCAGGAATTAAGCATAACCAAACATGCTTAAATCTAAGATATTCATGTGAAAACTGATGACTCTGCTTAAAGCCACTTCTCTTGAAATTCAATTTGTGTTGTGAGGTCATGTTTTTATATTGATTTATATCTAATAAACTCAGTAAGAATTTCTTGCAATTGTCCATCCTGTGAAATGTCACAAATCCTCATGTGGATTTACGCTAACAAATACCAGGAAAGGAATCTGAGTGTGTGGGGAGCATAATGATGAATCTGAGCCAAAGCTATCCCCTCTGTAAAACTGAAAGCAATCAGCAGTTCAGTTTGAAGGGAGTGACAGCTGTCAGAATTTCAAATCCTTTCACTATGCTGTGCTTGGTCACCGCAGAAAATTCTTAGAAGCTACGTACATCTTCAGCTGCTGTATTCAGCTTCAAGGAACATTTCAGATTTTCTTGACTTCATTTGTTTCTAATATACTGAATCAGAATCAGGTTTAATATCACCAGCATATGTCATGAAATTTGTTCAGGATATTTAAACAAAATATGGGCAAAATTTGAACTAATCTTTTCCATTTCTTTAGTGCAAAGTAGGAAAAAGGAGCTCTAGCTTTGCTGCCCAGTGTTGTCACCACAAATTGACTAATATCATGGGGCCACTGGCAGGTGCATCAACAGACACTCACCTCTTTCCTACATTGCATAAGAACGTAAGACACAGGAGCAGGATTAGGATGCCTGTCTAATGAGCCTCTCCACCATTCAATAAAATTTTAGCTGATCGGGCTGAGGACCTGCTTTATTTACCTGCCTTTTCCCCATAATCCTTAATTCCCCTGCTATGCAAAAATCTGTCTAACTGTGTCTTAAATATACTTAATGTGGTAGCCACTACTGCTTAACTGGGCAGGAATTCCACATATTCACTACTCTCTGGAAAAAAGTTTTAAAAAATTTCCATCCTAAATTTATTCTGAATCTTGAGGCTATGCTCCTGGGTTCTAGTCTCATTTCAGAACTAGGTTTATTATCATTGATGTATAGTGTGTTGTGAAATTTTACCAGTGGAAACAATTTTCATGCCTCTATCTTATGTACCCCTTCCATAATTTTTTATGTTTCTATAAAATCCCCTTTCACTCTTCTGAATTCCAGTGAGAATAGTTCAGGCAACTCAACCTCTTCTCAAAAGTTAATCCCTCATCTCTGGAATCAGTGTCTGCGCCACCTCTAATTTCAGTATGCCTTTCTTCAAGTAAAGAGACCACAACTGCTTGTAGTACTCTAGGTGTGGCCTCACAAGTACCCTGTACAGATGCAGCATAACATGCATACTCACCAATTTAACCAGTCTAGCAATGAAGGCCAACAATCCATTTGCCTTGATAATCTGTTGCACGTTACTATTACAGATGGT
The DNA here is from genome assembly GCF_963921235.1 of Mobula hypostoma. Taxonomy (NCBI): domain Eukaryota; kingdom Metazoa; phylum Chordata; class Chondrichthyes; order Myliobatiformes; family Myliobatidae; genus Mobula; species Mobula hypostoma. The sequence goes on from NC_086098.1 coordinate 97,879,891, forward strand.
CTGAAACCTGTTAAAGGAATCCCAGCCAAATGTAGAACTCTGGCATAGTATGCCTCGGCATTTTACAGAGGTCTTCAGGATCTCCAACAGAGCTACCATGGAGAGCATTCTAATTAAGAAGGCGTAGCGGAGTGATGATGGCACTAAATGGTGTCTCCTTTGCTTACATCTTCAGAAACAGCTCTATTTCCATCTTTAATATCTATATTTTTCCCTTTCAGGCTTCTTTTGAAGACCCTGACCTGGAGTTACATGCTGACTATGGTTCTTTGCGGGAATGGGACCCGCTCTTGGGGTTTCATAACCGGTCGTTGTTGTTCAGCATGCCAAGGGCTCGGCCTAAGTTTGCACATAGTAGTGCACATCATGTGGCCATTAGACACTACACTGTGCTTAGAGTGTACAGTTTTTTAAATAGCATCTCTTGTGTTTGAGTGTTCAATTTTACTATTATGTGACTGTATGTATATACAACCAAATGAAACAATGTTCCTCTGGGACACGGTGCTCTCACACAAGGTATATCACACACAGCACATAAACCACAGTATTATGCTATAAATAAATTCATAAACTGTAATTCAAAATGCATGTAGGAAAGCACAGCACAGGTAAACAGTAACCGTAAACATTAGAGTAAACTGCTTGCTAGCCTAGTGATGAGACTTCATTGGTGGCAGAGTCTTCATTAGTCTCACAGCAGAGGGAAGAAGCTGTTACCCAGTCTGACTGTCCTAGTCCTGATGCCTCTGAACCTCTTTCCTGATGGTAGTGGGTCAAAAAGTTTGTGGGATGGGTGATAGGGATCCTCAACATTGCTTTGGGCCCGTTGTTTACAATGTTCCCAGTAACTGTCACAAATAGGTGGAGAGAGACCCCGATGAAAAGCTCAGCTTTTACTGACCTCCGTAGGATCTTGTGGACAGATGCCTTGCAGCTTCTGTACCATCCAATGATGCAGCTACTTTTGCAGGACTGTTTTTAAGTTGGTATGATTGAAGCCCTTAGCAGCAATGAAGACACCTTTGGGTTGAGTGGCTTCAAGGTTTCTGATTACGTCATGGAGCTTCTGCAGTGCTTCCCCAGCAGTGAACTCCCTCAGTAACTAGAAGTGGCGGCACTTCACCATTAAAAACTCTACCTGTGGTGAGCAGTGGGCCGTTACTACCGAGGCGTTCAAACACCAGTTCTTATTGATGTAGATACGCAGACCTCCATGGGTCTTACTGGAGATCACAGCATTTCTGTCTGCGCAAAAGGAGATTAGGTCTTCTAGCTGGATGGCCAAACCTGGAAAGGTGATTTGAAGCCACGTCTCTATCAGGATGAGTGTACAACAGTCCCTCATCTCCTGTAGGTTCAGATGTAGATGCAGGTAATCCAGTTTATTTTCCAACAATCAGTATAATCGATGGGAACACGGGACTGCAGGGATCTGTTTTAAGTCTTGCTTTAATACCTGTGCGCTTACTGCTCTTCTGCATTAGAGCGCATCACTTCCAACGGGCACTTCTCTGAGTAGTTGTCATAGACAGCAGCACGGGTGAGAGCCCACTCTCCACGTTAGTCTGTAACTGCAGAGCAACTTCATTATTCCACTCGCTAGTGAGATAGACGAGCAGATTTTAGTATTTTTTATGATTACCACTGTTTCCAGTCATAGAAGTTCCAAAGAAGGACAAGAAATTTCACCATTAATTGGAGCCAGAGTAGCTGATGCATCCATGCACGCCATCATCCTGTGACATTAGAAGTATAAGGTGGTTTCCATTTGGGGAGCAGACCAGGATTTTTTTTTCCCAAGGTTGGAGTAGAAGAACTACTTGGCTTCTGGGGCTAAACATTAAGGTTTACTTCACTTACATCTCCAAAATCAAGATCCTCGTCTAACGTGTCCTCATTGTTTTCCAGTAAGGTTCACAGAAAGACTCTGCAAAATATTTACTCCTCATATCTCAGATAACAAATGTGTCCCAATTAACCAGAATCCATTGTATATCTAGTGTAACCTGGATTATTCTAAACTAACTTCTTGATATTAGAAAATTGAAAATAAACTTTCGCCACTAAATCTTCAGGTTTATGTTAAATATATATATATTTACATAGGTATATATTCTTATTGTAATTGATAGTTTGTTTTTATGTATTGCACTTTACTGCTGCCACAAAACAAATTTCACAACATGTCAGTAATATTAAACCTGATTCTGACAATCATAGGATTTTGCTTGATGTAGTTTTATTTTCCAAACTATGCTCTCTCTTTCCTTCTAGATGGTATATATGATGTACTCAATTCATGTTGACTGGATTGTAAGCTTCCTACAACATTCCAACCTATCAAAAGCTTACAGTGAGATTTATGAGAGTCTATGGATATTAGTGTAGCTCTAACTGATTAATTTAGGTTTTGAAAAGGCAGGGAACTTGGCTGAGAAACTTATTAACTCAAGCGTAAAATCTTGCGGAAAAGCACTGCTGCAGACTGATGGATTATTCAGTTTATGGTAATATGATCATTTGTTTTTCTTTTCATTGTGAGTATGTGTTTGGTTCCATTCTGTTACTCACCTTCTTCAAAGTCATTTTGGGCATCATCAAATCCGACAGCAAGCCCAATGGAATGCTTAACTCTCCTTCTGAAAGAGCAGCACTGGCTTAATCACAGCAGGCAGACAGGGACGGAAATGGACAGCAGGCAAACAAATGGAGTGCAGTCCACAGGGCTGAATAAATCAACTCAATAACTTTGTCAAGAACAATGTACTGGCATATTCTTTGTGCTCACCTATGCTCCACAGGGGCTGTCATTTGCTTACAAATTTCGCCATGAGCTACTTAGGGAAAATGTTTGATGAAAATGCCTGGGAAAAATATTGCAGAAAGGAGGCACCCCCAAGTGAGGTCTACATCACCTCAATTTCAATATTCTGCTAAGCCTGTTCCCAGCAATGATTCAATTTCTTTCAGTAGAGTTTTATCTTGCCTTAGCCATTTGAAGCAGTAACGATAGGGAGGCTTTGAATTACTTTTAGCAATATTTCCCTCTCTGCACTCAAAGTGTGCCAAAACTAAAAGAGAATGACCTTAATCTTAGAAGCCAACATACAGAAGTAGAATCTACTGAATGGGATGGCAAGGTGACGTTGTGGTTATCACCAGCAGTAAGGTAGGCGTTTGATTCCTGCTGCAGTCTGTATAGAGTTTATACATTCTCCCAGTGACTGTGTGGATTTCCTCTGGATACTCTGGTTTCTTCCTGTTGGTGGCCTAGGATGAAGGGTGATGTGGAAAATTATGTCAAAAATTGCTTGATTTGTGCACAATATCATCTGAACAGAAATGTCAAGAAAGGAGCTCTCCTACATACTAGACCGGTGGAAGGGCTTTTGACTAATTTGCAGGTAGATTATGTTGGATCCTTGCCACCCACCGCAGGAGGGTACTAATATATTCTTGTAGTGGTTGACACATTCACCAAGTGGGTGGAAGTTTTCCTGACTGAGACCAGTTGAAATTGGTGGGGGAGAAACAGGAAAATTATCATCATTGGCACATAACAATTGATGTAAACGATCATCCCAGTTCTGGAGACTTGGCAATCGATGTATGTACATTGTAGTTTTGATTTGGAAGATTTGGGGTTGGAACAGCTGTTCCTAGAAGATGGCGACAGATCTGACCAAGGAGGAGTTTTTCCATTTTCTCAGCCTGAGAACCTGTGGAGTTTTGTAAAGAAAATAAAGAAAAGAAAAAAAAGATACATTGGTTCCTACTTCCCCTATTCTGAAACAAAATTAGATGAGAAAAGATGGACAGCTCGAGTGCAAAGACAATTGGGAGCTTGGATTGGATGGTTTAGAAAAACAGATAGAAAATATGGACTTAAAGTAATTTAAGATTGAAACTGGAAGTAAGAACTGAAATTACCCTTGTGCATTACAGATTTATTCAACATGAAGAGGATAATGTATTTTATTGTGAGTGGAATTAACCATGCCTGGGGCTATTGTTGGTTGTGCTACAAAACCATTACAGTGGCCTGAACAACAACTTCACTATATGAAGAACATTCGGTGATCAAAAAACATTTTTCTTAATGGACACGTGTGGGAGAAATAGGAGACTCGAATTTGTAATATGCTGTGGTAGATGTGGGTGGATAAGTATCCAGAAGCCTCAGAAGTACAGTTCCAATGTAATAAAATTCTAGAGCTGAGATTGTTTAGTAACCTGGAGGGGATAATCATAAGTCTGTTTTTAGGCTCAGTTATTGAGCAGCCTTCAGGTGATGATGGCTATGGTAAAAATACAGTTTTATGGGATCATATACATGTGACTATTGAGTGGGGCGGTGATCTACACAAGAGATATATCGATTGGGGTGGTCTCTTCAAGCATTTCTTGAAGGGTGCTTCCATTGTTATAAACTGTCCACAGGAGGATTTAGTACACAGGAGAATAGAATAGAAAGGGCACTAAGGGACACAGGAAAGAGTTTCTGTCAGGGCCCAGGCCCTTTCAGGGTTTTCAAAACCACCAGGAAAATGACCAGTCCACAACCTCAATTAACTGAAACTACACCTGAGCTTAAATGTAGTGAGACTTAGCATAACACAAACAGGGTAGGAGTAGTGTTAGAAGACATGGGGGAATCTGTCACTTTGGTACTACGGTACAAAGTGCGCGAGCACCCCTTCCGAAGTTATGAATCTTTTAGCTTCTTGAAATGCTTTCTCACAGCTCTCAGTCCACTTCCATTGTGTCCCTGTCTGTAATAGTGTATTTAGTGGGTGTAGGAGTGTGGAGAGGTTAGGCAAGAACTTGTGGTAATAGTTCACTAGACCAAGAAATACTCTCAGCTGAGACACATTTTCAGTGGCGGTGCCTTCAGCATACCTTCTATCTTGTCTTGAGACATGAGTAGGCCATCCTTGTTGATCACATGCCCACAGTAAGAAATTTCCTTTTTGAAAAACTCACATTTCTGTCGATTAGCTCTGAGCCCATATTCTCGGAACCTGGTGAGCACTTGTTCAAGGTTAGAAACATGTTTGTCGTCATCTTTACCGGTGATAATGATGTCATCCAGGTAATACTGAGTCCCTGGAATCCCCTGCAGGACCTGGTCCATTGCCCTTTGCCAGATTGCAGGAGCTGATGCTATCCCAAACACCAGTCTGTTGTACTGGTAAAGTCCTTTGTGTGTATTTATTGTCAGGTGTTTCTTGGATGATTCATCGATTTCCATTTGGAGATAAGCCTGGGCCAAATTGATTTTTGTGAAATGTTCCCCTCCTGACAGGGAAGCAAAATACAAGGTAGAGGATACTGTACTGTCTGGAGAACTGGGTTAACAGACACTTTAAAGTCACCACATATGCGCACCTTGCTTGGTTTTCCTGGTTTTGTGCTGGAGGTTTTCTTCATCACTGGAAAAATAGACATGGCCCATTCACTCCAATCCATCTTTGATAGGACCCCAGTCAGCTCCAGATTTTTCAGTTCTGCCTCTATTGTTGGACAGATTGCATAAGGCACTGTCCTGGCTTTGTGAAATGTTGGACATGCATTTTCCTCAATCTCAATCTTTGCCTTCATGTCCTGAAGTGTTCCTATTCCTTTCATGAACACTTCTTCAGAGTCAGCAAGTATTTGTGACAGTCTCTCAGATGTAGTCTTGCTGCCCTCCATTGCTGACACAACTAGTGCCTCGATGATGTGCCATTCCAACTGGATTTTCCTGAGCCATTCACATCCCAGCAACAGTGGTCCTCCATTTTTCAGTACATAGAGGTTCAGCTGCTGTGTTTTGTCTCTATACGCCACAGTCACTTTAATTTTACCTTTGGGATGCACACTCTGTCCTGTGTAAGTCTTTAGCAGTAGTTTAGTTTGTTTCAGAGGTATGTGAGAAAACAGTCGTTTGTAGTTGTGTACAGAGATCACTGTTAAAACTGAGCCTGTGTCCAACTCTATTTTCAGTCTCACACCTGCCACTTGTGGAGTGATTCTTTTACTCTTCGATCATCAGTCTCTTTCATGCTGTGAAGTTGCAGACAAGACAATTCACTTTCATCTGAGTCATTTTCATCAGGACTGCTTTCTTTCATTTTGTGTACATTGTTGTGTTTTCCTTTCTGGGGTTTCTTGTTTCTCTGTATTGTGTCCTTTTTCTGCTGTTTACTAGCTTTGCATACTCTGCAAGTGTGGCCCTGTTTGCCACAGTTTCTGCATTCTTTGTCTTTAAACCAACAGTCATTAGGGTCATGTGACATGTTCCCACAATGGTGACATTTCTTTCCTTCATTTCTGTTCAGTGACATTTTACTTGTAGCATATTCCAGAGATTTTTGTTGTATCTCTGAAGCACCCCGTGCTGCTGTTTCCAATGATATTGCAATGTTCAGCGCCTTCTCTAATGTAAGGTCTTTTTCACACAGGAGCTTCTTCTGTGTGGTTTCACAGTGCATGCCACACACTAATCTATCCCTCAATGCATCCAATAAACCAGCTCCAAATTGACAATTTTCTGATCATTTGTGCAATTTAGCACAATATTCAGAAATGCTTTCATTTTTGCTCTGATTCTGCTTGTGAAATTTAAATCTTTCAGCAATGACCAGTGGTTTGAGGTTTAAATGCTGTTGGAGAGTGTCTACTATTTGCTTGAACATTTTGTCAGCTGCCTTTTCAGGGGTTAAGAAACTCCGTAGCAGCCTGTATGTTTTTGCTCCCATAACACTGAGTAAGACGCTGGCTTTCTTTTCATCATTAACACCATTAGCCTCAATATAACTCTACTCTTTCAATGTAAGTTACCCAGTTTTCAATGCCATTATCAAATGCTGTAATGGTTCCAGTCATCGCCATCTTTGTTATGTTAATTTAGCCCCATTTTTTCTTGTTTTCTTTTTAGCTAGCTCCTTGCAGTCACTGCACGTTCCACTTGACTCACGTGTCCTTTTTGCTTGCGCAATGAGCGCACTCCGTCTAGATGCACGTGTCGCTCCTTTTCATCTCCCTTCTCTCTCTTCTCCTCCCAGTGTCATTATCAACTAAGACACGGTGTTCCGATAAGATGTAGGTTGATAATTCTCGTCACCAATTTGTTGTG